>NC_141015.1:14006099-14423599 GCF_052327205.1 Somniosus microcephalus
GTGTATTATAATATATATGTAAGAAGTCACACAACACCAGGTTATAGTCCAACAGCTTTGTTTGAAATCACAAGCTTTCGGAGCGCTGCTCCTTCGTCAGGTGAAGTGGAGAGATGCATAAAGACACAGCTTATATAGTCAGAGAATAATGTCAGATGATTACAGGTAATCTTTCTAACTGCCATTTATCACACCTCGGCAGTGAGATAATCACAGCGATCAAAGGTGTGAATGGTGTCCAAACAGGTTAGTCAGGAAAACATTACATCAAAGTACAATGAGGTGGGGTCACAAGAGGTCAAATGTTGCAGATGCTGGGGTCTGTATGAAAAACAAAAAACAGACAAAAAAACATTTTTTTTTTGCTGGAAATCAGAGCAGGTCCGGCCGCATCTGTGTAGAGAGAACAAGCCAACAATGACCCGAGTCTGGGTGACCCTACGTCAGGTGGGGTTACATGTAGCGTGACATTGACCCAAGATCCCGGTTGAGGCCGTCCTCATGAGCGCGGAACTTGGCTATCAGTTTCTGCTCGACGATTTTGCGCTGACATCCTTTCCTGCAACGTATGAGGTAGACAACGTTGGCCGAGTCACATGAGTATGTACCATGTACCTGGTGGGTGGTGTCCTCATGTGTGATGATGGTATCTGTGCTGATGATCTGGCATGTCTTGCAGAGGTTGCCGTGGCAGGGTTGTGTGGTGTCGTGGTTGCTGTTCTCCTGAAAGCTGGGTAATTTGCTGCGAACGATAGTCTGTTTGAGGTTAGGCAGCTGTTTGAAGGCGAGTAGTGGAGGCATGGGGATGGCCTTAGCGAGGTGTTCGTCGTCATCGATGACATGTTGAAGGCTGCAAAGAACATGGCGTAGTTTCTCCGCTCCGGGGAAGTACTGGACGACAAAGGGTACTCTGTTGGTTGTGTCCCGTGTTGGTCTTCTGAGGAGGTCTATGCGATTTTCTGCTGTGGCCCGTCGGAACTGTCGATCGACGGTCGAGCATCATATCCCGTTCTTACGAGGGCGTCTTTCAGCGTCTGTAGGTGTCCATCGCGTTCCTCCTCGTCTGAGCAGATCCTGTGTATTCACAGGGCTTGTCCATAGGGGATGGCTTCTTTAACGTGATTAGGGTGGAAGCTGGAGAAGTGGAGCATCCTGAGGTTGTCCGTGGGCTTGCGGTAGAGCGAAGTGCTGAGGTGTCCATCTTTGATGGAGATTCGTGTGTCCAAGAATGAAACCGATTCTGAGGAGTAGTCCATGGTGAGTTTGATGGTAGGATGGAACTTATTAATGTTATCGTGTAGTCTTTTCAGTGATTCTTCGCCGTGGGTCCATAGGAAGAAAATGTCATCGATGTATCTGCTGTATAGCGTTGGTTGGAGGTCCTGTGCAGCGAAGAAGTCTTGCTCGAACTTGTGCATGAAGATGTTGGCGTATTGGGGTGCGAATTTGGTCCCCATGGCTGTCCCGTGTGTTTGGGTAAAGAACTGGTTGTCGAAGGTGAAGACACTGTGGTCAAGGATGAAGCGGATGAGTTGTAGGATGGCGTCTGGAGATTGGCTGTTGTTGGTGTTGAGTACTGAGGCTGTCGCAGCGATGCTGTCATCGTGGGGGATACTGGTGTAGAGTGCCGAGACGTCCATCGTGGCGAGGAGTGTTCCTGCTTCAACTGGTCCGTGGGTGCTGAGTTTCTGTAAGAAGTCTGTAGTGTCGCGACAGAAGCTGGGGGTTCCCTGTACGATGGGTTTCAGGATGCCCTCGACGTAGCCAGAGAGGTTCTCACACAGGGTTCCGTTGCCTGATACGATAGGATGTCCGGGTGTATTGGCTTTGTGTATCTTTGGGAGGCAGTAGAAGTCTCCCACGCGGGGAGTACATGGGATGAGAGCGCGTAGGATGCTTTGAAGGTCTGGATCGAAGGTCTTGATCAGTCTGTTGAGTTGTCGGGTGTGTTCTTTGGTCGGGTCTGCGGGTAACTGTCTGTAGTGTTCCTGGTTGTCCTGTTGTCGGTATGCTTCTTTGCAATAGTCCGTTCTGTTCTGTATGACGATGGCTCCTCCTTTGTCTCCTGGTTTGATGACGATGTTGCGGTTGGTCTTGAGAGCGTGGATGACATTGCGTTGTGCTCGGGTGACATTCTGGACTGTCTTGTGAGTGCGGCTGATGAATCTGGCATTGATGCATCTCCTGACAGCTTGAGCATACATGTCAAGCTTAGGGCAGCGACCCTCCGGAGGGGTCCAATTTGACTCTTTCTTCTTCGGTTGCTGCACTGCGGATCCCTCTGTCTGCTGTTCCAGATCATTGGTTGTCTCATTGGGTTCGCTGCTGACATCTTGGGATTTGTGGAAGAATTCCCGGAGCCTCATTCTCCTGATGAATTCCTCTGTGTCTGCCGCGAGACCGATGGGGTCCATTTTGGTGGTGGGGCAGAAATTGAGCCCTCGGCTGAGAACTTCAATTTCGTCTGGTTGAAGGGTGTGGTCGGACAAGTTGACGATTGACTTCCCTGTGGTTTCAACCGTGGTACAGGGGGAGGCTTGGTTGCTGCTGGTGGTGATGCCGAGTTTCTCAAGCTTCCTGTTCTTGGTGTGCATGTAGGCAGTTTAGTTCCGTTGCCTCGTCTGTTTGGCGGTGTCTCGTAGCTGGTCTGCTGTGTCCTGAGCACAGGCTGAGAATATGGGCTCAATCTCGGTTTCGAGGTTGCGGCGTCTGCTGTAGAGCTGGTGTACAAGATGGTTGAGGAGGGTGCGAGAGGTACGACGGCAGAGTCTCTCAGCGTAGTCTGTGTTGTAGGTCGACTTGAGTGGGCTCATGATCTGTAGTCCTTTCGGGATCTTGTCTGCTTTCTTGCATCTCTGTAGAAAGTTGATGTTTGTGTCGATATGCGCGATCTTCTTGGAGATCCTCTCCACTTTGAGCCGGCAGTTTGTGGTATTGATAGTAGCCATGGTGTGGAGATGCCGGAGTTGGAATGGGGTGGACAAATGTTAGAAGTCACACAACACCAGGTTATAGTCCAACAGTTTTATTTGAAATCACAAGCTTTCAGAGCGCTGCTCCTTCATCAGGTGAAGTGGAGAGATGCATAAAGACGCAGCTTATATAGTCAGAGCATAATGCCAGATGATTACAGGTAATCTTTCTAACTGCCATTTATCACACCTTGGCAGAGAGATAATCACAGCGATCAAAGGTGTGAATGGTGTCCAAACAGGTTAGTCAGGAAAACATTACATCAAAGTACAATGAGGTGGGGTCACAAGAGGTCAAATATTGCAGATGCTGGGGTCTGTATGAAAAACAAAAAACAGACAAAGAAACCTTTTTTTTTGCTGGAAATCACAGCAGGTCCGGCCGCATCTGTGTAGAGAGAACAAGCCAATGATGACTCGAGTCTGGGTTACCCTATGTCAGGTGGGGTTACATGTAGCGTGACATTGACCCATGATCGCGGTTGAGGCCGTCCTCATGAGTGCGGAACTTGGCTATCAGTTTCTGCTCGACGATTTTGCGTTGTCGTGTGTCTCGAAGGCCGCCTTGGAGAATGCTTACCCGAAGATCGGAGGCTGAATGTCCTTGACTGCTGAAGTGTTCCCCGACTGGGAGGGAACACTCCTGCCTGGCGATTGTTGCAAGGTGTCCGTTCATCCGTTGTCGCAGTGTCTGCATGGTCTCGCTGATGTACCATGCTCCGGGGCATCCTTTCCTGCAACGTATGAGGCAGACAATGTTGGCCGAGTCACATGAGTATGTACCATGCACCTGGTGGGTGGTGTCCTCACGTGTGATGATGGTATCTGTGCTGATGATCTGGCATGTCTTGCAGAGGTTGCTGTGGCAGGGTTGTGTGGTGTCGTGGTCGCTGTTCTCCTGAAAGCTGGGTAATTTGCTGCGAACGATGGTCTGTTTGAGGTTAGGCGGCTGTTTGAAAGCGAGTAGTGGAGGCGTGGGGATGGCCATAGCGAGGTGTTCGTCGTCATCGATGACATGTTGAAGGCTGCAAAGAACATGGCGTAGTTTCTCTGCTCCGGGGAAGTACTGGACGACGAAGGGTACTCTGCTGGTTGTGTCCCGTGTTGGTCTTCTGAGGAGGTCTATGCGATTTTTTGCTGTGGCCCATCGGAACTGTCGATCGACGAGTCGAGCGTCATATCCCATTCTTACGAGGGCTTCTTTCAGCATCTGTAGGTGTCCATCGCGTTCCTCCTCATCTGAGCAGATCCTGTGTATTCACAGGGCTTGTCCATAGGGGATGGCTTCTTTAATGTGATTAGGGTGGAAGCTGGGGAAGTGGAGCATCCTGAGGTTGTCCGTGGGCTTGTGGTAGAGTGAAGTGCTGAGATGTCCGTCTTTGATGGAGATTCGTGTGTCCAATAACGAAACCGTTTCTGAGGAGCAGTCCATGGTGAGTTTGATGGTAGGATGGAACTTATTGATGTTATCGTGTAGTCTTTTCAGTGATTCTTTGCCGTGGGTGCATAGGAAGAAAATGTCGTCGATGTATCTGCTGTATAGCGTTGGTTGGAGGTTCTGTGCAGTGAAGAAGTCTTGCTCGAACTTGTGCATGAAGATGTTGGCGTATTGGGGTGTGAATTTGGTCCCCATGGCTGCCCCGTGTATTTGGGTAAAGAACTGGTTGTCGAAGGTGAAGACATTGTGGTCAAGGATGAAGCGGATGAGTTGTAGGATGGCGTCTGGAGATTGGCTGTTGTTGGTGTTGAGTACTGAGGCTGTCGCAGCAATGCCGTCATCGTGGCCGATACTGGTGTAGAGTGCCGAGACGTCCATCGTGGAGAGGAGTGTTCCTGGTTCAACTGGTCCGTGGGTGCTGAGTTTCTGTAAGAAGCCTGTAGTGTCGCGACAGAAGCTGGGGGTTCCCTGTACGATGGGTTTCAGGATGCCCTCAACGTGGGCTTGCGGCGAAGAATCACTGAAAAGACTACACGATAACATCAATAAGTTCTATCCCACCATCAAACTCACCATGGACTGCTCCTCAGAATCGGTTTCATTCTTGGACACACGAATCTCCATCAAAGACAGACACCTCAGCACTTCACTCTACTGCAAGCCCACGGACAACCTCAGGATGCTCCATTTCTCCAGCTTCCACCCTAATCACGTTAAAGAAGCCATCCCCTATGGACAAGCCCTGCGAATACACAGGATCTGCTCAGACGAGGAGGAATGCGATGGACACCTACAGACGCCCTCATAAGAACGGGATATGACGCTCGACTCGTCGATCGTCAGTTCCGACGGGCCACAGCAAAAAATCGCATAGACTTCCTCAGAAGACCAACACGGGACACAACCAACAGAGTACCCTTCATCGTCCAGTACTTCCCCGGAGCGGAGAAACTACACCATGTTCTTCACAGCCTTCAACATGTCATCGATGACGACGAACATCTCGCTAAGGCCATCCCCACGCCTCCACTACTCACCTTCAAACAGCCGCCTAACCTCAAACAGACCATCGTTCGCAGCAAATTACCCAGCTTTCAGGAGAACAGCGACCACGACACCACACAACCCTGCCACGGCAACCTCTGCAAGACATGCCAGATCATCAGCACAGATACCATCATCACACGTGAGGACACCACCCACCAGGTACATGGTACATACTCATGTGACTCGGCCAACGTTGTCTACCTCATATGTTGCAGGAAAGGATGCCCCGGAGCATGGTACATCGGCGAGACCATGCAAACACTGCGACAACGGATGAACGGACACCGCGCAACAATCGCCAGGCAGGAGTGTTCCCTCCCAGTCGGGGAACCCTTCAGCAGACAAGGACATTCAGCCTCCGATCTTCGGGTAAGCATTCTCCAAGGTGGCCTTCGAGACACACGACAACGCAAAATCGTCGAGCAGAAACTGATAGCCAAGTTCCGCGCTCATGAGGACGGCCTCAACCGTGATCTTGGGTCAATGTCACGCTACATGTAACCCCACCTGACGTAGGGTCACCCAGACTCGAGTCATTGTTGGCTTGTTCTCTCTACACAGATGCGGCCGGACCTGCTGTGATTTCCAGAAAAAAAATGTTTTTTTGTCTTTGCTTTGTTTTTCATACAGACCCCAGCATCTGCAACATTTGACCTCTTGTGACCCCACCTCATTGTACTTTGATGTAATGTTTTCCTGACTAACCTGTTCGGACACCATTCACACCTTTGATTGCTGTGATTATCTCTCTGCCAAAGTGTGATAAATGGCAGTTAGAAAGATTACCTGTAATCATCTGGCATTATTCTCTGACTATATAATCTGTGTCTTTATGCATCTCTCCACTTCACCTGACGAAGGAGCAGCGCTCCGAAAGCTTGTGATTTCAAATAAAACTGTTGGACTATAACCTGGTGTTGTGTGACTTCTTACATTTCTCCACACCAGTCCAACTCTGGCATCTCCACACTATAATATATATAGGAGAGAGAATGTCAGTGAAACACAGTGTATTATTATAATATATACAGGAGAGAGACTCAGTGGAGCACAGTGTATTATAATATATACGGGAGAGAGATTGTCAGTGAAACACATTATATTATTATAATATATATAGGAGAGAATTCCCTACGTTCTGAAACTGTCCCCGTGTATTGGAATGTAGCAAATGTAACACCACTGTTCTAGATAGGAGGGAGAGAGAAAACAGGGAAGTATAGACCAGTTAGCCTGACATCGATAGTAGGGAAAATGCTGGAATCCATTATTAAGGACCTGGTAACAGGGCACTGTAGTGTATGTACCTTGAAGAAGGAACTATATTCTGCAGCCCCTGTATACTGCAGTATCAGTAGTGACCACCCCTGTATATAAGCCTGTGTAGTAACTTTGTAAAGTACTTCCAGTTTTGTCTCCATTCAGTAAACACCTGTTATAACCAACTTCTGCAGTCCGTGTCTCAATTACACACGGACGTTACACTGGCGACGAACAGATCCGAACTTACCTACAGTTCTGCACCACCTCACGGGGATCCATCCCTGAAGCGAAGTTGTTAGAGGTCGAGGCCAGGAGGAAGAAATCCAAAAAGAAAAAAACAAACAAACAGAAGAAAAGGGCGTCGACCGTGGGCAACCGCCCTCTGATTCATCGAATTCGAAGATTTGCAGGAGAGGCTGTCGAGAGCTGGGCTTGGTTATCCAGTCTATGGTGTTCCAGCTAATCGGGCTGGTGGCAGGTAGTACACTGATCCTTCCTGGGCTGTGGCGGGCTAGAGCTCGATCGGGTGGCTTTTCAACGGGGCCGAGCAGTGTTGTCGGGAAGAGGAGAGAGAGAGGGTGGAGCACACAGGGCGCGGCCGGTGCTACGAAACCGGGCAGCGTACAGACCCGAGAAGAGGGAGGAAAGTGTCCCATAGGGTCTGCTCTGACGACGGGAACAGTAATTAAAATAAAAGAAATTAGAAGCGCAGAAAGCCGCGAGGAGCTGCAGTTTGCCACGGGGACCGCGGAGAGCGGCGTTGGCAGCAGCGTGGGGGGAAGTGCACGAATACCATAGGGCGTCGCCATCAAGGCATAAAAACGCCAGCAACAGCGCTAGCAGCAGCGGAAAAGACAGAAAGCGCGGGAGGCGCCATCTTAATCCAGCGGGGAAGAAGGCAAAGCGCGGGAGGCACCATTTTGTTCAATCGGGGAAGAAGGCAAAGCGCGGGAGGCGCTATCTTAGATCTCCAAGATGCCGAAGACTGGCAATATCACTGCCTTCGATAATGAAATAGAAGACTGGACCACGTATGTGGAAAGAGTCGAAGTATATTGCAAGGCAAATGAAGTAGCCGATGAGAAAAAGGCATGGGTACTACTAAACTTAATGGGCGCAAGAACGTACGGCCTACTGCGGAGCCTGATCACTCCAGTCAAACCGATGGCAAAGAGTTTTAACGAAATTGTTGATATCCTACAGGAACACTTAAATCCTACACTGCTGCTGATAGCAGAAAGATTTAAATTCCACAAGAGAAATCAGCATAAAGATGAGAGCAATGCTGATTACCTTACAGAACTACGCAAGCTATCAAAGCACTGCCAGTTCGGAGCAGGACTGGCAGATACCCTACGGGACAAATTTGTTTGTGGACTCCTGAGTGAAGGAACCCAGAAGAGGTTACTCTCAGAGAAAGAGCTGACGCTAGATAAGGCTTTCAGCGTGGCAGTATCGTGCGAAGCAGCAGCAAGGGGAGCTGCGGAAATACAGCAAAAGCCACAGGAATACGGCACCCATGAAATGACACGGGGATTTGAAAAATGTTATCGCTGCGGCAGAACAACCCATGACCAGAAGGACTGCTAGTCCAAGGACAAAACATGCAGGCAATGTGGAAAGATGGGACACATTGCACGAGTTTGCAGGTCCGGGAAGAAGACTAATGACAACAAAAAGACTA
Source organism: Somniosus microcephalus (assembly GCF_052327205.1). Classification (NCBI taxonomy): domain Eukaryota; kingdom Metazoa; phylum Chordata; class Chondrichthyes; order Squaliformes; family Somniosidae; genus Somniosus; species Somniosus microcephalus. Next base: position 14,014,504 of record NC_141015.1, read on the forward strand.
CTAAGGAAAAGTACAGGAAAGTACAAAAGATGACGGACAGTAGTTCCGAAGACCAGAAGAGCGATAGTGAATCCGGGAACAAGAGACTAAGCTGTCTCAAACTACACAACGTAATCGTAAAAGAGGATCACCGAACCATTTGGGTCACCCTCACGATAGCAGGGTCCCAAGTCAAAATGGAATTGGATACAGGATCAGCCCTGACCGTCATGAATCGACGAGACTACGAGCGGCTATTCTCACACATACCCTTGAAAGACACATCCATTGTCTTGAAGACATATACGGGGCAGAAAGTATACCCCAGAGGGAAAATAAGGGTGCCTGTCGAATACAACGGCAAGGAAATACAGAAATTATAACTGTACATACTGCAAGATGGTGGACGACCGTTATTGGGACGTGAATGGATCAGAAAGATAAGTTTAGACTGTCACTCCATTCAGGCACTGACGGTGGCTGGTAAAAAGGATGACGACGTCACACCTGGACAATTGTCAAAAATCTTGGCTAACGCTAAAGAGGTATTTCAACAAGAACTGGGAACTCTTAAAGGCGTAACCGCCTCGATAAAAATAGAAGAGAATGCAATTCCCAAGTTTTTCAAAGCAAGACCGGTACCGTATGCAATTCGCCCAGCCGTCGAGGCAGAGCTGGAGAAGCTGGAGAATGCAGGCGTGTTAACTAAGGTAGACTGGAGCGAGTGGGCGACACCCATCGTTCCTGTCATGAAGAAAACGTTAAACAATAAGTCTGAGGAGCCAAGGAAGGTTCGCATCTGTGGGGACTTCAAGGTGACTGTGAACCCAGTCCTTCACACAGTACAGTATCCTCTTCCGAGGATAGAAGATATTTTCGCCTCACTATCTGGAGGGAAACGTTTTACAAAAATTGACCTAGCACAAGCATATTTGCAGATGGAGGTTGAAGAATGCTCTAGGAAATATCTCACGATAAACACTCACAAAGGTCTTTACCAGTATAATCGACTGGTATTCGGAGTTGCATCAGCTCCGGCTATATGGCAAAGAGCGATGGAACAAGTCCTGCAAGGGATTCCGGGGACTCAGTGTTACTTGGACGACATCCTAGTGACGGGTGAAAATGACAGTGAACACCTTGCCAACCTAGAGCAGGTGCTCACTAGACTAAGAGAACATGGGCTACGAGCCAATCGTCCCAAGTGCGAGTTTTTTAAGAAACAAATATCGTATTGTGGCCACGTGATTGATGAAGAGGGGTTACATAAGTCCCCTGACAAAATTGAAGCGGTAGTTAAGGCTCCAGCGCCTGAAAATGTGTCGCAACTGAGGTCATTCCTCGGATTGGTGAATTACTACCATAAGTTTTTGCCGAATTTGTCCACAATTCTGCACCCACTGAACGCCCTGCTACAAACTGGAGTAGCATGGAAATGGAGCGATGAATGTAAGCGGGCCTTTCAGAAGTGTAAAGGCCTGATCACTTCAAGAGAAGTATTGGCTCACTACAACCCATCACTACCGATAAGACTGGCGTGTAATGCGTCTCCCTACGGCGTTGGAGTGGTACTGTCACATAAATTCCTTGATGGTTCAGAGAGGCCGATAGCTTTTGCGTCACGCTCGTTAACTGCAGCCAAGCGTAACTACACCCAGATTGACAGAGAGGCCCTCAGCCTGGTGTGGGGGGTGAAGAAGTTCAATCACTACCTGCACGGACAGAAATTTACTCTACTAACTGATCATCAACCGCTTGTATCCATTTTCAACCCTAAGAAGGGCGTCCCGATAATGACAGCACAACGGCTACAGAGGTGGTCCCTTTTCCTAGGGGCACACCAATATGACATCGAGTACAAAGGAACTAAACAGCATGGGAATGCTGATGGATTGTCGTGTCTACCGTTGCCGATGGTGGAAGAAGCACCTGCAGTGGATCCTGTGGAGATATTCCACTCGACCATAGTCGAATGTTTACCTGTGACGAATGCAAACATAGAAAAAGAAACACGAAATGACCCGACACTCTCCAGGGTCTATGATTTAACGGTGAAGGGATGGCCAGCACATGGCGAGCCACTGTTGCCAGCATTCTCGCCGAGAAGAGAACAGCTGTCAGTGTGCCGAGGAACCTTGATGTGTGGATCCAGAATAGTAATTCCACCCAAATTGAAGGATAGAGTGCTCAATGAGCTTCATGAGGGTCATCTGGGAGGGGTAAAAATGAAGAACTTAGCCAGAGCGTTTGTGTGGTGGCCGGGAATCGATAGAGAAATCGAAGAGATGACCAAGAGCTGTACAGGATGCCAGAAGGTCCACAACGCCCCACCACAAGCCCCTCTACATCCATGGGAGTGGCCCTCATCTCCATGGCAAAGGGTACACATTGATTTTGCTGGTCCAGTTATGGACTCGCTGTTTTTAATTGCGGTGGATGCACATTCAAAGCGGCCAGAGGTAATAAAAATGTCCTCAACCACCACAGAAAAAACTATCATAGTCTTATGAACCATATTCGCCAGAAATGGGCTGCCTGAACAGATTTGCTCCGACAATGGACCACAGTTTGTGTCTGAAGAGTTCCGGAGGTTCTTAAAGAACAATGGTGTTAAGCATTACACATCCGCCCCATATCATCCAGCCACCAATGGATTGGCTGAGATGTTCGTTCAAACATTCAAGAAGGCTATCAAGGGAATGTGTAATGAAGACATACCCCTACAACACAAGATGGATAACTTCTTGTTTGCCTACCGGAATGCGACACATGCGGTTACCAACCAAACTCCAGCCATGATGTTCTTCAATCGAAGACTAAGATGCCACTTGGATTTGGTTAAGCCAAACATCAGAAGAGATGTGGAGAACAGGCAGTTTCAGAATATGAATGAAAGACCAACCAGGAGTTTTAAGATAGGTCAACCAGTTTTGGCCCGGGACTACCGCACAGAGAAATGGCAGCCAGGAACGATCTGCACACGGCAAGGACCTCTAATGTATACCGTGGACGTTGGAGAGAGCATTGTAAGACGCCATGCTGACCAGATTCTAGAGTCACTGGAAAACGTCAAATCTACACCACGATCCTATACACCTGGTGATGAAACCGAAGTACCAATTGCATCTACCTCAGAATCGGTGATATTGGAAGCAGACGAACCAAACAACGACGTTGATCCCGAATCAACTTTGCCAGAAGAACCTGATACCCCAAAGAGGCGTTATCCGGACAGAATCAGGAAGCCTCCTCAAAGACTGAATTTATAATTGATTAACTTCAGCTAATGTATATAGCAACTGTGATTGTAAATATGTTATTTAATTATTAATCGAATGTTATGTACTGTTTAGCTAAAAGGGGAGGAATTGTCGTGTATGTACCTTGAAGAAGGAACTATATTCTGCAGCCCCTGTATACTGCAGTACCAGTGTATATAAGCCTGTGAAGTAACTTTGTATAGTGGTTCCAGTTCTGTCTCCATTCAGTTATAACCAACTTCTGCAGTCCGTGTCTCAATTACACACGGACGTTACAGGCACAATATGTTTGGTCAGATTCAACACAGTTTTATGAAAGGGGAATCGTGTTTGGGAAATCTATTGGTGTTTTTTGAGGGTGCAATTAGCAGTGTAGATAAGGGGAAACCAGTTGGTGTCGTGTATTTGGATTTTCAGAAGGCATTCGATGCGGTGCCACACAAGAGGTTGTTACACAAGATTAGGGCTCATTGGGATTGGGGGTAATACATTAGCATGGATTGAGGATTGGTTAACGGACATAAAACAGAGATTAGGAATAAACGGATCATTCTTGGGATAACTAGTGGAGTGCCGCAAGGAGCAGTGCTTATGCCTCAGCTATTCACAATCTATACTAATGACTTTGATGAGGGGACCGAGTGTAATATATGCATGCTTGCTGCCGATGCACAGCTAGGTGGGAAAGTAAGCTGTGAGGAGGACGTAAATAGGTTGCAAAGGGACATAGACCGTTTAAGTGAATGGGTAAGAAGGTGATGGATGGAGTATAATGTGGGGAAGTATGAAATTATCCACTTTGGTAGGAAGAATGAAAAAGCAGAATATTTTTTAAAAGGTGAGAGATTAGTAAATGTTTATACTCAAAGAGATTTGGAGGTCCTTGTACACAAATCACGGAAAGTTAACATGCAGGTACAGCAAGCAATTAGGAAGCCAATTGTTATGTTAGCCTTTATTGCAAGGCAGTTGGAGTATAAGAATAAGGAAGACTTGCTACAATTATATAGGGCATTGGTGAGACTAATAAGATCACTCGTAAGGTAAATAAGTGAGCCTATGGATGTTATCTATATATGGACTTCCAGAAGGCATTCGATAAGGTTCCATACAATAGATTATGCAAGTTTGAGACTGCGCAGAATTAAAGGTAGCCTTTTGACTTGGGTTGAAAATTGGTTGGGAGATAGGAGACAGAGTGGGGATAAAGGGAGCATAGTTTGATTGGTAGGATGTGACAATTCGTGTTCCCCTAGGGGTCTGTATTAGGGCCTCATCTTTTCATCATATTTATTAATGAAGGCATAGAGAGTTGGATATCCAAATTTGTAGATGACACTTAGTTAGGAGGGACAGTAAGTAGTGCTCATGGGAGCAGGAAGTTGCAAAGGGACACGGACAGATTAAGTTAGTGGGCAAAACTTTGGCAGATGAAAGTCAATGTGGGTAAATGTGAGATCATCCACTTTGGACCCAAGAAGGATAAATCCGAGTATTTTCTAAGTGGTGAAAAACTAGGAACAGTGGAGGAGCAAAGAGATTTGGGAGTCCAATTGCACAGATCATTAAAAGCTAGTAGGCAGGTACAAAAAGAAATCGAAAATGCTAATGGAATGTTGGTCTTTAACTCGGGGGTTGGAATACAAAGGGGTGAAAGTTATGCTCCAGTTGTACCGAGCCTTGGTCAGACCCCCTCTGGAGTACTGTGTTCCATTTTGGGCACTGCACCTTTGAAGGGGAGTGTAATGTATGTAATGTATATATACCTTAAGGGAGAGAACTACTTTTTATAGCTCCTGTATACTGTAGTACCGGCAGTGACCACACCTGTATATAAACCCTGAGTAGTGATCTGTACAGATAGTTCTATAGTAACCCTCATTCAGTAAACACCTGTTGAATCGTTCCCTGCAGTCTGTTGTCTGATTATTGAAGGACACAACATTAAGATACACGGATATAACATTGGCGACGAGGCAGATTCAAACCTACCTGCAACTCTGCATCACCTCCCAGGGATTCGCTCCTGGAGAACAGTGGAAGAAGGTCGAGTCCAGAAGCACGGGCGTCGACCACGGGCAACCGCCCAGTCATCCAGCGGAGATTTGAGCATCGCAGGGGAGGCTGTCGAGAGCCAGGCTTGGCTTTCCAGTCACAGTGGTCCAGCGAAACGGGCTGGCAACAGGTACTGCGCAGACCCTTCCCGGACAGCGGTGGGCTAGAGCCCGACCGAGCGGCACAAAAAAAGGCCGAGCAGCGTTGACGGGGGAGAGAGAGAGGGCAGAGCGCACAGGGCGCAGCCGGTGTTCAGGACCGAGCGGCGTCAACGGGGGAGAGAGACGAGAGAGAGCAGAGCGCAGCCGGTGTTCAAGGGCCGAGCAGCGTCAACGGGGGAGAGAGGCACGCAGGAAAACGCGAGGGGCTGCCATTGCCATGAGGACCACAGAGAGCGGCGTTGGCAGCAGCGCAGGAGCAGCGCACGAAACCCACAGGGGATCGCCATTTACCACGATGACCGCCGAGAGCGGCGTTGGCAGCAGCGCGGGAGACGCCATTTTAAGCCGCAGCGGGGAAGAAAGGAAAGCGCGGGAGATGCCATTTTAAGCCAGTCTAACCACACCCAAAAATGCCGAAGAGTGGCAGCATCACAGCGTTCGACAATGAAGTCGAAGATTGGACGACATATGTCGAACGCATAGAAGTATACTGCAAGGCAAATGAAGTGCCAGATGACAAGAAAGCGCTGGTATTGTTGAATTCAATGGGTGCAAAAACGTATGGCTTACTACGTAACCTAGTAACCCCAGAGAAGCCGGTAAAAAAGGATTTTGAAAACATAGTGTCAATCCTACAGGACCACTTAAACCCCACACCGCTGCTGATAGCAGAAAGATTTAAGTTTCACAAAAGGAACCAGCATAAAGATGAAAGTAATGCTGAGTATTTAACGGAACTGCGCAAGCTATCGAAACACTGCCAGTTTGGAACGGGACTAGCAGATACTTTAAGGGACAAGTTTGTGTGTGGGCTTCAAAGTGAAGGAACCCAGAAACGGCTTCGATCAGAAAAGGATCTTACGCTGGACAAGGCTTTCAGCATTGCAGTATCACACTAAGCAGCAGCACGGGGCACTGCAGAGATACAACGGAGACCGCAAGAATATGGCACAAATGAAATGTCATACGGAACAGTGAAGTGCTATCGCTGCGGCAGAACAACACACGACCATAATGATTGCTGGTTCAAGGACAAAGTGTGCAGACAGTCTGGAAAAGTAGGACACATAGTAAGAGTCTGCAGGTCGGGAAAGAAAACCAGCTGCAAGAAATCTCCACAGGAGAAGTACAAGAAGGTACATAAGGTGACGGAGAGTAGTTCAGACGAACAGAAGAGTGATACAGACTCCGGAAGCAAGGAGCTGGGTTGTCTGAAACTACATAATGTGATCAAAACGGAGGATCACCAAACTATCTGGGTCACGCTCAAGATAGCAGGAGTCCAAGTGAAAATGGAATTGGACACAGGATCAGCCCTAACAGTCATAAACCGAAGGGACTACAAGCGGCTATTCTCACATATACCCTTGAGAGATACAAAGATTGTCTTGAAGACGTACACGGGGCAAAAGGTCTACCCCAAAGGAAAAATAAGGGTGAACGTTATATATAATGGCAAGGAAACACCAAAAATTGACCTATACGTATTGCCAGATGGACGACCTCCACTACTAGGACGTGAATGGATCCGGAAGATACAGCTAGATTGGCATTCCATACAAGCACTGACTGTAGATGCCAAAAAGGATGATGACGTCACACCTGGACGACTGTCAAAAATGCTAACTGACGCACAAGAAGTGTTCCAGCAGGGACTCGGAACACTAAAAGGCATAACAGCGATGATCAAAATAGAGGAAAATGCAAGCCCAAAGTTTTTTAAGGCCAGACCGGTACCTTATGCGATCCGCCCAGCCGTCGAAGCAGAGCTGGAAGGTTTGGAACGTTCAGGAGTACTGTCCAAAGTGGACTGGAGCGAGTGGGCTACACCCATCGTTCCTGTAATGAAGAGGTCCTTGAGTAATACGCCTGGGGAACCAAAGAAGGTTCGCATCTGTGGGGACTTTAAGGTGACAGTGAACCCAGCCCTTCACACTGTACAATATCTGTTTCCGCGGATTGAAGATATTTTCGCCTCGCTATCTGGAGGGAAACGCTTCACTCAGATTGATCTGGCCCAGGCATACCTGCAAATGGAGGTAGAAGAAGCCTTGAAACAGTACCTCACGATCAACACTCATAAAGGTCTCTACCAATAAAACCGGCTGGTGTTCGGGGTAGCATCAGCTCCGGCTATTTGGCAAAGGGCAATGGAACAAGTCCTGCAAGGGATTCCAGGGACCCAGTGTTATTTGGACGACATCCTGATCACGGGCGAAAATGACAGTGATCACCTCGCCAACCTGGAGCAGGTGCTCACTAGATTGAAGGAATATGGGCTCCGAGCAAATCGCCACAAATGCGAGTTTTTCCAGAAGCAGATCTCGTATTGTGGCCACTTTATTGATAAAGAGGGGTTACATAAGTCCCCTGAAAAAATTGAGGCAGTTGTCAAGGCTCCAGCACCGGAAAATGTGTCACAACTGAGGTCGTCCCTCGGGCTGGTGAACTACTACCATAAGTTCTTCCCGAATTTGTCTAACGTACTACACCCACTGAACACCCTACTGCAAACGGGGGTACCATGGAAGTGGAGTGACGAATGTAAACGAGCTTTCCAGAAGAGCAAAGCATTGATCACATCAAATGAGGTGTTGGCTCATTTCAACCCAGCACTACCAATTCGGTTGGCGTGTGATGCATCACCCTATGGCATTGGAGCGGTGCTGTCGCACAAATTCCCGGACGGCTCGGAGAGGCCAGTAGCCTTTGCGTCTCGGTCACTAACCTCAGCCGAGCGTAACTATGCCCAGATTGACAGGGAGGCCCTCAGCCAAGTGTGGGGAGTGAAAAAGTTCAATCACTATCTGCACGGGCAGAAATTCACCTTGCTGACTGACCATCAACCACTTGTCTCCATCTTTAATCCAAAGAAGGGCGTTCCGGTGATGACTGCGCAACGGCTACAAAGATGGTCCCTTTTTCTAGGGGCGCACCAATATGAAATCGAGTATAAGGGCACGAAACAGCATGGAAACGCTGATGGGCTATCACGCCTGCCACTGCCTACTGTGGAGGAAGCACCAGCAGTGGATCCTGTCGAAATATTTCATTCGACTATAATTGAATGCTTGCCAGTAACTAACGCTGGTATAGAGAAGGAGACCCGAAATGACCCGACACTGTCTTGGGTATATGATTTGATGGTGAAGGGATGCCCAGCACATGGCGACTCACTGTTGCCAGCATTCTCATCCAGAAGAGAACAGCTGTCAGTATGCCAGGGGACCTTGATGTGTGGTAATTCCACCCAAGTTAAGGGAGAGAGTGCTCAATGAGCTTCACGAAGGTCATCTGGGAGGGGTGAAAATGAAAAGCCTTGCTAGGGCTTATGTGTGGTGGCTGGGGATCGATCAGCAAATCGAGGACCTGACAAAGAGCTGCTCAGGATGCCAGAAGGTCCAAAATGCACCACCACATGCCCCTCTACACCCATGGGAGTGGCCCTCATCTCCTTGGCAATGGGTGCATATTGATTTTTGCTGGTCCATTCATGGACTCAATGTTTTTAATAGCCGTGGATGTGCACTCGAAATGGCCTGAGGTGATCAAAATGTCCTCCACCACCACGGAGAAAACTATTGCAGTCCTACGGACCATTTTTGCCAGGAACGGCTTGCCAGAGCAGATTTGCTCTGATAACGGACCACAGTTTGTGTACGAAGAGTTTCGAAGATTTATGACAAAGAATGGGGTAAGGCATTGCAGTGAGCCAGTGCAGTGAGAATAGACTGAGAGCCAGTGCAGTGAGAATAGACTGAGAGCCAGTGCAGTGAGAACAGACTGACAGCCAGTGCAGTGAGAACAGACTGACAGCCAGTGCAGTGAGAATAGGCAGAGAGCCAGTGCAGTGAGAACAGACTGACAGCCAGTGCAGTGAGAATAGACAGAGAGCCAGTGCAGTGAGAACAGACTGACAGCCAGTGCAGTGAGAATAGACAGAGAGCCAGTGCATCGAGAATAGACTGAGAGCCAGTGCAGTGAAAATAGATGGAGAGCCAGTGCAGGGCCTGAGGACAGCACTGGAATAGAGTCATTGTGTAGTTAACAGCTCCTGTATTGAGTGTTTATTCCTCATACTCATTATAACGCAGCCAGCTCAATATGTGTCAGGCTGTTTTACTCGCCTCGACAGCCACTGCATTGGGATTAGACCAACACCCAACACAGAGAACGTCAACCCAAATGAAATGGACGTGCCCGCAGTTCACTGATTGGCCCCACTCAGTGTGTCAACTCGTTCATGATCAGGGGAGAGCTGGGTAAGGTATGGGGGGCTGTTGGCACCTCCAGAAACCTCACTGCAACGAGAGTCAGGGCCTTCACCAGAGGAGGGGAGGAACTAGCACCAAATGGAAGAAACAGCCTAATACTCTGGCAGAGGAAAGACTTGTTTATTTATTTCCAGCATTTACTGTTTATATTTCCTATTTCCAGCATCCGCAGTGCTTCGCCCCTTGTCCATTTATACACTGATTCGCAAGGAGTTTTCAACAAATCACTGTAAAACAAAAATCCCTCCTGAGAACATTACCATTGATGGGTAGTAATGATGGGTACTGGGATGAACAGTCAATATTAACTGCCATTGACAGAATGTGCTAATTCCCTGTGACAACGTGGTCGTGTCTTCTCAGAGTCAATAGAGAGCATTTGAGAGCCAAGTACATATTTCAGTTTGCCAGCCGGAATAGACCTCAAAACCTAAAGAAAGAACTGACATTTATAAAACACCGTTCACCTCCTCAGGATGTCGCAAAGTGCTTCACCGACAATGAATTAAAGGTCTAATAGGATGTGGTGATAGGGAGGGGGAATGGGAGCGTGGTGGTTATGTTACTGGACTAATAATCGAGAGAATGAGAGTTCAAATCTCAATCATTGGCAGTTTGGTGTCTTTACTGACTTCTGAAGTGTCCTCGCAAGCTCCAGTAATTCCGGTCCCAACGTGTGAGTACGGACGGGGTACTCACGCGTGGGCCCGTTGGAAGTGCTGGATTTCAGCATGCACAGCGCATGCGCGGGAAACCGGCATTTCCTCCAAGGGGTTCAGAGGTCCAATGCGTGTGCGCAGGACTCTGCGTGCACGCGTTGAACTTCCTTCTTTTTGACACGTTTGCCCGTGTGCAAGGGCCTGAACTTTTTAGACATATAAAAACGAGGCGTAAGGACTTGATTCTTGAAGGTAAGTGGTCTATTATTTAAAATTATAAAAAAATTTCCACAGCTTTATTGCTTTTAAGGACTTTACAGTAAGGTAAGTTTATTTTTAGACCCGATTTCTTAAAAAATTATTTTTTTCAAAAATGTGATTAATTGTTTAAAATAGTTTTTTAAAGTTATTTATAGTTTATTTAATTATTGGGATGTTTTTTAAAATTTTATTTAAAGTTAAACTAGTCTTTTGGGCACCCATACTTTTCATGTGTTTGACAGTTCTTACTATCAAACTCATGAATGAAGTTTCCCCTCCCCTGATTGGCTGCACAGTGCTCACCTGATCCCAGCCGGCACATCGCACTAACTACACCGCTGGATCAGGCAAGCACAGCGCGCTGACAGCTGAACCGGGCCAGTGACAGGAATTCCAAGCAGGCCCAGGCTTCAGATGTCGGCGCGCCGGGTGAGTGCACGTCGGGGGCTTGCACGCGCGGCAAGCCCCCGATCCTAATTTCTGGGCCATTGCATCAAAATTTCCAAACAAGGTCCCACCACCACCTTCTCAGGGCGACTCGGGGATGGGCAATAAATGCTGGCCTTGCCAGCGATGCCCACATCCTGGGATTGATCCAAAAAAAAGACAGGATAATAAGATCTGTATTGTAAAGATTGACTCACAGTCTGTAACCTGATGGCTCCTTGTGAGCAGATTAAAGATCCTAGTTTCGGTCACAGGTACAGAGCAATTAACTGATATCAGGGAGGGGGCGGAGGATGTTGCTGCATGGTATTGGCAACGATCGCCATAAAACCGTTGCTCACCCTGATCCTTCAACATTTTCAGGGAACCTTATTATCATAGGTCACCGCGGGGATAGTGGCGATCCAAGGAGCTGAGAAATGGTGCTAGCGCTCAGGTGTATACACAGGCCTGGTTCATTTGGAGACTGTAGCACTGCCACTCACTGCTGTCCTGCTTCTGTGTATAAAATAGTAGAAAAATGTAAAGGAGATTTTATTCATTCTCGGGATGTGGGCAAGGCCAGCATTTATTGCCCGTCCGTAGTTGCCGAGAGAAGGTGGTGCTGGGCCTTCTTCTGAACCACTGCACTGCAGCGGTTTGACACAGCTGAGTGGCTTGCAAGGCCACTTCAGAGGGCAGTGTGGCACATTGGTGTGGGACTGGAGTCACATATAGGCCAAACCGGGTAAGGACGGCAGGTTTCCTTCCCTCAAGGACATCATGGAACCATTTGGGATTTTAACGACAATGCAACAGACAATCACGGTCACTTTTACTGATATCAGCGTTACATTTCAAAAAAATTTATTCAATTGAATCCATATTCTCAAACTGCCGTGGTGGGATTTGAACTCACGATCACTGTATTATTAGTCCAGACCTCTGGAGTACTAGACCGGTAACATAAGCACCACGCTACCGTACCCCTACTAGATAAACAATTTGCGCACATTTCCCATTTCATATTTTAAAAATCGTTACCCAAGTTGATTAGTATAAATAGAGTTAGTCTTTTTTTGTAATTAATTCCTATTGATTATTCTCACATTTATGATATAATTGTAATTTCATTCGGATCCGTTTATAATCGGGATGGTGTGAAAGGACACCAGTCTGCAAAAACAAGAGCCGCTCTTTAGTTGAAAGTACCTTTAAAATCTGAAATTGATTGGGAAAATGAATGGAGGGAGGATTAGATAAATGACACGTTACGTTACGGCTGAACATTATACTGCAAAATCCAGCTGTAGACTTTATCAGCTCAAAATGTAACCCTGCTATTTAAGAAAGGAGGGAGAAAGAAAACAGGGAACTGCAGGCCAGTTAGCCTGACGTCAGTTGTCAGGAAAATGCTGCAAAATCCATCATTAAGGAAGTGGTAACAGGGCACTTAGAAAATCATAATATGCTTAGGCAGAGTCAACATGGTTTTATGAAAGGGAAATTGTGTTAACAAATTTATTAGAGCTTTTTGAGGATGTAACTAGCAGGTTAGATAAAGGGGAACCAGTGGATGTAGTATATTTGGATTTCCAAAAGGCATTCGATAAAAGGTTGCTATGCAAGATAAGGGCTCATGGTATTGGGGGTAATATATTAGCATGGATAGAGGATTGGTTATGTAATGATATCAACAAATAGTGATGGTATTTGCCTGTTTGATTATTATGCCTTACCAGCATATTTGCCTGTTTGATTATTTATGCCTTACCAGCAGAGGGCATGTCAGAGAGAGGCAGAGTAGTTTCGTTTTGGATGGATCTCTAAGATGGTGTCTCCTGTAAAGCAGTTAATTTACTTGAACACACTTTAGATTAAAAGACATAGGCCTAGAAATTCAGTTGGGCGCGGCAGCCGTTAGCGCCTTAGGAGGAGTAGATCTCGAGCGCTAGGCGCTTAGCGCCCGGGCACAGCACGATCTGCGCCTCGCCCCAACTTCAGTAGACATTTAGCGCTGGCGCAAAGTCTTAGCGTGCGCCCTGCTGCGCGCGCAGATCATGACGTCATTTCGTCGTGCAACGCCCTTTGTGCGCCCGGAACCGGAACTTCACTCGCGCCGCCCCATTGTGCGCCGGGCGGCCCTAACGACTGTGAAGTGGAACGGTACACAGCCGAGGCGGGCCGCGGGGAGCGCAAATTAAAGGGCACTTACCCTGCACTATAAAGGCCAGCCATTTTGCAGCATTCACTCTTGTGCAACGGTTTTTTGGAGAGAGACCAAGGAGGAGAGCTTACTGCTTTGGCCCAACACGAGGACAGGTATTTTTGGCTCAGGCCAGAGCTTAGCAATTATCTTTGCCTTCATTGAGATCTCAGTGTTTGCCAGCATATAATGGGGGCTGCATTGGGTGCCAACGCTGAGTTTCAGCCTGATGCCGGAAGGGCTTACAGACGCCGTGAGAGAGTGGCAGCCCTGGCTAGACGCAGAGGGGGCAACAGGCGTCGCCAAGTGAGGCCTTACCCACCCAGGGTATACCGCCAGCAGTCCTCCTATCTGACCATGTCTGCCGCGCAGTGTGTTAGGAGGCTGCGATTCAGAAGGGAGGTGGTTGCAGACATCTGCCAGCTGCTGCACAGAGATCTGCGTCCACAGGTGATGCGCAGGACGTCTCTGTCGGTGGCAGTGAAGGTGACGGTGGCTCTCAACTTCTATGCCACCGGCTCCTTCCAATCCGCTGCTGGGGACATCACTAACATCTCCCAGTTCGCCGTGCATTGCTGCATCCGCCAGGTGACCAATGCCCCTTTCAGAAGGAGACGTCAATTCATCTCCTTCCCCATGACCCTGGAGAAGCAGCAGCAGCGTGCAGTGGGATTTGCAAGAATAGCGGGCTTCCCCATGGTGCAGGGCGCCATTGACTGCATGCATGTGGCTTTGCGGGCACCTCTGGAGCATGCCGAGGATTACCGCAACCGGAAGGGCTACCATTCCCTCAACGTACAGCTGGTGTGTGACCACAGGCAGCGCATCCTAGCTGTCAATGCCCGCTTTCCAGGCAGCAGCCACGATGCCTTCATCCTGCGACAGACAACTGTGGCTGACATGTTCCAGGCACAGCCTCACCCAAGAGGATGGCTTATCGGGTAGAAAGGCTATCCTTTGTGTACCTGGCTCATGACCCCGCTCCGCGCGCCCACGACCCCTGCTGAAGAGGCATACAACGAGAGCCATCAAGCGACTAGGAACATCATAGAACAAACAATCGGCGTCCTCAAGCAACGGTTCCGCTGTCTGGATCGCTCCGGGGGAGCCATCCAGTATTCGCAGGAGCGAGTCTCCCAATTCGTCGTCGTTTGCTGCATGCTGCACAACCTGGCTATCCGCAGGACTCAGGCACTGCCACCTCACGTTGGACCACCACCTCAGGAGGAGGAGCAGGAGGAGGAGGAGGACGAGGAGTACCAGCCCAGGAGGGAGGCAGAAGGTCCAAGGGCCGCCCGTCGGCGGCTTATTGATCGTCACTTCTAGGCCCCCTGTCAGGGAATGGCTTGTGCCAATGAAAGAACATGATTGCAGCCGCTCCGCAAGCCGTCAGCTGGTTAAGGCAACAAACACTTCAAAGATCAAACATGGACAATGTGAATAAATAAAATGGTTTATTGTACAAACTCAGGGCCCTTCCCACATGAAAACCAAAAACAGACGAAACCCCCAAAAAACACTCACACACATGACTCACTCCCACAACCTGGGGAGCATTAACAAAAGATGTAAACAAAAATGGCCTTCATCCTCGGCCTTCACAAAACACACATTCCAGAAAACACAACATTTGGACACACCCTCTACTTAGTGGCCCGCGAGGGCAATGCCTTCTGCAAACTTTGGCGGCCCCTGCACGCCCTGCTGCTCCTCCTCAAAGTGAGGCCATTGGCTGCTGCAAGGCTGGGGGCAGGCTCCTGAGGGGCACATGTCGTGACGGCAGATGCCCTTAGGGGTCGGCCTAGACGAGGTCTGGCCGTCGAGGGGCCGGCTGGTGAATGCTGCAGCTGTGGCTGACCAGCATCAGTCGCTGCAGCAGCTCCTGGCAGCTCCACTGGGGGAGTGGCAGTGGCGGCTGGAGGAATGGGGGCAAGCTGGCGGATGGCAGGCGCTCGATGGTCGCCTGAGACACTGGCACTCGCCCGGGCCAGCACTGCAGCATGCGCACCAATCTGCCGAGGGACAGACCGCTGTGCTGCTGCAGCGCGCCGGGTGCCCTGGCGATGCCTGGCTGACACAGCGAGTGTGGCAGCAGTGAGTGCCCGTGTTGACCTGTTCAGTGACCGCATCAGAGCACCCAGTGACTGCAACGCACCACTGATCACCTGGCCACTCGCTGCCTGAGCTGCCCCGAATTCCGCCCGACTGGTGGCCTGTGAGGCCCCGAACTCGGTCACACTCCGAGACAGGGACTCGATGGCCTCAGGCAACCGTGCCACTACCCCCATGAGCTCCATGTGCCGGCGCTCCGAGTCCGCGGTCAAGTCCTCGAGGCGGCGCATCTCCTCGGCGTTGGCCGTCTCCGGACTGGAGGCCGGACTCTCCCTCTGGGGAGAAGGCCACTGAGCTGGCCGACCCTTCCTGCGTTGCTGGACGCCGCTGGGCCCAGCAATTGGACTCCCCTCCGACCCTTCCCCCCTCTGGGGAGAAGGCCGCTGAGCTTCCACCCCCCTCCCGCGTTTCTGCAGGCCGCTGGTCCCAGGAGCTACCCTCCCCTCCGACACTTCCCCCACGCTCCCCTCCAGGGAAGACGTGTCCCCTACATTGGCATGGGTTGCCGCGGCTGAGGGTTCCCCTGATGGGCCGCCTTCCTCTTGCTCCTCCTCCTCCTCCTCTTCTGAGGGGCTGTCACTGGCAACTTCAGGGACCTCCTCCTCACCATCTGAAAGCAGGAAGGCACAAGAGTAGCTTTAGAGTGAGGAGAGGGCGTCAGCGAGGGATGCATGAGTGGTGGCATTCAACGCATTGGTCGGACAGTGGCAAAGGATGTAGATCTGATGCGCAAGTGGGACGAGAGAGATCCAAAAGGTGATGTCCATACCATTGGTGCCCAGAACAGGGTCGGCATCTCCAGATGCAACGGGGCCAATCACCCAGGCACCCATGATGCGCTCCACGCGATGTTGCAGCTCGGTGAGCGGCTGGATCTGGGGTCCGCCTCCCCCGGTCGCAGTCCGGCTCCTCCTATTATTGGCCAGCTTGGCCTGCAAGAGAAAGGACGGCCTCTAAGTACAGTGTGTAGCCCTGATCTTGTGTGCACTGCCTCCCATGGTCAAATAGCCTGGCCAGTGTGTAGCCCTGATCTTGTGTGCACTGCCTCCCATGGTCGAATAGCCTGGCCAGTGTGTTAAGTGCACAATGTGCAATTGATGTTCACGAGTGTCCCATAGCTGCTGCATGAGGGCTGGCCATTAGGGCTTTCAGGTCCCTTTGCCCATAATGCGAGGTGCACATGCAAGGATGAGGAGGACACTGGAAAGGGTACTCACCCTGACAATCCTGGCGAGGTCATTTAGCTTTTTGCGGCATTGGACACCGCTCCTGGGGACCTCGCTGTTGGATGACACCTTGGTGGCGACATGCCTCCAGGCTCTCCGGTAGACGCGGGCCGGCGGCTTCCTGCCATTGTCCGGAAACAAAATATGGCGTCTCTTCTCCACAGCACCAACCAGCACCCTCAGATCAAGCTCTGAGAAGCGCTGCACTCATTCACGGGCCTTCTCCATGGTTTCAGGCGCTATTTGGGTCCAGCAGCAGTGTTCAGGCCTAGCTGCAGGGCTCCAGTGTGCAGGGCGTGGCAGCAGACCAAGTCGACCCTTCCCCCTTAAGAGCTGGCCGGCGCCAGGGTGTCTGCTGTCAATCAAGAAATGGCCGCACCTGCGCTGCGCCCGGCCTCGGCGCTCTCGCTCAGGAGCTCCGGCTTAGCTCCTAAAGAGAGGCGTGCATCGCCAGTTTTAGCGCTCGAGCAAATTCTTAGGGCGAAGCTAATGAATATCGCAGAAGTGGCCTCGAATTTGCGCCGGGCGCAAACTTTAGCGGCCGCCCGACTTTACCGCCCCAAAAGTGGCTACAATGAATTTCTAGGCCATACTCTTTCATCAATGTGTCGTCATTGAACCCACGTAGAAAACAATACAGGTTAATGGACAGAAAACAGAGAGTAGGGATATAGTTTTCCAGTTGGCAGGCTGTAACTAGTGGGGTGCCGCAAGGATCAGTGTTTGGGCCTCAGCTATTTACAATCTATATTAATGATGATGATACAAAGCTAGGCGGGAAAGTAAGCTGTGAGGAGGACACAAAGAGCCTGCAAACGGATATAGACAGGTTAAATGAATGGGCAATAAGGTGGCAGATGGAGGATAATGTGGGGAAATGTGAGGCTATTCACTTTGGTAGGAAGAATAGAAAAACAGAATATTTTTTAAATGGTGAGAAACTATTAAATGTTGGTGTTCAGAGAGCTTTAGGTGTCCTCGTACAAGAAACACAGAAAGCTAGCATGCAGGTACAGCAAGCAATAAGGAAGGCACATGGCATGTTGGCCTTTATTGAAAGGGGGTTGGAGTATAAGAGTAAGGAAGTCTTGCTACAATTGTACAGGGCCTTGGTGAGACCACACCTGGAGTACGGTGCACAGTTTTGGTCTCCTTATCTAAGGAAGGATATACTTGCCTTGGAGGCGGTGCAACGAAGGTTCACTAGATTGATCCCTGGGATGAGAGGGTTGTCCTATGAGGAGAGATTGTGTAGATTGGGCCTATATTCACTGGAGTTTAGAAGATTGAGGCGATCTCATTGAAACATATAAGATTCTGACGGGGATTGACAGGATAGATGCTGAGAGGTTGTTTCCCCTGACTGGAGAGTCTAGAATTAGGGGACATAGTCTCAGGATAAGGGGTCGGCCATTTAAGACCGAGATGAGGAGGAATTTCTTCACTCAGCGGGTTGGAAATCTTTCGAATTCTCTGCCCCAAAGGGCTGTGGATGCTGAGTCTTTGAGTATATTCAAGGCTGAGACAGATAGATTTTTGGACTCTAGGGGAATCAAGGGATATGGTGATTGGGCGGGAAAGTGGAATTGAGGTCGAAGAACAGCCATGATCTCATTGAATGGCGGAGCAGGCTTGATGGACCGTATGGCCTACTCTTGCACCTATTTCTTATGTTCTTATGAAAGACAATCTACAGAATGCAACAAGGAAATTGTCCCGGGATACAAATCAAATTTTAGTCTGTTTCAATGCATCTTTAATAGTCCATTTTATTGAATGAAGACAGGGATTTTAGTATTCAGAACATTACATTGTAAAAGTGGCGAGAGAGTCAAACAAGCTTCAGCTGGATAGACCTCGCAGTTCAGGTTTTGAGCAGGATTGGGTTCATAAGAACATAAGAAATAGGAGCAGGAGTGGGCCATTTGGCCCTTCGAGCCTGTTCCACCATTCAATAAGATCATGGCTGATCTTCTACCTCATCTCCATTTTCCTGAACAATCCCCATATCCCTTAATTCTCTTAATATTCAAAAATCTATCGATCTCTGTCTTGAATATACCCAACGACTGAGCCTCCACAGCCCGCTGGGGTAGAGAATTCCAAAGATTCACCACCCTCTGAGTGAAGAAATTTCTCCTCATCTCAGTCCTAAATGGTCGACCCCTTATTCTGAGACTGTGACCCCTGGTTCTAGATTCCCCAGCCAGGGGGAAACATCTTTCCTGCATCTACCCTGTCAAGCCCTGTAAGAATTTTGTATGTTTCAATGAGATCACCTCTCATTCTTCTAAACTCTAGAGAATTTAGGCCTAGTCTACTCAATCTCTCCTCATAGGACAATCCCCCCATCCCAGGAACCAGTCTGGTGAACCTTCGTTGCACTCCCTCTATGGCAAGTATATCCTTCCTTAGGTAAGGAGACCAAAATTGTACACAATACTCCAGGTGTGGTCTCACCAGGGCCCTATATAATTGCAGTAAGACGTCTTTACTCTTATACTCAAATCCTCTTGTAATAAAGGCCAACATTCCATTTGCTTTCCGAATTGCTTTCAGTGATTCGTCTACAAGGACACCCAGGTTCCTCTGGTTCAATGACTTGATACCTTTCCATTTGAAGGGTAAATGTGGTCATTTTCTCCATTCTTGCACGGAATAGCTCAAATAAACTGAGGATGTGGTAAATATTTCACCAAGTTCAAACTACTGTGAACTCCGAGGAAGCACTTGGGGAAAGGGAGGACATGAAGGGAGGTCAGCTTCCTTGCTGCTAGATTCCTTGCACTTTGCATTTCTTTTCTCATACATATATGTTTCTTTAATTAACTGTGTGCCGACAAAACAGCTTCCTTTTAATGTTTATTTTTACATGAATAAGCAACTGAATATCACTTGACTGATAATGGGCTCACCAGTACTGTTCTACAATAGACTGTCAGTGATGATCTCATGTAGCGTGAATTCAGCAACCTCGCGATTGCCTTTGATTTTGATAGGGGCGGAGCTATTATAATTAATTAAAATTAGCTGGTGTCAGCCGTGGATCACAGGGTAGCACTCTCACCTCTGAGTTAGAAGGTCGTGGGGTCCAGCCGCCCTCCAGAGACATGAGCACATAATCTAGGCTGACACTTCAGTGCAGTACTGAGGGAGCGCTGCACTGTCAGAGGTGCTGTCTTTCAGATTAGACGTTAGACTGAGGCCCCATCTAGAGTCAGGTCAACATAAAAGAACCCATGGCACAATTTCGAAGGCAAGTACGGCACTTCTCCCCATGTCCTGGTCCATTCTGTACTTGCACCATAATCTCCTGGAACTTCTGCGCTAGAATAGACTGAGAGCCAGTGCAGTAAGAATAGACTGAGCCAGTGTAGTGAGAATAGACTGAGCCAGTGCAGTGATAATAGACTGAGAGCCAGATGAGTGAGGATCGACTTAGCCAGTGCAGTGAGAATAGACTGAGAGCCAGTGCAATGAGAATAGACTGAGCCAGTGCAATGAGAATAGACTGAGCCAGTGCAGCGAGACTAGACTAAGACAGTGCAGTGAGGATAGACTGAGCCAGTGCAGTGAGGATAGACTGAGCCAGTGAAATGAGAATAGACTGAGCCAGTGCAATGAGATTAGACTGAGCCATGGCAGCGAGACTAGACTAAGACAGTGCAGTGAGGATAGACAGAGCCAGTGCAGTGAGGATAGACTGAGAGCCAGTGTAGTGAGAATAGACTGAGCCAGTGCAATGAGAATAGACTGAGAGCCAGTGCAATGAGAACCGACTGAGAGCCATTGCAGTGATAATAGACTGAGAGGCAGTGCAGTGAGAATAGACTGAGCCAGTGTAGTGAGAATAGACTGTGAACCAGTGCAGTGAGAATAGACTGAGCCAGTGCAGTGAGAATAGACTGAGAGCCAGATCAGTGAGGATCGACTTAGCCAGTGCAGTGAAAATAGACTGAGAGCCAGTGCAGTGAGAATAGACTGAGCCAGTGCAATGAGAATAGATTGAGCCAGTGCAGCGAGACTAGACTAAGACAGTGCAGTGAGGATAGACTGAGCCAGTGCAGTGAGGATAGACTGAGCCAGTGAAATGAGAATAGACTGAGCCAGTGCAATGAGATTAGACTGAGCCAGGGCAGCGAGACTAGACTAAGACAGTGCAGTGAGGATAGACAGAGCCAGTGCAGTGAGGATAGACTGAGAGCCAGTGTAGTGAGAATAGACTGAGAGCCACTGCAGTGATAATAGACTGAGAGGCAGTGCAGTGAGAATAGACTGAGCCAGTGCAGTGAGAATAGACTGAGCCAGTGCAGTGAAAATAGACTCAGCCAGTGCAGTGAGAACAGACTTAGAGCCAGTGCAGTGAGGATAGACTGAGAGCCAGTGCAGTGAGAATAGTCTGAGCCAGTGCAGTGAGAATAGATTGAGAGCCAATGCAGTGAGAATAGTCTGAGCCAGTTCAGTGAGAATAGACTGAGCCAGTGCAGTGGGAATAGACTGAGAGCCAGTGCAGTGAGAATAGACTGAGCCAGTGCAGTGAGAATAGACTGAGAGGCATTGCAATGAAAACAGACTAAGAGCCATTGTAGTGAGAATAGACTGAGCCAGTGCAGTGAGAATAGTTTGAGAGCCAGTGCAATGAGAATAGACTGAGAGCCAGTGCAATGAGAATAGACTGAGAGCCAGTGCAATGAGTATAGACTGAGATCCAGTGCACTGAGAATAGACTGAGAGCCAATACAGCGAGAATAGACTGAGCCAGTGCAGTGAGACTAGGCTGAGAGCCAGTGCAATGAGAATAGACTTTTCCAGTGCAGTGAGGATAGACTGAGCCAGTGCAGTGAGAATAGACTGAGAGCCAATGCAATGAGAATAGACAGAGAGCCAGTGCAGTGAGGATAGACTGAGCCAGTGCAGTTAGAATAGACTGAGAGCAGAGCAATAAGAATAGACTGAGCCAGTGCAATGAGAATAGATTGAGATCCAGTGCAGTGAGAATAGACTTAGCCAGTGCAGAGGGTAGACTGAGCCAGTGCATTGAGAATACACTGAGCCAGTGCACTGATAATAGACCGAACCAGTGCACTGAGAATAGACTGAGAGCCAATACAGTGAGAATAGACTGAGCCAGTGCAGTGAGACTAGACGGAGCCTGTGCAGTGAGGATAGACTTAGCCAGTGCAGTGAGACTAGGCTGAGAGCCAGTGCAATGAGAATAGACTGTTCCAGTGCAGTGAGGATAGACTGATCCAGTGCAGTGAAAATAGATTGAGAGCCAGTGCAGTGAGAATAGACTGAGAGCCAGTGCAATGAGAATAGACTGAGAGCCAGTGCAGTGAGGATAGACTTAGCCAGTGCAGTGAGGGTAGACTGAGCCAGTGGAGTGAGAATACACTGGGCCAGTGCACTAATAATAGACTGAAGCAGTGCAGTCAGAATAGACTGAGGGCCAGTGCAGTGAGGATAGACAGAGGGCCAGTGCAGTGAGGATAGACAGAGGGCCAGTGCAGTGAGGATAGACAGAGAACCAGTGCACCGAGTATCGACTGAGAGCCAGTGCAGCGAGAATAGACTGAGAGCCAGTGCAGTGAGGATCGACTGAGAGCAAGTGCACTGGGAAAACACTGAGAGCCAATACAGTGAGAATAGACTGAGCCAGTGCAGTGAGACTAGACGGAGCCTGTGCAGTGAGGATAGATTCAGCCAGTGCAGTGAGACTAGGCTGAGAGCAGTGCTGTGAGAATAGACTGTTCCAGTGCAGTGATGTTAGACTGAGCCAGTGCAGTGAGAATAGATTGAGAGTCAGTGCAGTGAGAATAGACTGAGAGCCAGTGCAATGAGAATAGACTGAGAGCCAGTGCAGTGAGGATAGACTGAGCCAGTGCAGTTAGAATAGACTGAGAGCAGAGCAATGAGAATAGACAGAGAGCCAGTGCAATGAGAATAGATTGCGATCCAGTGCAGTGAGAATAGACTTAGCCAGTGCAGTGAGGGTAGACTGAGCCAGTGCTGTGAGAATACACTGAGCCAGTGCACTGATAGTAGAATGAACCAGTGCAGTCAGAATAGACTGAGGGCCAATGCAGTGAGGATAGATGGAGGGCCAGTGCAGTGAGGATAGATGGAGGGCCAGTGCACTGAGTATAGACTGAGAGCCAATGCAATGAGAATAGACAGAGAGCCAGTGCAGTGAGGATAGACTGAGCCAGTGCAGTTAGAATAGACTGAGAGCAGAGCAATAAGAATAGACTGAGCCAGTGCAATGAGAATAGATTGAGATCCAGTGCAGTGAGAATAGACTTAGCCAGTGCAGAGGGTAGACTGAGCCAGTGCATTGAGAATACACTGAGCCAGTGCACTGATAATAGACCGAACCAGTGCACTGAGAATAGACTGAGAGCCAATACAGTGAGAATAGACTGAGCCAGTGCAGTGAGACTAGACGGAGCCTGTGCAGTGAGGATAGACTTAGCCAGTGCAGTGAGACTAGGCTGAGAGCCAGTGCAATGAGAATAGACTGTTCCAGTGCAGTGAGGATAGACTGATCCAGTGCAGTGAAAATAGATTGAGAGCCAGTGCAGTGAGAATAGACTGAGAGCCAGTGCAATTAGAATAGACTGAGAGCCAGTGCAGTGAGGATAGACTGAGCCAGTGCAGTTAGAATAGACTTAGCCAGTGCAGTGAGGGTAGACTGAGCCAGTGGAGTGAGAATACACTGGGCCAGTGCACTAATAATAGACTGAAGCAGTGCAGTCAGAATAGACTGAGGGCCAGTGCCGTGAGGATAGACAGAGGGCCAGTGCAGTGAGGATAGACAGAGAACCAGTGCACCGAGTATCGACTGAGAGCCAGTGCAGTGAGAATAGACTGAGAGCCAGTGCAGTGAGGATCGACTGAGAGCAAGTGCACTGGGAAAACACTGAGAGCCAATACAGTGAGAATAGACTGAGCCAGTGCAGTGAGACTAGACGGAGCCTGTGCAGTGAGGATAGATTCAGCCAGTGCAGTGAGACTAGGCTGAGAGCAGTGCTGTGAGAATAGACTGTTCCAGTGCAGTGATGTTAGACTGAGCCAGTGCAGTGAGAATAGATTGAGAGTCAGTGCAGTGAGAATAGACTGAGAGCCAGTGCAATGAGAATAGACTGAGAGCCAGTGCAGTGAGGATAGACTGAGCCAGTGCAGTTAGAATAGACTGAGAGCAGAGCAATGAGAATAGACAGAGAGCCAGTGCAATGAGAATAGAGTGCGATCCAGTGCAGTGAGAATAGACTTAGCCAGTGCAGTGAGGGTAGACTGAGCCAGTGCTGTGAGAATACACTGAGCCAGTGCACTGATAATAGAATGAACCAGTGCAGTCAGAATAGACTGAGGGCCAGTGCAGTGAGGATAGATGGAGGGCCAGTGCACTGAGTATAGACTGAGAGCCAGTGCAGTGAGGATAGACTGAGCGCAAGTGCACTGAGAATTGACTGAGAGCCAATACAGTGAGAATAAACTAAGCCAGTGCAGTGAGACTAGACGGAGCCTGTGCAGTGAGGATAGACTTAGCCAGTGCAGTGAGACTAGGCTGAGAGCCAGTGCAATGAGAATAGACTGTTCCAGTGCAGTGAGGATAGACTGAGCCAGTGCAGTGAGAATAGACTGAGAGCCAATGCAGTGATAATAGACTTAGCCAGTGCAGCGAGGGTAGACTGAGCCAGTGGAGTGAGAATACACTGGACCAGTGCACTGATAATAGACTGAACCAGTGCAGTCAGAATAGACTGAGAGCCAGTGCAGTGAGAATAGACTGAGAGCCAGTGCCATGAGAATAGACTGAGCCAGTGCAGTGAGAATACACTGAGCCAGTGTACTGACAATAGACTGAACCAGTGCAGTCAGAATAGACTGAAGGCTAGTGCAGTGAGGATAGACAGAGAGCCAGTGCACTGAGTATAGACTGAGAGCCAGTGCAGTGAGGATAGACAGAGAGCCAGTGCACTGAGTATAGAATGAGAGCCAGTGCAGTGAGAATAGGCTGAGAGCCAGTGCAGTGAGGATAGACTGAGAGCCAGTGTAGTGAGAATAGACTGAGAGCCAGTGCACTGAGTATAGACTGAGAGCCAGTGCAGTGAGGATAGACAGAGAGCCAGTGCACTGAGTATAGAATGAGAGCCAGTGCAGTGAGAATAGGCTGAGAGCCAGTGCAGTGAGGATAGACTGAGAGCCAGTGTAGTGAGAATAGACTGAGAGCCAGTGCAGTTAGAATAGACTTAGCCAGTGCAGTGAGGGTAGACTGAGCCAGTGGAGTGAGAATACACTGGGCCAGTGCACTAATAATAGACTGAAGCAGTGCAGTCAGAATAGACTGAGGGCCAGTGCCGTGAGGATAGACAGAGGGCCAGTGCAGTGAGGATAGACAGAGAACCAGTGCACCGAGTATCGACTGAGAGCCAGTGCAGTGAGAATAGACTGAGAGCCAGTGCAGTGAGGATCGACTGAGAGCAAGTGCACTGGGAAAACACTGAGAGCCAATACAGTGAGAATAGACTGAGCCAGTGCAGTGAGACTAGACGGAGCCTGTGCAGTGAGGATAGATTCAGCCAGTGCAGTGAGACTAGGCTGAGAGCAGTGCTGTGAGAATAGACTGTT
Organism: Somniosus microcephalus; assembly: GCF_052327205.1. Lineage (NCBI taxonomy): Eukaryota > Metazoa > Chordata > Chondrichthyes > Squaliformes > Somniosidae > Somniosus > Somniosus microcephalus. Next base: position 14,039,754 of record NC_141015.1, read on the forward strand.
CCAGTGCAGTGATGTTAGACTGAGCCAGTGCAGTGAGAATAGATTGAGAGTCAGTGCAGTGAGAATAGACTGAGAGCCAGTGCAATGAGAATAGACTGAGAGCCAGTGCAGTGAGGATAGACTGAGCCAGTGCAGTTAGAATAGACTGAGAGCAGAGCAATGAGAATAGACAGAGAGCCAGTGCAATGAGAATAGAGTGCGATCCAGTGCAGTGAGAATAGACTTAGCCAGTGCAGTGAGGGTAGACTGAGCCAGTGCTGTGAGAATACACTGAGCCAGTGCACTGATAATAGAATGAACCAGTGCAGTCAGAATAGACTGAGGGCCAGTGCAGTGAGGATAGATGGAGGGCCAGTGCACTGAGTATAGACTGAGAGCCAGTGCAGTGAGGATAGACTGAGCGCAAGTGCACTGAGAATTGACTGAGAGCCAATACAGTGAGAATAAACTAAGCCAGTGCAGTGAGACTAGACGGAGCCTGTGCAGTGAGGATAGACTTAGCCAGTGCAGTGAGACTAGGCTGAGAGCCAGTGCAATGAGAATAGACTGTTCCAGTGCAGTGAGGATAGACTGAGCCAGTGCAGTGAGAATAGACTGAGAGCCAATGCAGTGATAATAGACTTAGCCAGTGCAGCGAGGGTAGACTGAGCCAGTGGAGTGAGAATACACTGGACCAGTGCACTGATAATAGACTGAACCAGTGCAGTCAGAATAGACTGAGAGCCAGTGCAGTGAGAATAGACTGAGAGCCAGTGCCATGAGAATAGACTGAGCCAGTGCAGTGAGAATACACTGAGCCAGTGTACTGACAATAGACTGAACCAGTGCAGTCAGAATAGACTGAAGGCTAGTGCAGTGAGGATAGACAGAGAGCCAGTGCACTGAGTATAGACTGAGAGCCAGTGCAGTGAGGATAGACAGAGAGCCAGTGCACTGAGTATAGAATGAGAGCCAGTGCAGTGAGAATAGGCTGAGAGCCAGTGCAGTGAGGATAGACTGAGCCAGTGCAGTGAGAATAGACTGAGAGCCAGTGCAGTGAGAATAGATGGAGAGCCAGTGCAGTGAGGATAGGCTGAGCCAGTACAGTGAGAATAGACTGAGAGTCAGTGCAGTGAGAATAGACTGAGAGCCAGTGCAGTGAGGATAGACTGAGCCAGTGCAGTTAGAATAGACTGAGAGCAGAGCAATGAGAATAGACTGAGAGCCAGTACAATGAGAATAGATTGCAATCCAGTGCAGTGAGAATAGACTTAGCCAGTACAGTGAGGGTAGACTGAGCCAGTGCTGTGAGAATACACTGAGCCAGTGCGCTGATAATAGACTGAACCAGTGCAGTCAGAATAGACTGAGGGCCAGTGCGCTGAGTATAGACTGAGAGCCAGTGCAGTGAGAATAGACTAAGAGCCAGTGCAGTGAGGATAGACTGAGAGCAAGTGCACTGAGAATAGACTGAGAGCCAATAAAGTGAGAATAAACTAAGCCAGTGCAGTGAGACTAGATGGAGCCAGTGCAGTGAGGATAGACTTAGCCAGTGCATTGAGACTAGGCTGAGAGCCAGTGCAGTGAGAATAGACTGTTCCAGTGCAGTGAGAATAAACAGAGTCAGTGCAGTGAGAATAGACTGAGAGCCAGTGCAGTGAGAATAGAGTGAGAGTCAGTGCAATGAGAATAGACTGAGAGCCAGTGCAGTGAGTATAGACTGAGAGCCAGTGCAATGAGAATAGATTGGGATCCAGTGCAGTGAGAATAGACTGAGAGCCAGTACAGAGAGAATAGACTGAGCCAGTGCAGTGAGACTAGACTGAGAGCCAGTGCAGTGAGGATAGACAGAGAGCCAGTGCACTGAGTATAGAATGAGAGCCAGTGCAGTGAGAATAGGCTGAGAGCCAGTGCAGTGAGGATAGACTGAGCCAGTGCAGTGAGAATAGACTGAGAGCCAGTGCAGTGAGAATAGATGGAGAGCCAGTGCAGTGAGGATAGGCTGAGCCAGTACAGTGAGAATAGACTGAGAGTCAGTGCAGTGAGAATAGACTGAGAGCCAGTGCAGTGAGGATAGACTGAGCCAGTGCAGTTAGAATAGACTGAGAGCAGAGCAATGAGAATAGACTGAGAGCCAGTACAATGAGAATAGATTGCAATCCAGTGCAGTGAGAATAGACTTAGCCAGTACAGTGAGGGTAGACTGAGCCAGTGCTGTGAGAATACACTGAGCCAGTGCGCTGATAATAGACTGAACCAGTGCAGTCAGAATAGACTGAGGGCCAGTGCGCTGAGTATAGACTGAGAGCCAGTGCAGTGAGAATAGACTAAGAGCCAGTGCAGTGAGGATAGACTGAGAGCAAGTGCACTGAGAATTGACTGAGAGCCAATAAAGTGAGAATAAGCTAAGCCAGTGCAGTGAGACTAGATGGAGCCAGTGCAGTGAGGATAGACTTAGCCAGTGCATTGAGACTAGGCTGAGAGCCAGTGCAGTGAGAATAGACTGTTCCAGTGCAGTGAGAATAAACAGAGTCAGAGCAGTGAGAATAGACTGAGAGCCAGTGCAGTGAGAATAGAGTGAGAGTCAGTGCAATGAGAATAGACTGAGAGCCAGTGCAGTGAGTATAGACTGAGCCAGTGCAATGAGAATAGATTGAGATCCAGTGCAGTGAGAATAGACTGAGAGCCAGTACAGAGAGAATAGACTGAGCCAGTGCAGTGAGACTAGACTGAGAGCCAGTGCAGTGAGACTAGACTGAGAGCCAGTGCAGTGAGAATAGGCTGAGCCAGTGCAGCGAGGATAGTCTGAGCCAGTGCAGTGAGACTAGACTGAGAGCCAATGCAGTGAGAATAGACTGAGCCAGTGCAGTGAGAATAGACTGAGCCAGTGCAGTGAGAATCAACTGAGCCAGTGCAGTGAGAATAGATGGAGAGCCAGTGCAGTAAGAATAGACTGAGAGCCAGTGCAATGAGTATATACTGAGAGCCAGTGCAGTGAGAATAGACTGAGAGCCAGTGCAGCGAGAATAGACTGAGAGCCAGTGCAATGAGAACAGACTGAGAGCCAGTGTAATGAGAATAGACTGAGAGCCATTGCAGTGAGAATAGACTGAGCCAGTGCAGTGAGAATGGACTGAGAGCCAGTGCAGTCAGAATAGACTGAGAGCCTGTACAGTGAGAATAGACTCAGAGCCAGTGCAGTCAGAATAGTCTGAGAGCCTGTGCAGTGAGTATAGACTGAGCCAGTGCAGTGAGAATAGACTCAGAGCCAATGCAGTTAGAATAGACTGAGCCAGTACAGTAAGAATAGACTGAGGACCAGTGCAGTGTGAATAGACTGGTGTGTTACAGGGATACAACACCATTTCATCGTTATCTCCCTTACCCTGAGCATCATTGTCCATAGCTGATCAGATTCGCAGGTTTGAGGTAATTTGCAACATGAGGTTTGTTCCGGAGAGATGCTTTTCTCAAAATGAAAGAAAAGAATCAACTCCTGATATTAGGGTAAATTTTCAAATATTGCAGTCCTACAGAACAATCCCAATTTGTGCTGGAGAGTACTAGGAGGTCAGTTTTATAGGATATTAGACATTTAGAATTCTGCACAAGTAAATCACATTAAGGACAGAAGGTGTGTATACAGGGTAAGAGGCAGTAGGTATGTGTACACATACAGTAATCCATTGAGGTATTAGATGGTTAGTATACAGGGTGACAGATAGCTCGGAGTGTGTACACAATAGTAACACATCGATGGGTTCAGATGACATCAGAACAATGACAGGAAAGCTTCAAGTGGTTATTCACGTTAATTAAACCTTTGAAACACTATAGGAAATGTGTTATCTGTTACAGTACATACTTAAAGATGTTGAACCCATTTCACACTTGGCTGGTACCATCTCAGTTTCGTCGGCACAAAGGAACAGGAGGAGGCCATTCAGCCCCACGGGGCTGCTCCACCATTCAATTAGATCATGGCTGATCGACACCTCAACTCCATTGTCCAGCCTTTGCTCCCTATCCTTTGATACCCTTGCCTAACAAAAATCTACCCATCTCAGTCTTGAAAGATTCAATTGATCTACAGCATCCATCGCCTTTTAGGAAAGAGAGTTCCAGATTTCTACTATCCTTTGTGCAAAAAAAAGTGCTTCCTGATTTCACTCCTGAACGGCCGAGCTCGAATTTTAAGATTATTACCCCACCTTCTTGATTCCCACACCAGAGGAAATAGTTTATACTCTATCGAATCCTTTTATCATTTTAAACACTTTGATCAGATCACCCCTCAATCTTCTAATACTCAAGGGAATACAAGCCAAGTATATGGAACCTGTCCTCATAAGTTAACCCTCTATGACCTGGTATCATTCTGGTGAATCAGCCAATTTCTGCCATTTTTCGTTCACCCATTTTTCTCTCCGCCCCTGAAGGCACGGACTGTTACTGGGGTCCAATTCCACAGATACAGGGAACCCAATGCTACCTTACCCAACCGGCTATTTTTCATGTGGGAGCCTAGACAATGAATGTTAGCAAGCTATCAGCCAATCAAAAGCAACACAGCGGGGCCTGATCCTGATCCTCTGACATCGGTACTTGCACACTTTCCAACAGAGCCACTGGACAATGATGAGCTGCAGGAACACTGACCAGCTTTCACCGTCCTGGCCTATGAGCTGCTGTGACAACTGTCACAATCCCATGCTGAGAAGAGTTAACTCAGCACAGACCAAGAATCACACCTCAGGCCTTTTCTGGGTCTACATAGTTAGTACGGCGACATCAACACCTTCCACTGATGTAGCAACTTTTACGTGAAAAAAAAAATCCCGTGGCACTCCACAGAATAAGCATAAGGCAAAAGGGCCGTCAATCCCGGGAAGGGGAGAGGGGAAGGGGGATGCTGACCAAAAAGCTTGCTCAAAGAAACGGAGTTTGAGGAGATTTTTAAAGGAGAAGAAAAAGGTGGCGAGATGGAAAGGTTTAGGCAGGGAATTCCAGAGGGTAGGCTCCCTCACTGGGTCCAATGATGGCATCACTGGGCAGACACATCCCAGCACTTACCCCAGCATGCACCCACCCATGCATTTTTAGGCACATGGTCTGATGTAATAAAACTCACTACACACTTGGTTTGAGTATAAAGCAAGGCTTTAATCAACTTGTTTCAGAACATGGAGGTCTAGTTGTACTTCACTAGTTCCTTGTCTTACACAATGTCCCTGGCAAGCTGGGCCCAATCCCGAGTATTTACAGGAAACTTTCGATTAACCGGCCCCTAAATAACCGGAAATATTGGTTAACCGGCAAAATTCAGGAGTAGGTTCAGGTAACTTTTATTACTTTTTTTACTCCATTTGTTGCTGTGCAAAGGTGTAGCTGCAGCTGTTGCTAAGCTACAGAGATGCTTGCAACTTGTGCCGATTGTTCTGAAGCTAAGCAACAGGGTTTGTTGCTTTATACGGAGCTCTCAGCTCCGTATCTTTTACTATAGCGTTCGGTTATCCGGAATTTTCGATGAACCGGCACCACGTCGGTCCCGTCCGTGCTGTATTGATTTCTTTGTGGGTTCAATGACGAGACATTTATGAAAGAGAATGTCTTTTAATCTAAAGCTTGTTCAACTCTTTTAACAGCATTTACAGGAGACATCATGCTGGTGATGCATCTAGAACGAAACTGAAACTAAACCCAAACTGCTTGTCTCTGTCACATGACCTCTGCTGGTCATGCATAAGTAATCAATCAGGCAACTATGCTGGTAAGACATGATAATCAAACAGGCAAATAACATCACTATTTGCTGATATCATTACATCTCCTTTTCTTAAAACAAAAGTATTTTACTTTTAACTAACAACATGTTTTCTTTGTATTACTTTTCTCATCAGCTCCGATTGCCGCTAAATACAACCCCACACGTTGTTTGAACCTCCTCCAATTTTCAGCCACATTACCTGTCAACTGAAGGTTCGCTGGTGGGTGTAATCCTTCCATTTTTTCACTTCGTTAGCTATTCTCTAATGGTAAGTAACGATGTTCTCTTTTGGCTTGCTAATCTGTGGAGAGCTGATTTAACTTCAGATTTTTCCTCTTCATCTCTTTCAATCACTTCTGACACCATGTATTGATTTCTTTGTGGGTTCAATGACGAGACATTTATGAAAGAGAAGGGCCTAGAAATTCGGTTGGCTTTGCGCCCAGTTTTCGCCCAAAGAGGGCTTTTGCGCCACTTGCTAAACTTTCCCCGATATTCAGCGGTGCGGTAATGGCGGCGTTAGCCAGTAGCGCTGCGCCGCCACCGATGACGTCATCGGTGTGCGCAGTGCCCCGCTACCGCCCCGCTACCGGCCCGCCCGCCATATTGAGTTGCGGCCGCCTCTTCCGCGGTGGCCGCAAACAGCGACCAGAAAACGGGGCCTACCTGATGCGGTAGTGGGGCGAGTTAAGGCGGATGTGCGGCCGGCCGCTTTTTCGGCGGCCGCCTGCCCGCACCTCCTTCCCCGGCCTCCTCCACCCGCCCCCCCCGCGGCATTGCCGGCTGTTTTCCGGGAGCCCGGCACTTCTCCATGGTGCCGGGCTCATTTGCCGGCACTAGCGAGCGGCGATCGCGCTGTTGCAGGCACCTCCCCCTTAAGAGAGGGAGGAAGGCCTGCAGTACCGCAGCCTGCCGCTCCGCAGTGGGTGGCGCTGCGGCACTTAGCGCGCCGATATTCAGTTTCAGCGCCCCAAGCGGGGGCGCCGAAACCCTTGATTTGCGGCCGGCTTCGACTTGGAGCGCTGAAAGTGAATTTCCGGCGGGCGCAAGTGGCTCCGCGCGCAGCGGTAATTTCTGGGCGCAAGCGAGCTGGCCGCCCCAAAGTCAATTTCTAGCCCCAGGTCTTTTAATCTAAAGCTTGTTCAACTCTTTTAACAGCATTTACAAGAGACATCATGCTAGTGATGCATCTAGAACGAAACTGAAACTAAACCCAAACTGCTTGTCTCTGTCACATGACCTCTGCTGGTCAGGCATAAGTAATCAATCAATCAGGCAACTATGCTGGTAAGACATGATAATCAAACAGGCAAATAACATCACTATTTGCTGATATCATTACACGTGCCAGATAAAAGAAAGTTTCCTGTATACTCCTTGGATGGCGCCACCAGCTGGCTGTCCAGTGTTATTTCACGAGTAGTTTCTCGATGATGATGAGATTTATAACATGGTCTATTTGGAGTTAAGTTGGCTCTAAGTTGACGTGCCTGGCAATGGAATATTGGAACCAATCTAGGCTATTGCCAACCTGTCTCTATGTGTCCTGGGTTTAGGTTATCGGCCTGGGGCTCAGTGGGGTGAGTGTGCACCTTTCCATCAGGCCAACAGACAGCCTACGTTTGTGGATTTCTCAGGTGCTTGGTTTCGAGACTCTTACACCTGGCGACGGGTTTCCATCCGAGTCAGACATGTGACTGACTGAAAATAAAGCAAATACCAGAACTGGGAGGTTATAGTTATCAGGAAGGGTTGAACAGGCTGGGGCCCGTTCTCGAGAAAAGAGAAGACTGAGGGCGTGACCTGATGGAGGTCTTTAATATTATGAAAGGGTTCGATAGGGTAGACGTGGAGAAGATGTTTCCACTTGTGGGGGAGTCCAAAACTAGGGTCATAAATATAAGATTGTCACTAATAAATCCAATAGGGAATTCAGGAGAAGGTTCTTTACTCAGAGAGTGGTTAGGATGTGTAACTTGCTACTACATGGGCTGGTTGAGGCGGAGAGCACAGATACATTTAAAGGGAAGCTGGATAAACGCATGAGGGAGGAAGGAGTAGAAGGATATGCTGATAGGGATAGATGAAGTGGGCTGGGAGGAGGCTCAAGTGGAGCACAAACACTGGCAAGGCCTGCTTCAGTGTGTAAATTCCATGCAGTTCTATGTAAATAGTAAACACAATGCATTTCTATTTCACAAAGCAGGCTTTTGGTGTCTGGATTTCATTTTAGGGAATTCCAGAACCAGCACTTGATCGATCTGGTCCTAATCCCACAGAGCACCAACTGGAAAACTGCCCCGACCGAGATCTGTAGTGAAATATAAATGCGGGCCCAGAGTAAGTCAAGGGTTTTATCTGAACAGTGAGACAGATGGGAAAGGGTGAATTTTCTTTGAACAAGCTCTGTCTGGCTCACGTGATGAGTATTTTGCTTTGTACTTCTCTCCGTCGTTCGCTTACACTTTTTTTATTGTAAAGTTCATAACTTCTTTCCCCACTCGATTCTCTGGATCTACTAAGTCCATTCCAAAGGTTGGAGGCCCTTGTGGAGTGGATGTCAAATCCGCAGCCTAATCTCCAAATTGTAATGGCTGATCTGTTAGGTGTTTGTCCAACTGCTTGAGTCTAAGGAGGGCAAATATCCACTCACCTCGTCAAAGACTCTGTCCAGCCCTGCTATTGTCAACTGCTAAAGCAGAGAGTACATACTTCAGCCCCAGGAACACGCACGGCCTCCAAATCTGGACAACCCAGCCCTCCAAGCCCAGGCAACTCAATCTTATTTGTGCGCATTGTTCTGATTTGCTGCTTTATTCTCTTTAAGCTCTGTGGGCCTGGAGCTTTGTAAAGGCCTGTTCTTATATTGTAGGAGTCTGTGCACTCCTAACAAAAACACTGTGAACTAAACTGGTAGTTAACAAACTTAGTTTAATGCACTGAAAGTATTACAAAACAAGAAACGCAGGAGAAACTCCAAACAGGTCTGTACACTAGCTCACTCCACGAGGACTAACTGGAAACGCCCTCCAACCCAGACGTCATGACGTCATCATGTTTCCCGCCGTTGGGAACGTCACGTGACCCATGTGGTGACGTCATCGCGTCAGATCGCGATTTTATCGATCCCGCGCTGTTTAAACAGGGCAGACATTAAAAGGTAACAATAATGATTAAAGACAATTGTACAAGTTACTGTGAGAGTCTCTTTGGTGGCTTTGCCACAATATCAAAAATCCTAACCACCATGCTCGGTTAGCAGCAGCAGCTTGAGATAGACACAGATCAACACCAACAACAATAACTTGCACTTATATAGCACCTTTAATGTAGTAAAACATCCCAAGGTGCTTCACAGGAGCGATTATCAGACAAAATTTGACACCGAGCCACATTCACGACAGATCTCCTCTGCACTAGAGAGGGTGCAAAGGAGATTTACGAGGATGTTTCCTGGGCTGGGGAATTTTAGCTGTGAGGAATGATTGGATAGGCTGGGGTTGTTTTCTTTGGAACGGAGGAGGCTGAGGGAAGACTTAATTGAGGTGTATAAAATTATGAGGGGCCTAGATAGAGTGGAATGGAAGGACCTATTTCCCTTAGCAGAGGGGTCAACAACCAGGGGGCATAGATTTAAAGTAATCGGTTGAAGGATTAGAGGGGAGTTGAGAAGAAATTGTTTCACCCAGAGGGTGGTGGGGGTCTGGAACTCACTGCCTGAAAGGGTGGTAGAGGCAGAAACTCTCATCACATTTAAAAAGTACTTGGATATTCACTTGAAGTGCCTTAACCTCCAGGGCTACGGACCAAGTGCTGGAAAGTGGGATTAGGCTGGATAGCTCTTTGTCGGCCGGCGCGGACACGATGGGCCAAATGGCCTCCTTCTGTGCTGTAAATTTCTATGATTTTATGATAAGCAGATATTAGGACAGGTGACCTAAAGCTTGGTCAAATAGATAGGTTTTAAGGAGCATCTTCAATCAGTAGAGAGGTTTCGGGAGGGGATTCCAGAGCTTTGAGGGGCAACGCAGCTGAAGGCACGGCCGGCAAGGGTGGAGCAATGAAAATTGGGGTTGCACAGGAGGCCAGAATTGGAGGAGCGCAGAGATCTCGGAGGTTTGTGGGGCTGGAGGAGATCAATGAGAACGGTGGTTTAAACTTTAAATCAGGCTCCCAATGCCGGCCATGGAGGCAACTTGGAAACCCCAAACTGAAACCGTGTCTACATTGTCTGCAGGATCCCTGCACAATTGCCCCTTTGGGTGGGTGCTCGAGCAGGAGTCACTGGGTAGATTTCCAACTTGTTTCCCGGGCACAAAGCTGGCATTGTGGATCGGCCGCCCATTATAAGAAATCGCCCGATTTTCATTTTGAGACAACGGAAATGTAAATTGGGCAGATTCTGTAATGGGCAGCTGATCCGCAATGGCAGATATACACCCGGGCGGCAAGTTGAAAATATACACCAGTGGGTTTAAGAAAGAAAGAAAGAACTTTATACAGCGCCTTCCACAACCTCAGGACATCCCAAATCGTTTTACAGCCAATGAAGTACTTTCTGAAGTGTAGTCACTGTTGTAATGTAGGAAACACAGCAACCATTTGCACACAGCAAGCTCCCACAAACAGCAATGTGATAATTGCAGCACACGCTCAGTATTGCACTGGGAATGTCCGCCTGGATTTTGTGCTCACGTTCCTGGAGGGAAACTTGAAACCACGACCTTCTGACTCACACGTGAGAGTGCTATCTACTGAGCCATGGCTGAACACCTATTTGGGAACGGAACATAGGGATTTCTGGACGAAAAAAGAGCAAGGTCCATCTAGCTCGCCTTCTACCATCCTGGTAGTCCCATGATACAACGATAATGTAGTTGTTACCTAATCACAGCGATCAATCTCTATCAATGAGTCTACAACAGACCCAGGCGTGAGGTGAGGAAAACTCCAGTGGTGGAGAGCTTTGGGAACTAGAGGCCCAAAGTCGCCTGTTCCTGCCAAGCACGCTACACTCACCACACGCCATGACTCAAATTATTCCGATACAGTGGGGGGGGGGGGCAAGAGAGAAATTAGCAATAAATTGAAGGGAGGGAGAAAATCAGCTCCTGATTGCTATCCACTGACCCCTGCTGGAAAGTGAGTGTGTGTGGATGCTGGGTGAGAACAGGAGAGGGTTTGGATATGATGCCCATTCATGATAGAATAGCCTACAGCACTCACTGTCTTAGCTCACACATGAATATTGATCAATTGGGCAAAGTATCAGAAGGCACCTGTGAAATTGGGCGTGAAATGTGTCTTGCAGAGTGGCGCAAAGCGGACGCGAGCGAATCGGCAGCCAGTTTTACACGACGCTCGATTTTCTTTTCCAAGGAGCAAGACTAATTTCACCCCCAGTGTCTTCAGGAAAAGAGGGGAGAATATTTAAAAATCAGGAAAAAAATGTATTTAACAGCAGTGCTTTGAGCAATAAAGGTAGAGAAGTTGTCCAACATTTTCTTTCCAAGTCTATAAAATCCTCGGGATAGCTTGCTAAATTTGGATCTTTCTTTCCTTGGTCCCAATGCTGCTCAAGGCCTTGTCAAAGTTGAAGCTGCTTTTCCTGCGGGGAGGTGTCAGCATTATTCCTGAATCAAGAGGCCCTGGAGAATCCACTCGGCCCCATTGTCAAGCGACAGAAAAGAGTACAAGGCAGAAACTCAGCACATGAGCCGGGCAGTGTGCGGTTAAAGGCTGACGCCGTGGTTCCTTTGAAGTGGATTCAGCGTTGGATTGAACTTCTGCCAAAGTGAACTCCGCTGCTTCCTTTTTTTTGTGTGTGTGATGTTGCGGGAGGTGGGGGGGGGCGGTGGGGGGGGGGGTGGTGGGGGGAGGTGGTGGTGTGGGGGGAGGTGATTCTCTGCAAAGAAGAATCAAAATAAAAGCCTTGCAGGGAGCGGAAGCACCAGCGAGTCCTAATTAATGAAAGCGCAGACATGACTAAAGCCTCCCATTCATGCTCTACAATAGGCTTCCCTCTGAACCAGAACTCCATACAGCAGAAGAGAAAGAGTGAAAGAACTGGTCAGAATCCGAGACCTTATGCCACCCTAGTCTTTTCCTCAAGCCTTCGCTCATTGTGTTTAATGTTTTAATGTGTCTCATTCAATCGATGTTGGGGGCTCCTATTCTCCAGTTTAATGGCCTACAAGAACTGTTGAGGTAGTTTTGTAAATATGGCCAATACAATAAACACAAAGGGGAGGTGCAGTGCCAACAAATATCCAATTTAGTCTTGCCGCCCCCATTGCGCCCCCGCCCCCCGGTCTCCTTCAATGGCACCCCAGAGAATCCTGAGCCTAGGGTTGCCCTGCTGTCAGTAGGGGCCTTGTCCAAGCCTTCAGTGAAGTCAGGATGATTTGGTAGGGCACTGATTGAAGAATGGCCACACCTGCCTGTCATTAACCTCTTCTTTCTCAACCCCAGCCTCATCCTTTCCTCTTCAAACATGCCCGCCCGATGAATACACTATAATTAGCAGCAATTTTTTCTCTCTCTTTCTTTCGGAAGTGGCCGTCGCAATCTCTGGCTGAACTTCTCCTCCTGGGTCACCGTAGTTTCCCTGTGGGCGTTGTGGACTGAGACGAATATTGACCCCGGGCGAGTCTGCTTTTATTTTTTTTTCCTGGTTTATTCACGCTAGGATTCCCATGGTTAGTGGGCACTTTGTGGGGAGGATCAGGTTGTTGCAGCACGTTACCTTTGACCTCTTCTGTGTTATTGAAGGCTGGCTGGGGGACGGCTGCTTGGTATGAGTTCGTCAGACTAAACAAAACAGCCCAAGGTTGGCCCAAGTCGACCAACTAAATTTGAATTCATTTTGGCTTTTCCTTCAAGACAAAGGTCCTTTATCCTCCAACGTGTTTACATAATAATCTTTAGAAAGGCCATCAAAGTGCGACATCTCTGTGCGCTCCCCTCCCTCTGTCTCTCTCACCGCGACTGGACAGAGTGCTATGCTAACTGATCCAAGAAACCGCATTAGGAACAAGGAGTCAAGTGCACTCTGGATTGCAATTCCCTGCCAGCTTAATTAGGTACTAATGCAGTTCTGTCCCTGCTAATTGATTACTCAATGAGTTTTACAATAGCAGGAGAAATGGCATGGAGTAGCCTGTTTTAGAGAGAGAGAGAGAGAGAGTGAGAGTGAGAGCAAGAGACCAAAGCAGAAATATTGCTGGGCTTTCATTTTTCCTGAGTGTTTCCTATTTATTCCGTCGGAACAATGGGCCAGAAAAAATCAACGCAGTAATTGTCGCTGATTTTACTGTTGCAATGCAGAATATTCACTTATGTTGGAAGATTGTTCTGACTTGCGTTAAAGTGGTGCTATCTTGGTGAAATAGTAAGAAAGGCTTGCATTCTAAGGATAAGGGGTAGGCCATTTAGGACTGAAATGAGGAGGAATTTCTTCGCCCAGAGAGTGGTGAACCTGTGGAATTCTCTGCCACAGAGGGCGGTGGAGGCCAGTTCATTAAATATATTCAAAAAAGAGTTGGATATATTTCTTAAGGCTAAAGGGATCAAGGGATATGGGGAGAAGGCAGGGACAGGGTACTGAATTTGGATGATCAGCCATGATCTCATTGAATGGCGGAACAGGCTCGAGGGGCCGAATGGCCTACTCCTGCTCCTATCATCTATGTTTCTATACAGCGCCTTTCATGCCTTCATGTCATCCCCAAATGATTCACAGCCTTGCTGTGAGCAAATTGAAGCCGCGTCTCTTACATTACAACAATGACTACACTTCAAAAGGATTAAATTGGTTTTAAAGTGCTTTGGGACATCCTGAGGCCGTGAAGGGTGCAATGTAAATGCAAGGTTTTTCGTTCTTTGTATTAGAACCAATCTGTGGTGCACCAATATCAGCACCCGGTGTCAGGTGATGCCAACTGCAGAGGATTAATGTCTGTACATCGGACACTGATTGCCATTGCAGGGTGAGCTGGTCAGAGGCTGTGCCGTGCATGAAGAGGCCCTGAAAATATCAACTTTAAATTATTTTTGTGTCCGAGGAGGAGCAGGAGCGCCCCGGGTTCAGCCCTCTTCTGCAATTAAAACTCTCCTCTCAGACTTACTCCCCACCCATGTCTGGACTCCCCGCACAGTGTCTGGACTCCCCAGGCAGTGTCTGGACTCCCCGCGCAGTGTCTGGACTCCCCGCGCAGTGTCTGGACTCCCCGCGCATTGTCTGGACTCCCCGCGCAGTGTCTGGACTCCCCACGCAATGTCTGGACTCCCCACGCAATGTCTGGACTCCCCACGCAATGTCTGGACTCCCCGCGCAATGTCAGGACTCCCCGCGCAGTGTCAGGACTCCCCGCGCAGTGTCTGGACTCCCCGCGCAGTGTCTGGACTCCCCGCGCAGTGTCTGGACTCCCCGCGCAGTGTCTGGACTCCCCGCGCAGTGTCTGGACTCCCCGCGCAGTGTCTGGACTCCCCGCGCAGTGTCTGGACTCCCCGCGCAGTGTCTGGACTCCCCGCGCAGTGTCTGGACTCCCCGCGCAGTGTCTGGACTCCCCGCGCAGTGTCTGGACTCCCCGCGCAGTGTCTGGACTCCCCGCGCAGTGTCTGGACTCCCCGCGCAGTGTCTGGACTCCCCGCGCAGTGTCTGGACTCCCCGCGCAGTGTCTGGACTCCCCGCGCAGTGCCTGGACTCCCCACGCATTGTCTGGACTCCCCACGCATTGTCTGGACTCCCCACGCATTGTCTGGACTCCCCACGCATTGTCTGGACTCCCCACGCAGTGTCTGGACTCCCCACGCAGTGTCTGGACTCCCCACGCAGTGTCTGGACTCCCCACGCAGTGTCTGGACTCCCCACGCATTGTCTGGACTCCCCACGCATTGTCTGGACTCCCCACGCAGTATCTGGACTCCCCACGCAGTATCTGGACTCCCCATGCAGTATCTGGACACCCCATGCAGTATCTGGACACCCCATGCAGTATCTGGACACCCCATGCAGTATCTGGACTCCCCATGCAGTATCTGGACTCCCCATGCAGTATCTGGACTCCCCATGCAGTATCTGGACTCCCCATGCAGTATCTGGACTCCCCATGCAGTATCTGGACTCCCCATGCAGTATCTGGACTCCCCATGCAGTATCTGGACTCCCCATGCAGTATCTGGACTCCCCATGCAGTATCTGGACCCCCCATGAAGTATCTGGACTCCCCATGCAGTATCTGGACCCCCCATGCAGTATCTGGACCCCCCATGCAGTATCTGGACCCCCCCATGCAGTATCTGGACCCCCCATGCAGTATCTGGACTCCCCATGCAGTATCTGGACCCCCTATGCAGTATCTGGACCCCCCATGCAGTATCTGGACACCCCATGCAGTATCTGGACCCCCCATGCAGTATCTGGACGGCCCATGCAGTATCTGGACCCCCCGCGCAGTGTCTGGACTCCCCGCGCAGTGTCTGGACTCCCCGCGCAGTGTCTGGACTCCCCGCGCAGTGTCAGGACTCCCCGCGCAGTGTCTGGACTCCCCGCGCAGTGTCTGGACTCCCCGCGCAGTGTCTGGACTCCCCGCGCAGTGTCTGGACTCCCCGCGCAGTGTCTGGACTCCCCGCGCAGTGTCTGGACTCCCCGCGCAGTGTCTGGACTCCCCGCGCAGTGTCTGGACTCCCCGCGCAGTGTCTGGACTCCCCGCGCAGTGTCTGGACTCCCCGCGCAGTGTCTGGACTCCCCGCGCAGTGTCTGGACTCCCCGCGCAGTGTCTGGACTCCCCGCGCAGTGTCTGGACTCCCCGCGCAGTGTCTGGACTCCCCGCGCAGTGTCTGGACTCCCCGCGCAGTGTCTGGACTCCCCGCGCAGTGTCTGGACTCCCCGCGCAGTGTCTGGACTCCCCGCGCAGTGTCTGGACACTCCATACAGTGTCTGGACTCCCCATGCTGTGTTTGAACTCCCAGGTGGAGTCTGTCTTCTTGTGCAATATCTGGACTCCCGTGCATTATCTGGACTCCCCGCGCATTATCTGGACTCCCCGCGCAGCGTCTGGACTCCCCGCGCAGCGTCTGGACTCCCCGCGCAGCGTCTGGACTCCCCGCGCAGCGTCTGGACTCCCCGCGCAGCGTCTGGACTCCCCGCGCAGCGTCTGGACTCCCCGCGCAGTGTCTGGACACTCCATACAGTGTCTGGACTCCCCATGCTGTGTTTGAACTCCCAGGTGGAGTCTGTCTTCTTGTGCAATATCTGGACTCCTGTGCATTATCTGGACTCCCCATGCAGTATCTGGACTCCCCGTGCAGTATCTGGACTCCCCGTGCAGTGTCTGGACTCCTCGTGCAGTGTCTGGACTCCTCGTGCAGTGTCTGGACTCCTCGTGCAGTGTCTGGACTCCCCGTGCAGTGTCTGGACTCCCCATGCAGTGTCTGGACTCCCCATGCAGTATCTGGACTCCCCATGCAGTATCTTGACTCCCCATCCAGTATCTGGATGCCCCATGCAGTATCTGGATGCCCCATGCAATATCTGGACCCCCTATGCAGCATCTGGACTCCCCATGCAGTATCTGGACTCCCCATGCAGTATCTTGACTCCCCATGCAGTATCTGGGCGCCCCATGCAGTATCTGGACCCCCTATGCAGTGTCTGGACTCCCCATACAATTCTGGACTCCCCATGCAGAATCTGGACCCACTATGCAGTATCTGGACTCCCCATGCAGTATCTGGAATCCCCATGCAGTATCTGGACTCCCTATGCAGTGTCTGGACTCATTGTGTAGTGTTTTGATCCTCTCTGCAATGTCTGTATCCTTTCTAGGATCCCGGACTGCCTCTACAGAATCCACACCCTGTGTCATGTCCAGATTCCCTGTGTCCAAATTCTTTGGCAGTTTTGTACATTTTTTTGTTCCATCTCCAAATTCTCTCTGCCGTGCCTGGGCTCTTTATGTATGTGTTCGAAACCTAACGAAAATTAAATGCATTGAAATGAAATTATTACATTTCAAAGTATTTAGCAAGTACCGTGAACTGAGAAACATTAGATGGTCTTCACAGATCTTTCAGCTTATTCTAATATTCGGAATTAGAAGTTTTCAGATGACTGATCTTTGCTGATGTTACAGGATGGTTAATGTGCACATTATGAAAAGGGCAATCAGCAGTGAGAAGGTTCACTTTCCATTAGCACCTGTGATAGATATGCTAACTTACTGCCATGTAAACAGCTACACCACATCTAAGCAGTGCAGGAGCAGCCTGTGAATGGAGCTAGAAGTGATTTATTTATCTGTCTACCTAGCGAGTTTATATTAAAATCAGTGAGCATTTCCTGTCTCTCGTATTTCCTGTGTCACGTTTTGCGTGTCACACTTCATGCGTCACACTTCCTCATAACCAAATTTCTTGCAGTTGATTGGCTGCTGCACAAATTAATTTCAGAGTGTTGCAAATTGCTTCCAGCAAATTTAGCAACTGTGATTCGCTCATTTGTACATTTCTTAGTAAGCAGAAGACGAACCAATCAAATCACTCAAAATAATTTTTTGAATATATTTTTGTCCCTTGATTTTCCCGCCTCAGCCACACAGGTAAAAAAATACAATTGCTAACATAACACATATATAAAAGGATAAAAAGATATTTTAACTCCCCCAAGAATTGTTCAACTCCTATCGGAAATGCATCTATTCATTTTTACCACAAAACCTAACCGGGGTCCAAGGCTCGATCATGTGGCTCCCTCGAGGTCTCCACCATTTTCCAAGGGATCAGCGGTCTAGGAACATAGGAATAGGAGGAGGCCATTCAGCCCTTCAAGCCTGTGCCACCATTCAATTAGACCATGGCTGATCTGTATCTTAACTCCATCTTAGTTCCATATTCCTCAATAATCTATCGATCTCAGTTTTGAAATTTTCAATTGACCCCCAGACTCAACAGCTTTTTGGGGGAGGGTGTTCCAGATTTCCACTACCCTTTGTGTGAAGGAGTGTTTCCTGACATCACCCCTGAACGGCCTGGCTCTAATTTTAAGGCTATGCCCCCTTGTTCTGGACTCCCCCCACCAGAGGAAATAGTTTCTCTCTCTCTACCCTATCGAATCCTTCAATCATCTTAAACACCTCGATTAGATCACCCCTTAATCTTCTATACTCAAAGGAATACAAGCCCAGTCTGTGGAACCTGTTCTTATAATTTAACCCTTTTAGCCCCGGGTATCATTCTGGTGAACCTGCGCTGCTCCCCCTCCGAGGCCGAGATGTCCTTCCTGAGGTTCGGTGCCCAGAACTGAACACAGTGTCCAGATGTGGTCTAACCTCCCAAGGAATGTCAAGCTTTGAGTATATAGGTAAAGGATTATATAATAATATTTCAATATATGACAATAATGTTGAGCAACATATTCTCCAATTGACTGTGAGCAACATGGGATTTCTGTTCTGAAATGCCATTATAATGGCCCAGGAATTCGGGTCGGGGGCTTCCCGCGGGTGCAAGCCCCCGACCTACACTTACCTAGCGCGCCGGCAGTTGACCTCTTGGCCTGCGTGGAATTCCTCTCCGAGGCCTGTCCCAGAGGCCGGCGCGCTGTGCTGGCGTGTCCCAGGGGCGTAGTTGGTGCGAAGCGTTCCCCTGGGATCACGTGAGCAACAGGCAGCCAATCAGAGCAGGGAATGCTCCATTGATAAGTCTTGACAGATAGACCTGTCAAAACATATAAATGCTGAGGCTGTAAAATTGTACTTTACCTTCAAATAAATGTTTTTAAAAATCACACTTTGTAAATAAACTATAAATGACATTAAATAACTATTTCAAACAAAAATTTAAATTTTTGAAAAAAATAATTTTGTAAAAAAACGGGGCTAAAAATAAACTTACTTTGCTTTAAAGTATTTAAAAGTAAAAAACCTGTGGAAAAAATGTTTTAATTTTAAATAATTGACCACTTACCTTTGAAAATGAAGTCCTTATGGCTGCTTTTTACATTTCTAAAATGTACAGACTTACCCGCACGTTAAAACCTGAAAAAAAAAGGAAGTTCAATGCGCAGGTGCAGACTCCCGCGCGCACGCGTTCGACCTCTGAACCCCTTGGTTCAGAGGATCGGAAGTGCCGGTTTCCCGCGCATGCGTAGTGCATGCAAGATTCCGGCACTTCCATCGGGTCCAAGCGTGAGTACTCCGTCCGTACTCACGCGTTGGGACCCGAATTTCTGGGCCATTGTTTTCCATCACAGACCTGTGTATAAGTGAGAAACCATAGACTGGGGCTCATGGAGGTTTCATGGACCGGTACTTTCAGTTGGAACATGCACTATGTTGCAGCCAACAGCTCCTTTCATCCATTTGTGCCCAGTACTCACAGGTTTTTTTTAATGATTGACAGCAAGTTAGGCCACTCCATGAGTATGCCACCACCCCTCCCATACTCCGTATTGATGGGAAATTACCGCAGATCCCTCCCAAACCCATGACCTCTACCAGCTAGAAGGACAAGGGCAGCAGGCGCATGGGAACACCAGCACCTCCAAGTTCCCCTCCAAGTCTCACACCATCCTAATTTAGAAATATATCGGCCGTTCCTTCATCATCGCTGGATCAAAATCCTGGAACTCCCTCCCTAACAGCACTGTGGGAGTACCTTCACCACACGGAATGCAGTGGTTTAAGGAGGTGGCTCACCACCACCTTCTCGAGGGCAATTAGGGATGGGCAATAAATGCTGGCCTTTCCAGTGATGCCCACATCCCACGAATGAATTAAAAAAAATAAGGACACCCAGGGATACCACTATTTGAAGCAATTAATAAAATTTGATTTTTTTTTTTGGTACAAAGCATGAATACCAAGTTAGCCCAAGAGCTCCTCAACCATTTCTGAGGTCTATACCAGAACTGATCTCCTGAAAATACAATTTGAAAGAAAGAACTTGCACCTTTCACATCCTCAGGATGTCCCACACTCACTGAAATTCTATAGACAAATGCAGCCGTTAATTTACACACAGCATAGGTTCAACAAGCAGTATTGAGATATATGGCCAGTTGATCTGATTTGGTGGCATTAGCTGAGGGATAGACTTCAACCAGGAGATTGGGAAAGCTCATTGCTCCTCTTCCAGAAACATGCCATGACATCTTTTACCTTCACCTGAACAGGTATTCGGGGCCTCGGTTTAACAACTCATGAGAAGCACAGCACCCCGCTCCCCCATACTGTACTGAAGCATCAGTCTTGACCTGTGTGTTAGAATAGGGACTGGAATTACGAATCATCTCGGCCCGGAGTTTCCGCTAGTTTTTGTGCTATTTCTTTCAGCGCAATTCGCCCAAAATCGGCCAAACCAGCGCAAAAGATGGCGGAATTTCAAGCACAAATTATGATCAGTGCAAATCGAGTTGACGCGATCTTTTGCGCTAGTTCCAAGAAGATCGCGCTGGCAGCTGGCCCCGCCCACAGAACTGGCCGCGTCCCCAGTCGAACTGATCGCCGTGGCGAGTTTCCGCTAACTGCGCCCGTTAGTGGGCCTTCGAGGAGGCTCCAAAAAGTAAACTGGTTCTTTTGGGTGCAAGGACGCTAATAGGCACGTTTTAAAAGCTTTTCAATATCATTTTTAAAAAATTTATTAAGAAACTGACACCAATATAACTAGCAAGTGGTTCTGTAGAGTTTTTGAAAGTCATTTTCAGTTATTTAAAATCGGGTCACTCACAGGCGGTGGACTAGACACTGATTGAAAATTATTATTTTTTGTGATAAACCCATTTTCAGCTGTATTAACCAAACGGCGCCAAGTTACCACTCTTAAATATATCAAGGAATATTTTTTAAAACACTGCCCGATTGCGTTGGTTAATGGCAGATTTTGATATGCAAATGAGTTTGAGTGGAAACTTGAGAGGAAAAAAAACACTTCTCAAAACTGGTGCAATTTTGGGTGCGATTTGTGCCTGGATTGCCGATTGCGCCCAAAGCAGGAACTCTACCCTTGGTTCAGGATTGAGAGGGCTACCAAACAGTTAACATTTAAGACCTTAATACTGATACAACTGAGGGGAAAGCCAGCCAGTGGGGAATTAAACAAATCTTTATATTTTGCAAACTATTCTAAATGATTACAGCAACTGCCTTTTATTTCTATTTATATTGAGAGCTCCAAAGCAATTATTGTTTATATATACAGCGTCGAATTCTGGAAGGACCGTGCCATTTGATGGATTGAACAGGATGGGCCTCTTTTCTTTAGAAAAGAGAAGTGACCTGACAGAGATCTTCAAGATTATCACAGAAACCCCACAGTGCAGATAGAGGCCATTTCGGCCCATCAAGCCTGCACCGACACATATCCCACCCGATTCCCCGTAACCCCTACACCAACACATATCCCACCCTATCCCCGTAACCCCACGTATTTAATCCCCCTAACACTAAGGGTCAATTTATCATAGCCAATCAACCTAACCCGCACATCTTTGGACTGTGGGAGGAAACCGGAGCACCCGGAGGAAACCCACGCAAACACGGGGAGAATGTGCAAACTCCACACAGACAGTCGCCCGAGGCCGGATTCGAACCCGGGTCCCTGGCGCTGTGAGGCAACAGTGCTAACCACTATGCCACCGTGCTGGCTTGATAGGGAAGACGCAGAGAAGATGTTTCCACTTGAGGGCGAGACCAGAATATGATCGTCACTAATAAATCCAATCGGGAATTCAGGAGAAACTTCTTTACCCAGAGAGTGGTTAGAATGTGGAACTCGCTCCCACAGGAAGTAGTTGAGGCAAATAGCACAGAATCATCCAAGGGGAAGCTAGATCAGCACATGAGGGAGGAAGGAATAGAAGGATATGTTGATGGAGTTAGACGAAGTGGGGTGGGAGGAGGCTCGTGTGGAGCATAAATGCCAGTATAGTCCTGATGGGCTGAATGGCCTATTTCTGTGCTGTAAATATTCGTAATCAAGTTTGGAGGAAGCTCCTGAATAAAATCCTGATTTAAGCAGATATATTTAAAGAAAGAACTTGCACATTTTCCAGCAGCTTTCATGATCTCAGGACGTCCCAAAGTGCTTTACAGCCGATGAATTACTTTTTGAAGTGTGGTCACTGTTGTAATGTCGGAAACGCAGCAGCCAATTTGCGCACAGCAAGCTCCCACAAACTGCAATGTGATAAATGACCGGGTAATCTGCTTTTAGGTGTGGGTTGAGGGATGAATATTGGCCAGGACACCGGGGAGAACTCCCCTGCTCTTCTTTGAATAGTGCCGTGGGATCTTTTACACCCACCTGAGAGGGCAGACGGGGCCTCGGTTTAACGTCTCATCCGAAAGACAGCACCTCTGACAGTGCAGCGCTCCCTCAGCACTGCACTGGAGTGTCAGCCTGGATTAAGCAGAATGTTTTGGTCACTCTAGCAGTGAATTTCCACGGGAGTTCTCCCTCTCGCCCACTGTAACTTCAACAGAAGAAGCACGGAGACCCTGGAAAAACAGCGTAAATGGCATTTCCTTCATTTTTCATGGGGTTTCTGTGGTTTTTATCCCAGAGAAATGGCAGATGAGCAGGAGGACCTCTGCAGAAATGCATCCCATGTCGCAGAACCAATCCTTTTTTTACATTTCTTGACATTTGATATAAAAACCAACACCTTAAACAAGTGGACAGTTCAAGTGAAGAGATCTCACCATTCATGCAGAGATTTATTTATTTATTTGCAATGGGTAAGGAGATCACTATTTATTTCATTTCAAAGTGCATTTTTAAAACAACATTTACTCCTGGGGCAGATTAGGACTGTGCAATCACACGGAGCCCTGAGTGAGCCAGGGGCCCTGAGTGGATCCAGTGACTAGCGGATCTAACATGGCGTATCATAGTCTAGTAAAATGTAGGGGGCTCCAAGCCAAACCTTTGCTCAGGGCTCCTGCAAGGCAAACACCACTCCTGCTTACTCTACCATCTCAGATCTGTTACAAACCTCTTTCCAAATTCTTTCAGTGGAAATGTGCAGTCTTCGTCCACTTACACCACCCAACGCACCGCCCTCCCCCACCCCCCAGCCCAACAATGCCCATCCTGGCACCAGTATAACCTCTGACTCTCCATGGGCAATACAACAAGAAATCTACTAGGATGAGACAAAATGGGAGTGGGGTTACTGGTTCGAAGAACAGATGCGGACTGCCGGGATGGAGGGGTGGGGGAGAATGTTTGTCTGAAGGACTCTGGACCAGAGTGAATAGTGGCGCTGCGAAGATGGATGAACATTCTGGAGTTTTGCTTGATTGTCTTTGTGGATTGGCGAGAAGTTAGACAGAACTTCCAGAAGGATAAATGGATGGGGTAAGGTCCATGAGAGAGACAATCTACTTCTTGCTTCTTGACAATGGCTTTGTTTGCTAAGAGGGAGGAACTTGGAAATCTAAAGCAGAAAGGAAGAAAGTGAGAGCCTTCCTTGATTGGCAGGGAAACGGTGATGCCGTGGGCGCATTGATCCAATAGGCCACTGAAGACATCTCAGATAGATGGTAGCCGGAGCATGCATCGACTAGATGGCTGCAGGCGATACGCCATCACAGACACCTGACAGTATCGGACATCAAATAAGATAAATGAGCAGCAGTCCTTTTAGCTGCCAGCAGCAGAAATTCTCAAGCACAGAAGATCGTGCTGTAGTAACAAAATAGTGTCGACTGCACACAGCAAACAGTGAAGCGGAGAACTGTGCCACTGCGGAACTGTTCATTCATTATTGCTTTACTGAAGCAATGGGTCCATCCAAATCCCAGTCAACCCAACCAGGGCCAAATCTGATGAATTTGGGAAGCTCAACTGGATCTTGCCTTCAGTGGACTTTCCTTTGATACGGTGACAGTGTCAATGGTGAAATTATACCAGAGAACTAACATCCCAGCTTGGCTCCTCTGTTGCTCCTGATTTAGTTGGTCTCACCTGAGGCACCAGGTAGGGCCTGTACTGCAATTGCCCTCAGTCCTCCAGAGCTACAGAAGGAGAAACAAAAATCACCCCGGATCAGTATCCAGTGCGTACATGTGAGGTCAGGTACATGTGTTTATTGTGTCCAATCAGTTCCTCTTTAATAGAGATTGGTTCAAGAGTGGCTGTGATGCCTTCTGCGGTTGAATACCTTGCCAACGCTTACAGATGAGATAATGGAGCACTATGAATGAGGTACCAGAGGAGTCATAGGCCTAGAAATTCAGTGGCCTGCGCCACCAGTTTGCGCCCAAAGAGGGCTTTTGCGCCACTGTGCAAACCTACCGCGATATTTAGCGGGGCGCTAATGGCGGCATTAGCCAGTAGCGCTGCACCGCCACCGATGACGTCATCGGTGTGCGCAGCACCCCGCTATCGCCCCGCTGGCCATATTTGGTCGCTGCCGCCTCCCCCGCGCCGGCCGCAAACAGCGACCGGTACACGGGGCCTACCTGTGCCGGTAGTGGGGCGAGTTAAGGTGGAGGTGCGGCCGGCCGCTTTTTCGGCGGCCGCCTGCCCGCACCTCCGTCCCCGGCCTCCTACAACCCCCCCCCCCCCCCCGCGGCATTGCCGGCTGTTTCCAGAGAGCCCGGCACTTCTCCTTGGTGCCGGGCTCATTTGCCGGCACTCGCGAGCGGGGATCGCGCTGTTGCAGGCACCTCCCCCTTAAGAGTGAGAGGAAGGCCTGCAGTACCGCAGGCTGCCGTGCCACAGCGGGTGGCGCTGCGGCACTTTGCACGCCGATATTCAGTTTCAGCGCCCCAAGCGGGGTGCCGAAACCCTTGTTTAGCGGCCGGCTTCCACTTGGGGCGCTGAAACTGAATATCCCGCTGGCGCAAGTGGCTCCGCGCGCAGCGGTAATTCCGGCGCCCAGGCGAGCTGGGCGCCCCTAACTGAATTTCTAGGCCATAGAGTCATAACGGCACAGAAGGAGGCCATTTGGCCCATCGAGTCCGTGCCGGACTATGAATGAGGTACTGGAGGATTATAGAATCCTGCCTAAGCAAGAGCTAACACCTCCTGGAGAGAAGGGAAGATATTGAGGGGTGATATAGGAAAGGTGTGCTGCAATCAGCAACTTGATTGTTAATGGATCGCTGGCGTGTGAGGCTTGATCACTGTACAGATGCATTTTTCTGGTATAAGTGATAGTGCAGGTACGTTATTGAACCTCTAGTGATTAAAGAGACTGACATTTTATCCTATGAAGTACATTTTGGAGGATCAGTAAATCAATGTTTAATTGACTACAGCTCATGATTAAATGGTTACTACTTCCATTAATAACAGCTGCACGCTTTAACATCTGACCTTTATAAAGCCACGCTTATAGATCCACTGGACATCTGTTTTTTTCTTTAGCAAATGTTCCACCCTTATAGGGGGGGTAAATTCAGCGATCACCCTCTGAAAAGGATTGGCGCTATGGTATTGTAGCCCTATCTCGACCCATGCAAGGCTCTCTGCTGGGATCGCCGAATTTACCTTGCTGTGTCTTATGGTATGTTAAATATCAGGGTAAATTATGGTATGTTAAATATCAGGGTAAATTATGGTATGTTAAATATCAGGGTAAATTGTGGAATATTAAATATCAGGGTAAATTATGGTATGTTAAATATCAGGGTAAATTGTGGAATATTAAATATCAGGGTAAATTATGGTATGTTAAATATCAGGGTAAGTTATGGTATGTTAAATATCAGGGCAAGTTATGGTATGTTAAATATCAGGGCAAGTTATGGTATGTTAAATATCAGGTAAGTTGTGGTATGTTAAATATCAGGGTAAGTTATGGTATGTTAAATATCAGGGTAAATTATGGTATGTTAAATATCAGGGTAAGTTGTGGTATGTTAAATATCAGGGTAAGTTATGGTATGTTAAATATCAGGGCAAGTTATGGTATGTTAAATATCAGGTAAGTTGTGGTATGTTAAATATCAGGGTAAATTGTGGTATGTTAAATATCAGGGTAAGTTATGGTATGTTAAATATCAGGGTAAGTTGTGGTATGTTAAATATCAGGGTAAATTATGGTATGTTAAATATCAGGGTAAATTGTGGTATGTTAAATATCAGGGTAAATTCTGGTATGTTAAATATCAGGGTAAGTTATGGTATGTTAAATATCAGGGTAAATTATGGTATGTTAAATATCAGGGTAAATTATGGTATGTTAAATATCAGGGTAAGTTATGGTATGTTAAATATCAGGGTAAATTATGGTATGTTAAATATCAGGGTAAGTTGTGGCATGTTAAATATCAGGGTAAGTTGTGGTATGTTAAATATCAGGGTAAATTATGGTATGTTAAATATCAGGGTAAGTTATGTGCTAAATATCAGGGTAAATTATGGTATGTTAAATATCAGGGTAAGTTATGGTATGTTAAATATCAGGGTAAATTATGGTATGTTAAATATCAGGGTAAGTTATGGTATGTTAAATATCAGGGTAAATTGTGGAATGTTCAATATCAGGGTAAGTTATGGTATGTTAAATATCAGGGTAAATTATGGTATGTTAAATATCAGGGTAAATTGTGGAATGTTCAATATCAGGGTAAATTATGGTATGTTAAATATCAGGGTAAGTTATGGTATGTTAAATATCAGGGTAAATTGTGGTATGTTAAATATCAGGGTAAGTTATGGTATGTTAAATATCAGGGTAAGTTATGGTATGTTAAATATCAGGGTAAATTGTGGTATGTTAAATATCAGGGTAAGTTGTGGTATGTTAAATATCAGGGTAAGTTATGGTATGTTAAATATCAGGGTAAGTTGTGGTATGTTAAATATCAGGGTAAATTATGGTATGTTATATATCAGGGTAAGTTATGGTATGTTAAATATCAGGGTAAGTTGTGGTATGTTAAATATCAGGGTAAGTTATGGTATGTTAAATATCAGGGTAAGTTGTGGTATGCTAAATATCAGGGTAAGTTGTGGTATGTTAAATATCAGGGTAAGTTGTGGTATGTTAAATATCAGGGTAAGTTGTGGTATGTTAAATATCAGGGTAAGTTATGGTATGTTAAATATCAGGGTAAGTTATGGTATGTTAAATATCAGGGTAAGTTGTGGTATGTTAAATATCAGGGTAAGTTGTGGTATGTTAAATATCAGGGTAAGTTACAGTATGTTAAATATCAGGGTAAGTTGTGGCATGTTAAATATCAGGGTAAGTTGTGGTATGTTAAATATCAGGTAAGTTTTGGTATGTTAAATATCAGGGTAAGTTGTGGTATGTTAAATATCAGGGTAAGTTGTGGTATGTTAAATATCAGGGTAAGTTACAGTATGTTAAATATCAGGGTAAGTTGTGGTATGTTAAATATCAGGGTAAGTTATGGTATGTTAAATATCAGGGTAAGTTGTGGTATGTTAAATATCAGGGTAAGTTGTGGTATGTTAAATATCAGGGTAAGTTGTGGTATGTTAAATATCAGGGTAAATTATGGTATGTTAAATATCAGGGTAAATTGTGGTATGTTAAATATCAGGGTAAATTATGGTATGTTAAATATCAGGGTAAGTTATGGTATGTTAAATATCAGGGTAAATTATGGTATGTTAAATATCAGGGTAAATTGTGGTATGTTAAATATCAGGGTAAATTATGGTATGTTAAATATCAGGGTAAGTTATGGTATGTTAAATATCAGGGTAAATTATGGTATGTTAAATATCAGGGTAAGTTGTGGTATGTTAAATATCAGGGTAAATTATGGTATGTTAAATATCAGGGTAAGTTATGGTATGTTAAATATCAGGGTAAATTATGGTATGTTAAATATCAGGGTAAGTTGTGGTATGTTAAATATCAGGGTAAGTTGTGGTATGTTAAATATCAGGGTAAATTATGGTATGTTAAATATCAGGGTAAGTTATGTGCTAAATATCAGGGTAAATTATGGTATGTTAAATATCAGGGTAAGTTATGGTATGTTAAATATCAGGGTAAATTATGGTATGTTAAATATCAGGGTAAGTTATGGTATGTTAAATATCAGGGTAAATTGTGGAATGTTCAATATCAGGGTAAGTTATGGTATGTTAAATATCAGGGTAAATTATGGTATGTTAAATATCAGGGTAAATTGTGGAATGTTCAATATCAGGGTAAGTTATGGTATGTTAAATATCAGGGTAAATTGTGGTATGTTAAATATCAGGGTAAGTTATGGTATGTTAAATATCAGGGTAAATTATGGTATGTTAAATATCAGGGTAAGTTATGGTATGTTAAATATCAGGGTAAATTGTGGTATGTTAAATATCAGGGTAAGTTGTGGTATGTTAAACATCAGGGTAAGTTATGATATGTTAAATATCAGGGTAAGTTGTGGTATGTTAAATATCAGGGTAAATTATGGTATGTTATATATCAGGGTAAGTTATGGTATGTTAAATATCAGGGTAAGTTGTGGTATGTTAAATATCAGGGTAAGTTATGGTATGTTAAATATCAGGGTAAGTTGTGGTATGCTAAATATCAGGGTAAGTTGTGGTATGTTAAATATCAGTCTAAGTTGTGGTATGTTAAATATCAGGGTAAGTTGTGGTATGTTAAATATCAGGGTAAGTTATGGTATGTTAAATATCAGGGTAAGTTATGGTATGTTAAATATCAGGGTAAGTTGTGGTATGTTAAATATCAGGGTAAGTTGTGGTATGTTAAATATCAGGGTAAGTTACAGTATGTTAAATATCAGGGTAAGTTGTGGCATGTTAAATATCAGGGTAAGTTGTGGTATGTTAAATATCAGGTAAGTTTTGGTATGTTAAATATCAGGGTAAGTTGTGGTATGTTAAATATCAGGGTAAGTTGTGGTATGTTAAATATCAGGGTAAGTTACAGTATGTTAAATATCAGGGTAAGTTGTGGTATGTTAAATATCAGGGTAAGTTGTGGTATGTTAAATATCAGGGTAAGTTGTGGTGTGTTAAATATCAGGGTAAGTTATGGTGTGTTAAACAGCAGGGTAAGTTGTGGTGTGTTAAATATCAGGGTAAGTTGTGGTGTGTTAAATATCAGGGTAAGTTGTGGTATGTTAAATATCAGGGTAAGTTGTGGTATGTTAAATATCAGGGTAAGTTGTGGTATGTTAAATATCAGGGTAAGTTGTGGTATGTTAAATATCAGGGTAAGTTACAGTATGTTAAATATCAGGGTAAGTTGTGGTATGTTAAATATCAGGGTAAGTTGTGGTGTGTTAAATTTCAGGGCAAGTTGTGGTATGTTAAATATCAGGGTAAGTTGTGGTATGTTAAATATCAGGGTAAGTTGTGGTGTGTTAAATATCAGGGTAAGTTGTGGTATGTTAAATATCAGGGTAAGTTGTGGTATGTTAAATATCAGGGTAAGTTGTGGTATGTTAAATATCAGGGTAAGTTGTGGTATGTTAAATATCAGGGTAAGTTGTGGTATGTCAAATATCAGGGTAAGTTGTGGTATGTTAAATATCAGGGTAAGTTACAGTATGTTAAATATCAGGGTAAGTTGTGGTATGTTAAATATCAGGGTAAGTTGTGGTGTGTTAAATATCAGGGTAAGTTATGGTGTGTTAAATATCAGGGTAAGTTGTGGTGTGTTAAATATCAGGGTAAGTTGTGGTGTGTTAAATATCAGGGTAAGTTACAGTATGTTAAATATCAGGGTAAGTTGTGGTATGTTAAATATCAGGGTAAGTTGTGGTATGTTAAATATCAGGGTCAGTTGTGGTATGTTAAATATCAGGGTAAGTTGTGGTATGTTAAATATCAGGGTAAGTTGTGGTATGTTAAATATCAGGGTAAGTTGTGGTATGTTAAATATCAGGGTAAGTTACAGTATGTTAAATATCAGGGTAAGTTGTGGTATGTTAAATATCAGGGTAAGTTGTGGTGTGTTAAATATCAGGGTAAGTTGTGGTGTGTTAAATATCAGGGTAAGTTGTGGTGTGTTAAATATCAGGGTAAGTTGTGGTATGTTAAATATCAGGGTAAGTTGTGGCACGTTAAATATCAGGGTAAGTTGTGGTATGTTAAATATCAGGGTAAGTTGTGGTATGTAAAATATCAGGGTAAGTTGTGGTATGTTAAATATCAGGGTAAGTTGTGGTATGTTAAATATCAGGGTAAGTTGTGGTATGTTAAATATCAGGGTAAGTTACAGTATGTTAAATATCAGGGTAAGTTGTGGTATGTTAAATATCAGGGTAAGTTGTGGTGTGTTAAATATCAGGGTAAGTTATGGTGTGTTAAATATCAGGGTAAGTTGTGGTGTGTTAAATATCAGGGTAAGTTGTGGTGTGTTAAATATCAGGGTAAGTTGTGGTATGTTAAATATCAGGGTAAGTTGTGGTATGTTAAATATCAGGGTAAGTTGTGGTATGTTAAATATCAGGGTAAGTTACTGTATGTTAAATATCAGGGTAAGTTGTGGTATGTTAAATATCAGGGTAAGTTGTGGTATGTTAAATATCAGGGTAAGTTGTGGTATGTTAAATATCAGGGTAAGTTGTGGTATGTTAAATATCAGGGTAAGTTGTGGTGTGTTAAATATCAGGGTAAGTTGTGGTATGTTAAATATCAGGGTAAGTTGTGGTATGTTAAATATCAGGGTAAGTTGTGGTATGTTAAATATCAGGGTAAGTTGTGGTATGTTAAATATCAGGGTAAGTTGTGGTATGTTAAATATCAGGGTAAGTTGTGGTATGTTAAATATCAGGGTAAGTTGTGGTATGTTAAATATCAGGGTAAGTTACAGTATGTTAAATATCAGGGTAAGTTGTGGTATGTTAAATATCAGGGTAAGTTATGGTATGTTAAATATCAGGGTAAGTTGTGGTATGTTAAATATCAGGGTAAATTATGGTATGTTAAATATCAGGGTAAGTTGTGGTATGTTAAATATCAGGGTACGTTATGGTATGTTAAATATCAGGGTAAGTTGTGGTATGTAAAATATCAGGGTAAGTTGTGGTATGTTAAATATCAGGGTAAGTTATGGTATGTTAAATATCAGGGTAAGTTGTGGTATGTTAAATATCAGGGTAAGTTATGGTATGTTAAATATCAGGGTAAGTTATGGTATGTTAAATAGCAGGGTAAGTTGTGGTATGTTAAATATCAGGGTAAGTTATGGTATGTTAAATATCAGGGTAAGTTGTGGTATGTTAAATATCAGGGTAAGTTATGGTATGTTAAATATCAGGGTAAGTTATGGTATGTTAAATATCAGGGTAAGTTGTGGTATGTTAAATATCAGGGTAAGTTATGGTGTGTTAAATATCAGGGTAAGTTATGGTATGTTAAATATCAGGGTAAGTTATGGTGTGTTAAATGTCAGGGTAAGTTATGGTATGTTAAATAGCAGGGTAAGTTGTGGTATGTTAAATATCAGGGTAAGTTACAGTATGTTAAATATCAGGGTAAGTTGTGGTATGTTAAATATCAGGGTAAGCTACAGTATGTTAAATATCAGGGTAAGTTGTGGTATGTTAAATATCAGGGTAAGTTATGGTGTGTTAAATATCAGGGTAAGTTGTGGTATGTTAAATATCAGGGTAAGTTATGGTGTGTTAAATATCAGGGTAAGTTATGGTATGTTAAATAGCAGGGTAAGTTGTGGTGTGTTAAATATCAGGGTAAGTTGTGGTGTGTTAAATATCAGGGTAAGTTACAGTATGTTAAATATCAGGGTAAGTTATGTGAGGTTCTGCTGTCGCTGAACGACTGCCAAGGTTACGCACCTCAAATTGGGGAAACTGATCACGCCCGATTCCCCAATCATAAACCTCACCTTGCAAAATTTACCCTATCGTGTACACATTACATTCCATTTAGATCATGCTGTGTGTGAATTAATCTGATGCCCAAGCACAGTCCCTTGATACTCTTGCCCAACAAAAATCTGTCGATCTCAATCGTGAAAGCTCCAATTGTCCCCCAGCATCCTTTGCCTTTTGGGGAGCGAGTTCCAGATTTCTTTGTGTGAAGAAGTGTTTCCTGACTTCACTCCCGAACGGTCTGACTCTAAATTTAAGGTTGTGCCCCTTTGTCCTGGATTTCCCCACCAGAGGAAATAGTTTCTCCGTATCTACCCTATCAAACCCTTTTAACATTTTAAACACCTCGATCAACTATCCCCTCAAGCTTTTATATGCAAGCCAAGTTTATGCAACGTGTCCACATAATTGAACCCTCTGAGCCCCGGTATCATTCTGGTATCCCTCACGTTGTACCTGCTATTTCAGCCCTGAATAGTCTAACTGAAACCCAGAAGAATATGTGTGGGAAACATGGAAAGGGGAGAACCGGCATTCTACTGTCTATGAAGATACTGGGAGAGCTTTTGGGCCATACTTTGCTCTGAAGATGTCATTGAAAGGTGACCCTGTTGTCCAACTGAGGACAGGTCTTGCGTTAAGCGTTCAGTTGTGTGGTGCTGTTGGATTGTCAGTCTTTGCGTTGGCTCTGGAGTGTGTCGAGCAGGCACTTTAATATGGAGACATCCCCAAAACAGCCAAGCTCAGACACGCTTTCCTAAATCCAACTGATCCAATCAGGATAATTCTTATTACTCTGTATGATCCAATAGTTTCCCATTAGAAGACTGACACCAAATCTCAGATCAGTATTAATACTGGAGTGGTAATCCTGCCTACTGCTCCCTACGTCCCCCAGCATCCCACAAACTCTAGCCCAGAACCCCCACCATTTTGCTGTTTCTCACCCATCTCTCCAACTTCTCCTTTCTAAGCACATCTTGTCCATGAGGTCCTCCTGCTCCCTTGATTTCCTCCCCACTCAACTCCCCTCCCCATCGCCCATGCTAACTGACGTTGCCAATGGCTCTGTTACCTCGGGCACTGTACCGCTGCTCTTCCAAACTGCTATCATCGCCTCGCTTCTCAAAAAAATCACCTCGACCTATCCAAAAGCAAGATACTGCGGATGCTGGAAATCTGAAATAAAAACAGAAAATGCTGGAAATACTCAGCAGGTCAGTCAGCATCTGTGGAGAGAGAGCAACCGAGTTAACATTTCAGGTCGATGACCCTTTGTCAGAACTGGAAAATGTTAGAGATGTAACAGGTTTGAAGCAGGTGCGGGGGCTGGGAAAGGGGGGAGGGGAGGAAAGAACAAAAGGGAAGGTCTGTGATAGGGTGGAAGGCAGGAGAGATTGAATGACAAAAGGGATGATTGTACAAAGCAAAAGGAGATGGTAATGGGGCAAGTAAAGAAACAACAGATAAGCCTAGAAGAGGTGTAAATGGGAATGGCAGAATCATCAACAGCTGCCATCTGAAAAAATAGGGGCCGAGGTTATTGCCTGAAATTGCCGAACTCGATGTTGAGTCCAGAAGGCTGTAAAGTGCCTAATTGAAAGATGAGGTGCTGTTCCTCGAGCTTACATTGAGTTTCATTGGAGCAGTGTAAGAGGCCAAGGACAGAAAGGTCAGAGTGGGATTGGAGCGGAGAATTAAAGTGGCAGGCGACCGGAAGCTCGGGGTCACGCTTGCGGACTGAACGGAGGTATTCTGCAAAGCGGTCACCCAATGGTTTTCTCTCGCTTGATATCGTAAAGGCCAAATCAATCTTCAGCCTCTGCCACAAAACTCTGCTCCCTTGCCACTGGTTTCACCCCACTGCGCCACTGTCTCAGGTTGGAATCAGGTGATTCATAATCTTGCCACGACACCATATAAATCACCGAGACCACCTCCAGCAGTACTGAGGGAGTGCTGCACTGTCACAGGTGCTGTCTTTCAGATGAGACGTTTATCTGAGGCCCCGTCTGCCTTCTCAGGATAAGGTGGAAGATCCCATGGCACTATTTTGAAGAAGAGATGGATAGCTCCCCCTGGTATCATGGCCAATATTCATCCCTTGAACAACACCTAAAACAAATCATCTGGCCATTTATTTCATTGCTGTTTGTGGGACTTTGCTGTGCGCAAATTGGCTGCCGCGTTTCCCTACATTACAACAGTGATGACACTTCATTGGTTGTAAAGCGCTTTGGGACGTCCTGAGGTCGGGCAAGGTGCTGTATAAATGGAAGCTCGTTCTTTCTTCAGTGAGGCCAAACTAGAGATGACCTTCCCCCATCTCCGCACACCCAGCTCGAGCATGCCCCCTCTCAGGAGCTGCTGCTTCCGACTTGGTGCTCAGGACACTTGCTTACAATTGAAAAGCAAGGACAGCACGCAGTGAATCTCCTGCTGATGAGGAACCAGGCGCACGGCCCTCATAAATCAATCACCTAATACATTACCCACTCCCAGATCCAGGTTTATTCTTTTGTTGACAAATGTGATAAAATACATCTTTACCTTCTAATGATATGTTTGCAATCGGGTATTGTGTTATTAATGATGCCTGCTTTGCAGCCAATCAACTAGCGGGAAAATGGGTTAAAAAAAGCATTGTATAATAGGTTTGAAATTGATTATGAGATGTATGTAATTAACCACAGTGCAGGCTGCTTAAATAGACTGAACTATCATCTTCTTAATGAATATAGCACTGTGGACTTTTAGCTGGCAGACTGGAAGCTTGAAGTCGTTAATTATGACATAAACATTTTGTAAGGCGTGATGTTAAAACGAGTTCCTTAGCTCCGGTGAATGGAATTGTAGAGGAGCCCTCAACTCTGTCGTGATAAACAGGAAGGGAAATTGAGTAATTCTCCAGGAAAATGCGGGAGATTGAAAGAAGGGAATCGGCCTCTCTAAGGGCATGCTTGCCTTGCACGCTTGGTGTCCATGAGAAGAGGTTTCACGCTGACACTAAAGTTGGGCGCTTGAGATTCTCACTGGAGCTTCACCCGATGTCCCAGCTAGGAAAGATCAGCCGAAATTCCAAACTGGCTCCCGGTCCAGCAACGCCTCGATTTTAAAATTCTCATCCTTGTTTTCAAATCCCTCCATAGCCTCGCCCCTCCCTATCTCCGTAACCTCCTGCAGCCGTACAACCCTCCGAGATCTCTGCGCTCCTCCTGCTTCTGGCCTCTTGAGCATCCATGATTTTAATCGCCCCACCATTGGCGGCCGTGCCTTCAGCTGCCTCGGCCCTGAGCCCTGGAATTCCCTCCCCGCCTCTGTAACTCTCTCTCCTGCTTTAAGACCTTAAAACCTACCTCTTTGACTGAGTTTTTGATCACCTGTCCTGGTATTTCTTTATGTGGCTCGGTGTCAAATTTTGTTTGATAATCGCTCCCGTGAAGCGACCTGGGACGTTTTACTACATTAAAGGCGCTAGAAAAATGCAAGTTGTTGTTGTACTTGGTGCCGCGTACATCGGGTGTTCAGGCCTGAACTGATTCCAAAGCAAAGAGAAATGAGATTCCGTCCTTCAGCGAGTCTCAATCTACTTTAGCTCCAGGGTCAGGTCAGGCCTTGACTCGGTTCTGTTTCCCACTGATGCTAAAGCTTTATCGTAACTGCCTCCCACTCAGGTCC
Organism: Somniosus microcephalus; assembly: GCF_052327205.1. NCBI lineage: Eukaryota > Metazoa > Chordata > Chondrichthyes > Squaliformes > Somniosidae > Somniosus > Somniosus microcephalus. The sequence goes on from NC_141015.1 coordinate 14,074,968, forward strand.
AGCTTGGCATGTTCACCCTCCTCACTCTTTCCTTTGGTTGGCAAGTCAGTGACAAGGGGTCATCAATTTAAAATGATCAATAGGAGAATGAGAAAGAAAGACTTGCATTTCTATAGCGCCTTTCACGACCACCAGGCGTCCCAAAGCACTTTACAGCCAATTGAAGTACTTTTTGAAGTGTTGTCACTGTTGTAATGTGGGAAACGCGGCAGCCTATTTGCGCACTGCAAGCTCCCACAAACAGCAATGTGATAATGACCAGATAATCTGTTTTTGTTATGTTGGTTGAGGGATAAATATTGGCCAGGACACCGGGGATAACTCCCCTGCTCTTCTTCAAAATAGTGCCATGGGAACTTTAAAGTCCGCCTGAGAGAGCAGACAGGACCTCAGTTTAACGTCTCATCTGAAAGACGGCACCTCTGACAGTGCATAACTCCCTCAGCACTGCACTGGAGTGTCAGCCTAGCTTTATGTGCTCAAATCCTTGGAGTGGGACTTAAACCCACAACCTTCTGACTCAGAGGCAAGAGTGCTGCCCACTGAGCCACAGCTGACACTGTGAGGAGAAAGGCAAGGAGAAATCTCTTTACACAAAGGGTTGTTGGAGGCAGACACCATTGCATCCACTGAGGGAGAATTGAATAAATATTTGCAGCAGATGTAGGGCTATGGGGAGATAGCTGGATAGAGGGATTAGTTTTGGATTGCTCTAACAAAGAGCCGGAACAGACATGAAGGGCTGAATGGCCTGCTTCAGGGCTGTAAACTTCCATCGGTCCGTGGTTCTATGTCTCGCTAATCCTGTTTTCAAATCCCTCCATGGCCTCGACCCTCCCTATCTCTATAATCTCCTCCAGCCCGACGACCCTCCGAGTTCTCTGCGCTCCTCTAATTCTGGCCTCTTGAGCATCCCTGATTTCAACCACTCCACCATCAACTGCCTGGGCCCTAAGCTCTGGAATTCCCTCCCTAAACCTCCACGCTTCTCTACCTCTCCTTCCTCCTTTAAGACGCTCCTTAAAACCTACCTCTTTGACCAAGCTTTTGGTCATCTGCCCTAATATCTCCTTATGTGGCTCGGTGTCAAATTTTGTTTGATAGCGCTCCTGTGAAGCACCCTGGGACATTTTACTACATTAAAGGCGCTTTACAAATACAAGTTGTTGCTGTTATTTGAATGTAAACAGGACACTATGAATATAATCTAATATTTCTGAAACAGAGGATAGTGCATTTTATCAGATCACTCCTGATGAATGTATTTTTGTTGAATTCGTTCTAATCTCTAAACACCAGCTGGTCACAATTCCTTGCAATGAGTTGGGTGTTTGATGGGGTAATCTACAACTGCTGGCACAGCTACAGGCCATGGAGGGGGAAATATCTGTCAGGGTTCGTGTTCATGATCCGTTACCCCTTTTGGAAAGGCTGTGAGTGAGGCAGGATCCGGCTCCACCACCATTCCCCTCACGGTCGAGCAGTCCGATGACACTCGCTGCCCACACGTCGCAAGTGGTCACTGGGGCACATGGGAGGATTATTATTCCCAACGGACGGAGAAGGAGAGAAAATTGGAAAAGAAATATTTGACTGACTGAACCTCATGAGAAAGATCTCAGCATTTCCAATTTCAAGATAGGTTCAACAAAAAAAAGAATTCAACTCCCCTGCAGGTTCACTGGTGATCAGACGGCAAGATCGGAAGAAACAGACAGGAAAAAATAGCAGGGTGAATTTCACCTGCCTAGAGAGGGCAATTGGAAAATTTTACATTGAATTTACAGCAGAGAAACAAGCCATTCGGCCCAACATGCCTATGCCGGTGTTTACGCTCCACAAGAGCCTCCTCCCACCCTTCTTCATCTCACCCTATTAACATAACCTTCTACAGGAAACTCTTTGGTATCCGGCACCTACGGGACCGGGATGGTGCCGGTTGATTAAAAATTCCGGATACCAAGGTACGAGAGCCCCGTTATACACACCGGTTACACGGCCACAGATCCAGGAGTCCCTGTTACACGGCCACAGGCGCAGGAACCCCGGTTATATGGCCACTAATATACAGTAAAACTTACCTGAACCTACTCCTGAATTTTGTCGGTTAATAGAGATTTCTGAATATTTAGGTGCTGTTTAAACGAGAGTTTCCTGTATTACTTTCTCCCTCGTGTGTTTATCTAGCTTCCCCTTAAATGTGTCAATGCTATTCCTCTCAACCACTCCCTGTGGGGGCGAGTTCCACATGCTTGTTAGATCCGGGTATCTTAATGTTGTGTCCTTCAATAATCAGACAAAGACTGCAGGGAACGATCAACAGGTGTTTACTGAATGAGGGTTCAAACTGCAACTGACTGTACAGAGCACCACTCAGGGTTTATATACAGGTGTGGTCACTGCCGGTACTACAGGATACAGGAGCTGTAAAAAGTAGTTCTCCCCCTTAAAGGTACATGCACTACAATTCTCACCACTCTCTGAGTAAAGAAGTTTGCCCTGAATTCCTTATTGGATTCATTAGTAACTTTCTTATATTTATGGCCCCTAGTTCTGGACTCTCCCCCAGGTGGAAGCATCTTCTCTACATCCACCCTATCGAACTCCTTTGTAATTTTAAAGACCTCTATCAGGTCATCTCTCATACTTTAGGAGGTAACGCACCACTGTCTGGGTAAAGAGGTTTCTCCTGAATACTTTGCTGGATTTATCAGTGACTATCTTATATTTATGACCCCTAGTTTTGGATTCCCCGACAAGTGGAAACATCTCTACGTCTACCCTATCGAACCCCTTCATAATTTACCGTAGCGTTCTTAAATTTTACATGTTGGAATGTGGCAGTACATCTTTGACGACTCCTCGTGGAGGATTAGTTCAAAGCGTTTTGGTTTGTGAAGATGTCTGACTGCGCTGTGAGGCAATGGCCCCTGTGCGAGCTACAACAAACAGCCGGGAGAACCAAGGGGCTCTAGAGAGGCTTAACAAACTGCAGAGGCCATTGAGGTTTTAACTTAACAGAGCAAATAGTTACATCAACAAAGGGATTGGCGAGGACAAATGCCATAAGCCTTTAATGAGATAGCTGAGTTGCTATAATGCCCACTTCCTTTCAAAGCCCACAGCCATTACAGTCATTGATAGCAGGGAACACTCTCCTGCCTCGGAACCTGTCGAAACTGTGCAGCCCTTTATGGTACAAAACAATTCATCAGAAAGCTCGAAAAATCCAATTACTCTGAATCAAGCAGGCTTTTACTTTTGCTGCTTGGCGATACCAATTAACTCTTTATTTTTTTAAGGGTAAACCTTTCTTCATTAAAGCTGTGATGATCTTGGCAGGCTTCTGAGGGTACGAGAAACGCGTGCATTAAATTGCAAACCAACCCGCAATGCGCCTTCTGTTTAACAGCATCGAGAAGAGAGGGAAACAAAAAGCTTGATTTGGCCGAAATTTAGAATTAATTTGTGCAAACTGAGGTGTCGGCCCTTTGCTTTATCTTTCTCCTCTACTTTTCTCCCCTCCTCTTCTGAAAGGGCGGACTGAGGTACCGGTTGACACAGCCCTTGTCGGGCTCTGGCCACTTGCTCAAGTGCCTATTCTTTCTGAGCGTGCCCAGACAATTATCGCACCCAGACTATTCGGCCGTGGGGGCCGGCGGAGGGGAATCGCAGCTACGCTGGACCCTGTGGCCAGTCGACATCACTACTGGATGGTGATGTCGAGCAGGGGAGGAGCTCTGGCTGATTATCACTTTGGCAGCGTACAGGCCCTGAGCCCGATAGTAGCACCACTCCAACTAAAATCAGCTTACAGACTGGAAATATGATGTGCTTCTGAAAGAAGGGAGACAGGTGGACTACACATGGAGCCAGCTTATGTCAAAATCAATTCAAATATGTTCTTGCTGGCCTGGATTCACATTTATATTGATGTATATAAGTCATAGCTCTTGGTTACCTTTTGAGTAAGCATCTTACAAGTTGGATTGATTCCTAAGGCACTCCTTTATCAAAGAGTGTAAAATCATTCAAGAAATTCAAATTCCTTCCCCTTTGAAGCACTGTCGCCAACGGTAACCCTGATTTTGGGAACAGCCAGCAAAGTGAACAGGATGAGTCTCAGCCCCACCTAAAGAGATGATATTCATCAGCCCTTCTACAGAAAGTAGGAACTTGCATTTATATAGCGCCTCTCATGTCCTCGGGACATCTCAAATTGCTTCACAGCATAGTCACGAGTCATGCATTTCACTACAGCCTGTGGGCTGTTATTATATGCAAAATGGTGGCCATTTTTGCCTCAATAACAACAATCGCTGAATTCAAAGTAATTCCATCGAAGGTGTTTCTGAGAGACTTTACAAGGTGCTTTTCCAATGCACGACTTTCTCTCGTCCATCTCAACCTTACCCAATAATGAAAAAAATTAATTAATTTCTCTTCCCTTTTCTCTTCTTATTCAGGAGAGGAGGCTGTTTGAATGTATGGCCATGGATATATACATGTATGAATATATAGTTATATGGCTATATGTAAGTCTGAAGGTGTATGGCTGTACGAGTGAATGGATATAAGGGTGTATAGATCTACAGGTATATGGATGTGGTTGTATGGATGTATGATTATATGAATTTTGGTGTATATGGATGTATCAGTCTACAGGTTGGTGAATGTTTGCATGTATCGATATATGGGTATATTGGCATCTAGTTGTATGGCTGTATAGTTGTATGGGTGTATGGAGTCCACTTGATTGGCACCTCATCCTCGAGCCTAAACATCCACACTCTCTACCGCCAACATATCCTGGCTCTAGTGTCTACCTGCAGGATGCACTGCAGCAACTCGCCAAGGCTTCTTCGGCAGCACCTCCCAAATGTACAATCTCCACCACCTAGGAGGAGAAGGGCAGCAAGTGCAAGGGAACACCACCACCTCCAGGTTTGCCTCCAAGTCACACACCATCCTGACTTGGAAATATATCGGCTCTGCGTCAAAATCGTAGAACTCCTTACCTAAACAGCACTGTAGGAGTACCTTCACCACACGGGCTGCAGCAGTTCAAGGAACAGGCCCACCGCCTTCTCAAGGGTAACTAGGGATGTGCAATAAATGCTGGCCTTGCCAGTGATGCCCGTGAATAAATAAAAAAATATTGATGTTTAGATGTATGAAAGTATGGATGTATGGGCATATGGTTATATAGCTGTATGGCTGTATGAGTGAATGGGTATAAGGGTGTATAGGTGTATATAGGTATATGGATGTGGTTGTATGGATGTAAGGGTATACTCCTGTATGGAGGTGTAAATGGAAGGGTGTCTGCATGTATGGATGAATGGTTTGCTAATACACTGGGAGTTGCCTTTGTGCATTAGGCCATGAGGAAAGCTTTTAGTACAGGAAGTTTTTACAGAGAAGGCGTTGCTAATAAGGATGCGTAGTGATTTATTTTCTGCTTTGAATTGTCTATCTGCCTGTGAATGGCTGCCCTAGTGGGTGAGTCGAATCTTTTATGTGTATAATGCCTTCGCTTATTGCACTTCATGGTATTGTTGAGTGTGACATTAGTCAGTGTGGTTTATGCTGCATAACTTATTGGACTTAATCAATTGCAAAGCTACAGAATAAATATAAATATAAATAATAAACACGTTGGCAGAAGATCTGCTGATGGCTCTGCTGGTTAATGGGCTGCTCAATGTATTAACGAACCGCACAGATCGAAAAGGTCCCAGTTTCTATGTGCAGTCTTTGCTAAGTTAACTGCTCTCAACCTGGGGAGCAGCTGTGGTGCTACAATTGGGCAACGAAAGGGTTAACTGAGCCAGGGCACCCCCCAGCTGATTGAAACCGAATGATCAGATGGCCATTCCTGACCTGGCGGGCAATTCCAGTGAGAAGCGGATCGGACTCGGTTAGGATGGGTCTCCAACATGGCCAAATAGCCAGCCAACACTCGCTGTCCATGGTCACACAGGGCCACTGGCGCAAGTGCCAGAGTGGAGGGCAACTGGCACCTGTGAAACCCCGGCCCTGGCACGGGCCAGTGCCACCTCAAGGAAACCAGAACGTTTCTGTGAAAGTTGTCAATTATTGGGGTGAATCCCCTGTTCAGTGGGGAACACAGGTCGGGGAGTCGGGGCTGCAATGCTACAGCCGTATTCACTTTGGCCGCAAGCAAAAAACGGGCGTTATTGAGGCCACTGCACATTATACGCCTTGCCCAATATTCAGTTCCACTGACTGATAGAAAATAAATTTAAACAATTTTATTTAATGAGATAAACATTTTTAAATGATTCAAATATTCAAGAAAATAAAAATAAATGTGTGCCCCCCCCAGACAGTGAGTCAATAAATCTGATCGACATCACCAACCAGGTAATTTCTATCCCATCGTTCCTGCGGGCGTGCGTTCCCATCTGGAGCACAGAATCACCAGTGGTTTCGATTTGCGCAGATTAACTGCTAATGTGGATACAGAGCAGACTGTACAGGGTCAGCCAGTTCCTCAAGCTGTGGCTCAGTGGGCAGCACTCTTCTCTCTAAGTCAGATGGTTCAGTCCCCACTCCAGAGACTTGAGCCCATAATCCAGGCTGACACTCCAGTGCAGTGCCGAGGGAGTGCTGCACTGTCGGAGGTGCCATCTTTCGGATGAGACGTTAAACTGAGGACCCGTCTGCTCTCTCAGGCTGACATAAAAGACCCCACAGCACTATTTGCAAAAGGGAGTTATCCCTGGTGTCCTGGCCAATATTAATCCCTCAATCAACATCACTAAAATAGATTATCTGGCCATGATCTCATTGCTGTTTGTGGCAGCTTGATGTGCACAAATTGGCTGTCGCGGTTCCTACATTACAACAATGACTACACTTCAACAGTAATTTGGGACGTCCGGAGGTCGTGAAAGGCACTACATGACAATTTTGATGGTCTTATTTCCAGAGCCTCAGTGAGGAGCTGTGAGAAAAAAAAATTCTCCTTCAATTTTCTTTTCTCTGCGGTTTCCTCACCAGCCATCCTGAATTGTCTGTCCCATGCCAGGCCTGGTCCCAGTGTCAACAAAGGCAGGGCCCGATCTTCATGTGAAGCCTGGATAGCGAGTGTCACCGCAAGCTTCAACCCATTGGGGGGGAGCCCAATCCTGTCCTCACCTCACGTCCGTTAATATGGACTTACTAATTGGTTCCTCCCTTTTTAACCCAAGGGTGCAGAAGGCAATTCTATCACACCTAACAATTGCCACATTGTGACTGTCCTGTTCTGCCTTCACCAAATGAGAGAAAGAAAGAAAGCAAGAAAGAAAGAAAGACAGAGTTGCATTTGTATACCACCTTTCATGATCTCAGATTGTCCCAAAGCACTTTCCAGTCAATTAAGTATTGGGGAGGCTGTTGTGGGATGATTTAATCCCTGTGTTAAATATCTCTTGTCTCTCACTCTCAGAATATACACCTCGTTCGCAGAATAATGATGCCTATGTCCCTAGTATGGAATCCTGTTTACTGGAGACACGTGACCTAAGTACATTATTACAGCTCATTCCCACTGGAGAGGCCGGTGTTAAGATTTTTCTGTCTTATTTTTATCTGAACTGATGCTTATTTTTTTAACTGTAGATAGATCTTTGAACAGAGCTTCCTTTAATCTTGTTTCAGGCGAAGACTGCAGTGGAGTGTGTCGACATGCGACAAGATTACTTCATCCTTCTTTCGAAGGCCGTGTAACACTTCCTCCTTCTGTCCTCTGGCATTCTGTGTCCCATTAACCTTTGTGTCGACAAAGTTTTAGCTGTTTGTAAAATGCTTCCCTTGCAAACATTGAGGGCAGATGTTCTTACAGACTACCTCAGCTCAGAGCTACTCATGGCTTTGACAATAAATTAAATGAACCTGACTGTGCCTTTGCTAACCTGCTCCACTACCTTTAATCTCTTCCGTCCGTGAGTGATTTCAATCAGGTGTCAATAAATGTATGTCAGTGCTCCTATTAAACTGGCCATTTGTGGCCGCTCCTCTCCTCCGCCTATGCCTCCCGTAGGCCCAATGCTCCATGAGCCTCCGGGCTTCTATTCTTGATCTATCATAGAAGGGTTCTGGGCCCTCCTTGGTGGACCCAACCTCCAATGCTGCAGGTATCTCCAACCAAGCTATACTGGCCTAGTGATTATGGTAATAACAACAGAGAATGCTTGAAAAACTCAGCAGGCCAGGCAACATCCGTGGGGAGAAAATAGAGTCAACGTTTCGGGTGAACCCTCTGTCAAGACTAAAGAAGCACAGGAAATGAAATAGATTAAGAGGCCAGGCTGGGAGAGAACAAAAGAGAAGTGAAGAGACATTAAGAGGTATTCAAAACGAGACGAGATGGTGATAGGACTAGCGGAGGCAAAAGATGGCTCTAGATTAGGTGTGAAATGCGCTGGCAGAATGGGAGACAGCTGCCATGTGGGAGAGAGAAAAAAAAGAAAGGGGGGGGGAGGTGGAAAAGGCCAAAACAAAGGTGTGGATAAAAAATATAAGTAAAAATGTAATAGGGGCTGAGGTTATGATCTGAAATTGTTGAACTCGATATTGAGGCTGTAAAGGCTGTTATTTCGGATTTCCAGCATCTGCAGTATTTTGCTATCGTACTAGTGATGATGGTACTCGGCCAGCAGCTCAGAGAACGTGAGTCCAATTCTCTGCATGGCACGTTACGTAATTTGCGGTCATGCACTGGGAAGAAAATGACCATGAAAACTGCTAGATTGTCAGAAAAACCCAACTGATTCACTAATGCCCTTAAATGAATAGAGTGCGCCACCTCTAACTGGTTTGTCCGACAGCTGATGCCAGTCCCACACTATGTGGTTGACTTTCCAGTTACAGAACTGCAGCCGGAAGGCTTTCCTCGCAGGGCAGGGTTGACCCGGCTGATCTGGGAGAGGTGCAAAGTGCACTATTCATGGCCTGCCTGACTGTGGCATGCCCCTTCCTCTCACTGTTTAATGTTCCACCCTTCATAAACTTGAGCTAATTCAAACTCTGCTGCCCGTATCCCAGCTCGCACCAAGTCCCGTTCATTCGTCGCTCCTGCGCTCGCTGATCTACATTTGCTCCCGTTGTGAGCAACGCCTTGTTTTTAAAATTCTCATCCTTGTTTTCAAATCCGTCCGTGGGCCTCGCCCCCTCCCTATCTGTGTAACCTCCTCCAGCCCCACAACCCTCCAAGGTCTCTGCACTCCTCTAACGCTGGCCTCTTGTCCATCCCCCAATTCCTTCGCTGCCTCGGCCCTAAGCTCTGGAATTCCTTCCATAAGCCTCTCTGCCTCTCTACCTCCCTCTCCTCCTTTAAGGCAATCCTTAAAACCTACCTCTTTAACCAAGCGTTTGGTCACCTGTCCTAATGCCTCCTCCTTTTGCTCAGTGCCAATTTTTGCCTGACTAGGCTCCTGTGAAGCACTTTGTAACATTTTACTATGTTACAGGTGCTATATAAATGCAAGTTGTTGTTATTATTGTTTGATATCCCTTCCTTTCACTGTTTAATGCTCCTTTCTCGCATTGTTTGATGCCCATTCTCAAACTAATGTCCCGTCCTCTGGCAGTTTGATGCTTTTGTGCTGCAGTGTCGGGGGGGCCGTCTTTCGGGTGAGACGTTAAACTGAGGCCCCGTCTGCTCTCTCAGGTGGACGTAAAAGATCCCACGGCACTATTTCGAAGAAGAGCAGGGGAGTTATCCCTGGTGTCCTGGCCAATATTTATCCCTCAATCAACATCACTAAAAACAGATCATCTGGTCATTATCACATTGCTGTTTGTGGGAGCTTGCTGTGCGCAAATTGGCTGCCACGTTTCCCACATTACAACAGTGACCACACTTCAAAAGTACTTCATTGGCTGTAAAGCGCTTTGGGACGTCCAGTGGTCGTGAAAGGCGCTATAGAAATGCAAGTCTTTCTTTTTTTTTCTCATAAGTCCTTCTTTCTTCTTAGACGTAGGCTAAATAAAGCTACATTTATATTGCGTCCTTCAAATCCTGAAGTACTTTTGAAATGTAGTCACCGTTTTAATGTAGGAAAATGCAGCGGCCAATTTGCACACAGCAAGATCCCAAAATTCAACAATGACTTAAACAACCAGATAATCTGTTTTAGTGGTGTTGGTTGAAGGATAAATGTTGGCCAGGACACCGGGGCAAACTCCCCTGCTCTTCTTCCAACAGTGTCAAATCCAGCTGACAAGATGGATGAGCCTCAGTTTAATGTCTCGCCTGAAAGACAACACCTCTGACAGCGCAGCATCCCTCAGTTATGCACTGGACTATCAGCCCAGATTGTGTACTTAACCGTCCAGAGTAAGGCTTAAACCTACAACCTTCTGATTTAAAGGCAAGAGCTCTGTCACTGAGCCAAGGCTGACACCTCATGCCATTTGATCCCTTTTTCCTGACACTGATGTCTCCATTTATGTTTATACCTCAGGTTACATCCGTACCTGAGACTGCCGAGCAGTGTTTGACCATTTCTATAAAAACAAAGCAAACCCTTTCTGACTGAACAGTGGTATCACACTCAGAGCAGTTTAATAATTAACCAGGTACAAGGGGACGTGGGAAGGAGAAATCAAGCACTGTAAGTCTGGGTATGTGCTTTGTGGGCAGTGTACAGGAATGAGATCATCTGAAGCTCAACTCTGTCTGGAGCTTCACGCCTCCATTGTAGACCTCTGTGAAGAGAGAATTGGTCAACATCACATCACCACATAAAAACAGCAGCAAGAGGATGTGCTAGATCTTTTGGATGAGATGTTAATGTTATGTCTGACATTGGGGATAGGTACTCGATTGCCTTGGCCTGAGCACATGAAGTTTGATAGTGCTGTTATCGTTATATTATGTCTGACATTGGATATATGTATTCGATTGCTTTTGCCTGTAAGAGTGTGGTTGCATCAGCCATTAAAAAGCGACATGAGTTGAGTTCTACATACGGCCTCTGGATTATCTTTGCAAACGCAACATTTAAACCGAGGCCCCCGTCTGCTCTCTCAGGTGGACGTAAAAGATCCCGTGGTACTATTTCGAAGAAGAGTAAGGGAGTTCTCCCCGGTGTCCTGGCCAATATTTATCCCTCAGCCAACATAACAAAAACAGATTATCTGGTCATTATCACATTGCTGCTTGTGGGAGCTTGCTGTGCGCAAATTGGCTGCCGTGTTTCCCACATTACAACAGTGACTCCACTTCAAAAGTACTTCATTGGCTGCAAAACGCTTTGAGACGTCCAGTGGTCGTGAAAGGCGCTATATAAATGCAAGTCTTTCTTTCTTTCTTAGACTAGTTGGGAGTGATTTTCATCTTCAGACGTCAAGCAGTTAGAATCACAGAATCACAGAATAGTACAGCACATAGGGAGGCCATTTGGCCCATCGAGTCTGCGCCGGCTCTTTCGAAGAGCAATCCAGTTATAAAAATATTGGAGACGGGGGAAAACAAGCTGTTTGGCGGGGCGGGGGTGGGTAGGAGGTCATGTGACACAACCTCCAGGAATGCGTCCAAGCAGAGTTGGCAACTCAAAGTGCGGGGCACAATTAATAAATAACAGCAGCTGGCATGAAGGCTGATGACAGTGCCAGCTGGAAACAAACATAAAAACAACACAAGGCACAGGCAGCCCCCAAACTAACACACTGACTTCACATCGCCAGCGAGCAGGCTCGCCCGCTGGCCGTGCAGAGTGGAAAATTACTCGCGACACACGCCTGCATGTCCAACACGTGCATCCGGTGACCAAGAGGCACAGAGTCGGGGAATTTCCCCAATACAGACAGACATACAAGGGCAAATGCAGCAAAGGCTACACTCCTGAACGTTACCCTCAGTGCGATAATGGAACACGAGACAGAGGTAGGGTTAGGAACTTCCATTCCCGATCACATCTAGCAAGACAGCGTCATCACAACAGCCTCACAGTCTTTGCCTAAAGTCTCATCGAATCACACAGCACAGAGGAGGCCATTCGGTCCATCAAGCCTGTATCTCTTTGAAAGAGTGATCCAATTAGTCCCACTCCCCTGCTATATTCCCATAGCCTTGCAAATCCCTTTTGAAAGTTGCTATTGAATCTGCTTCCACCACCCTTTCAGGCAGCGCGTTCCAGATCATAACAACTCGCTGCGTAAAAAAAAATCTCATCTCCCCGCTGGTTCTTTTGTCCATGACCTTAAATCTGTGTCCTCTGGTTACTGACCCTCCTGTCAGTGGCAACAGTTTCTCCTTATTTACTCTATCAAAACCCTTCATAATTTTGAACACCTCTGCCAAATTTCCCCTTAACCTTCACTATTCTAAGGAGAACAATCCCAGCTTCTCCAGTCCCTCCACATAACTGAAGTCTTTCAACCCTGGTACCATTCTAGTAAATCTCCTCTGGAACCTCTCCAAGGCTTTGACATTCTTCCTAAAGTGTGGTGCCCAGAATTGGACACAATACTCCAGCTGAGGTCTAACCAGTGTTTTGTAAAGGTTTAGCATAACTTCCTTGCTTTTGTACTCTGTGCCTCTGTTTATAAAGGCAAAGAACCCGTATGTTTCTTTAACAGCCTTTATAATCCTTGCTTTGTTCTTTAATTTCCCTTTCGTTCTCCAATGAAGCAGCAGGGTCTGGCTGGTATACAGTTCCAGAAGTGAGGTCAGATCCCACTACTTAGCTGAAGTCTTCATGTGTTGGCTGGCTGTTTAACTGTATACCAATGTCAAATCCCATCTCATACTCGCCTAACACACACACATACATACAGACATACACAGACCAACAGGCACACACAGAGACACACAGATACACAGACCAACAGGCACACACAAAGACACACACAGATACACAAACAGACACACACACACACATACACACACACAGACACAGACCAACAGGCACACACACACAGACACACACACAGGCACAGACCAACAGGCACACACAGACCAACAGACACACACAGATACACACACAGACACACACACACAGACACACACACACAGACACACACAGACACACACACATACACACACACAGACACACACAGATACACACACAGACACAGACACACACACACACACACACACACAGACAGAGACACACACAGATACACAAACAGACACACACACACAGACACAGATAGAGACCCACACAGATACACAAACAGACACACACACAGACACAAACACAGGCACAGACACAGACACACAAATACACAGACAGACACACACATACACATACAGACAGGCACACACACATATACACACACACACACACACATGCACTCACACAGACACACATATACATAATCAGACACAGATACACCCCCACACACTAATACAATAACAAAATACTGCGGGTTTGGAAATCTGAAATAACAACAGAAAATGCTGGAAACACTCAGCAGGTCAGACTGCAGGTTTCCAGCATTTTCTGTTGTTACTACCCACACACACAGACACACAGACACAGCAGGAGTCACTGACCAGCCATGGAGAATGGGATCCCTGGAGATGTTCCCCTCCCAGGGGTAGCAGCAGTAGAACCCCTGATCAACGGAGTCCGGAATCTTCAGCGGGTAAGTACTGGGGGCAAAATGGAGGGAGAGGAGGGCACTATATGGCCTGACCCTCCATCCTCCATCTGGGCAAATCATGAGTATGCATCCAAACTTCCGATACACATCGCCAGTGGTCAAAGCTGCCCAACTGGTGCTGACGTCAGAAAGTTGCTCCTACCTGATTTGTCAGAGTCCATGCCTCGGAATTTCCTCAGACTTTCTGCTGCTGTAATGTCATCGGAAGTCTAACGTAAGCAGAGTTTGTTCTGCACGTCCGATGGCGTTATGGTGACGCATCGGCAGAAAGTCCGAGGAAATTCAGGGCCATAGTCAGTGCATGTTGTATCAGAGATCGTGGAGTGCCAGAGAGGATGGTGTACTGGAGATCGTAGTGTACCAGAGATCGTAGTGTACCAGAAATAATGGTGTACCAGAGATCGTAGTGTACTGGAGATCGTAGTGTACAGGAGATCGTAGTGTACTGGAGATCGTAGTGTACTGGAGAGCGTAGTGTACCAGCGATCGTAGTGTACTGGAGATCGTAGTGTACAGGAGATCATAGTGTACTGGAGATCGTAGTGTACCAGAGATCGTAGTGTACTGGAGATCGTAGTGTATCAGAGATGGTAGTGTACTGGAGATCGTAGTGTACTGGAGATCGTAGTGTACAGGAGATCGATGTGTACTGGAGATCGTAGTGTACAGGAGATCCTAGTGTACTCTAGATCGTAGTGTACTGGAGATCGTAGTGTAGAGGAGATCGTAGTGTACCAGAGATCGTAGTGTACAGGAGATCGTAGTGTACTGGAGAACGTAGTGTACAGGAGATTGTAGTATACTGGAGATCGTAGTGTACAGGAGATCGTAGTGTACTGGAGATCATAGTGTACTGGAGATCGTAGTGTACAGGAGATCGTAGTGTACAGGAGATCGTAGTGTACAGGAGATCGTAGTGTACTGGAGATCGTAGTGTACAGGAGATCGTAGTGTACTGGAGATCGTAGTGTACAGGAGATCGTAGTGTACTGGAGATCATAGTGTACTGGAGATCGTAGTGTACTGGAGATCGTAGTGTACAGGAGATTGTAGTGTACAGGAGATCATAGTGTACTGGAGATCGTAGTGTACTGGAGATCGTAGTGTACTGGAGATCGTAGTGTACAGGAGATCGTAGTGTACTGGAGATCGTAGTGTACTGGAGATCGTAGTGTACTGGAGATCGTAGTGTAGAGGAGATCGTAGTGTACCAGAGATTGTAGTGTACAGGAGATCATAGTGTACTGGAGATCGTAGTGTACAGGAGATTGTAGTGTACTGGAGATCGTAGTGTACAGGAGATCGTAGTGTACTGGAGAGCTTAGTGTACTGGAGATCGTAGTGTACTGGAGATCGTAGTGTACTGGAGATTGTAGTGTACTGGAGATCGTAGTGCACAGGAGATCGTAGTGTACTGGAGATCGTAGTGTACTGGAGATCGTAGTGTACAGGAGATCGTAGTGTACAGGAGATCGTAGTGTACTGGAGATCATAGTGTACAGGAGATTGTAGTGTACTGGAGATCGTAGTGTACAGGAGATCATAGTGTACAGGAGATCGTAGTATACAGGAGATGGTAGTGTACAGGAGATCGTAGTGTACTGGAGATCGTAGTGTACAGGAGATCGTAGTGTACTGGAGATCGTAGTGTACAGGAGATCGTAGTGTACAGGAGATCGTAGTGCACTGGTGATCGTAGTGTACTGGAGATCGTAGTGTACTGGAGATCGTAGTGTACTGGAGATCGTAGTGTACTGGAGATCGTAGTGTACTGGAGATTGTAGTGTACTGGAGATCGTAGTGTACTGGAGATCGTAGTTTACAGGAGATTGTAGTGTACAGGAGATCATAGTGTACTGGAGATCATAGTGTACAGGAGATCGTAGTGTACTGGAGATCGTAGTGTACTGGAGATCGTAGTGTACAGGAGATTGTAGTGTACTGGAGATCGTAGTGTACAGGAGATCGTAGTGTACTGGAGAGCTTAGTGTACTGGAGATCGTAGTGTACTGGAGATCGTAGTGTACTGGAGATTGTAGTGTACTGGAGATCGTAGTGCACAGGAGATCGTAGTGTACTGGAGATCGTAGTGTACTGGAGATCGTAGTGTACAGGAGATCGTAGTGTACAGGAGATCGTAGTGTACTGGAGATCGTAGTGTACAGGAGATCATAGTGTACTGGAGATCGTAGTGTACAGGAGATCATAGTGTACAGGAGATCGTAGTATACAGGAGATGGTAGTGTACAGGAGATCGTAGTGTACTGGAGATCGTAGTGTACAGGAGATCGTAGTGTACTGGAGATCGTAGTGTACAGGAGATCGTAGTGTACAGGAGATCGTAGTGCACTGGTGATCGTAGTGTACTGGAGATCGTAGTGTACTGGAGATCGTAGTGTACTGGAGATCGTAGTGTACTGGAGATTGTAGTGTACTGGAGATCGTAGTGTACTGGAGATCGTAGTTTACAGGAGATTGTAGTGTACAGGAGATCATAGTGTACTGGAGATCATAGTGTACAGGAGATCGTAGTGTACTGGAGATCGTAGTGTACTGGAGATCGTAGTGTACAGGAAATCCTAGTGTACTGGAGATCGTAGTGTACAGGAGATCGTAGTGTACTGGAGATCGTAGTGTACCGGAGATCGTAGTGTACTGGAGATCGTAGTATACTGGAGATCGTACTGTACCGGAGATCGTAGTGTACAGGAGATCGTAGTGTAACGGAGATCGTAGTGTACCGGAGATTGTTGTGTACTGGAGATCGTAGTGTACTGGAGATTGCAGTGTACTGGAAATCCTAGTGTACTGGAGTTTGCAGTGTACTGATGATGATGTGATGGAGATTGTAGTGTACTGATGATGGTGTGCTGGAGATTGTAGTGTACTGATGATGGTGTGCTGGAGATTGTTTTGTACTGATGATGGTGCGCTGGAGATTGTAGTGTACTGGAGATTGTAGTGTACTGATGATGGTGCGCTGGAGATTGTAGTATACTGGAGATTTTAGTGTACTGATGATGGTGTGCTGGAGATGATGGTGTGCTGGAGATTGTAGTGTACTGGAGATTGCAGTGAACTGATGATGGTGTGCCGGAGATGATGGTGTGCTGGAGATGATGGTGTGCTGGAGATGGTGTGCTGGAGATGATGGTGTGCTGGAGATGGTGTGCTGGAGATGATGGTGTGCTGGAGATTGTAGTGTACTGATGATGGTGTGCTGGAGATGGTGTGCTGGAGATGATGGTGTGCTGGAGATGGTGTGCTGGAGATGGTGTGCTGGAGATGATGGTGTGCTGGAGATGGTGTGCTGGAGATGGTGTGCTGGAGATGGTGTGCTGGAGATGGTGTGCTGGAGATTGTAGTGTACTGATGATGGTGTGCTGGAGATGGTGTGCTGGAGATGATGTGCTGGAGATGATGGTGTGCTGGAGATGGTGTGCTGGAGATGGTGTGCTGGAGATGGTGTGCTGGAGATGATGGTGTGCTGGAGGTGGTGTGCTGGAGATGATGGAGTGCTGGAGATGGTGTGCTGGAGATGGTGTACTGGAGATGGTGTGCTGGAGATGGTGGTGTGCTGGAGATGGTGTGCTGGTGATGATGTGCTGGAGATGATGGTGTGCTGGAGATGGTGTGCTGGAGCTGATGGTGTGCTGGAGATGATGGTGTGCTGGAGATGGTGTACTGGAGATGGTGTGCTGGAGATGGTGGTGTGCTGGAGATGGTGTGCTGGAGATTATGTGCTGGAGATGATGGTGTGCTGGAGATGGTGTGCTGGAGATGATGGTGTGCTGGAGATGGTGTGCTGGAGATGATGGTGTACCGGAGATGGTGTGCTGGAGATGGTGTGCTGGTGATGGTGTACTGGAGATGGTGTGCTGGTGATGGTGTGCTGGAGATGATGGTGTACTGGAGATGGTGTGCTGGAGATGGTGTACTGGAGATGGTGTGCTGGAGATGATGGTGTGCTGGAGATGGTGTGCTGGAGATTATGGTGTGCTGGAGATGGTGTGCTGGAGATGGAGTGCTGGAGATGGTGGTGTGCTGGAGATGGTGTGCTGTAGATTGTAGTGTACTGATGATGGTGCACTGGAGATGGTGTGCTGGAGATGGTGTGCTGGAGATGGTGTGCTGGAGATGATGGTGTGCTGGAGATGGTGTGCTGGAGATGATGGTGTGCTGGAGATGTTGCGCTGGAGATGGTGTGCTGGAGATGGTGTGCTGGAGATGGTGTGCTGGAGATGATGTGCTGGAGATGGTGTGCTGGAGATGATGGTGTGCTGGAGATGGTGTGCTGGAGATGGTGTGCTGGAGATGGTGTGCTGGAGATGGTGTGCTGGAGATGGTGTGCTGGAGATGGTGGTGTGCTGGTGATGGTGTGCTGGAGATTATGGTGTGCTGGAGATTATGGTGTGCTGGAGATGGTGTACTGGAGATGGTGTGCTGGAGATGGTGGTGTGCTGCAGATGGTGTACTGGAGATGATTTGCTGGAGATGATGGTGTGCTGGAGATGGTGTGCTAGAGATGATGGTGTGCTGGAGATGGTGTGCTGGAGATGGTGTGCTGGAGATGATGGTGTACTGGAGATGGTGTGCTGGAAATGGTGTGCTGGAGATGGTGTGCTGGAGATGATGGTGTACTGGAGATGGTGTGCTGGAGATGGTGTACTGGAGATGGTGTGCTGGAGATGATGGTATGCTGGAGCTGGTGTGCTGGAGATGGTGTGCTGGAGATGGTGTGCTGGAGATGGCGTGCTGGAGATAATGTGCTGGAGATGGTGGTGTGCTGGAGATGGTGTGCTGGAGATAATGGTGTGCTGGAGATGATGGTGTGCTGGAGATGATGGTGTACTGGAGATGATGTGCTGGAGATGGTGTGCTGGAGATGGTGTGCTGGAGATGGTGTGCTGGAGATGGTGTGCTGGAGATGATGTGCTGGAGATGATGGTGTGCTGGAGATGGTGTGCTGGAGATGATGGTGTGCTGGGGATGGTGTGCTGGAGATGGTGTGCTGGAGATGATGGTGTACTGGAGATGGTCTGCTGGAGATGGTGTGCGGGAGATGGTGTGCTGGAGATGATGGTGTACTGGAGATGGTGTGCTGGAGATGGTGTGCTGGAGATGGTGTGCTGGAGATAATGTGCTGGAGATGGTGGTGTGCTGGAGATGGTGTGCTGGAGATGATGGTGTACTGGAGATTGTAGTGTACTGGAGATTGCAGTGAACTGATGATGGTGTGCCGGAGATGATGGTGTGCTGGAGATGATGGTGTGCTGGAGATGGTGTGCTGGAGATGATGGTGTGCTGGAGATGATGGTGTGCTGGAGATGGTGTGCTGGAGATGATGGTGTGCTGGAGATTGTAGTGTACTGATGATGGTGTGATGGAGATGGTGTGCTGGAGATGGTGTGCTGGAGATGGTGTACTGATGATGGTGTGCTGGAGATGGTGTGCTGGAGATGGTGTACTGATGATGCTGTGCTGGAGATGGTGTGCTGGAGATGGTGTGCTGGAGATGGTGTACTGATGATGGTGTGCTGGAGATGATGGTGTGCTGGAGATGGTGTGCTGGAGATGGTGTGCTGGAGATGATGGTGTGCTGGAGATGGTGTGCTGGAGATGGTGTGCTGGAGATGGTGTGCTGGAGATTGTAGTGTACTGATGATGGTGTGCTGGAGATGGTGTGCTGGAGATGGTGTGCTGGAGATGGTGTGCTGGAGATGGTGTGCTGGAGATGGTGTACTGGAGATGGTGTGCTGGAGATGGTGGTGTGCTGGTGATGGTGTGCTGGAGATTATGGTGTGCTGGAGATGGTGTACTGGAGATGGTGTGCTGGAGATGGCGGTGTGCTGCAGATGGTGTACTGGAGATGATTTGCTGGAGATGATGGTGTGCTGGAGATGGTGTGCTAGAGATGATGGTGTGCTGGAGATGGTGTGCTGGAGATGGTGTGCTGGAGATGATGGTGTACTGGAGATGGTGTGCTGGAAATGGTGTGCTGGAGATGGTGTGCTGGAGATGATGGTGTACTGGAGATGGTGTGCTGGAGATGGTGTACTGGAGATGGTGTGCTGGAGATGATGGTATGCTGGAGCTGGTGTGCTGGAGATGGTGTGCTGGAGATGGTGTGCTGGAGATGGTGTGCTGGAGATGGTGTGCTGGAGATAATGTGCTGGAGATGGTGGTGTGCTGGAGATGGTGTGCTGGAGATGATGGTGTGCTGGAGATGATGGTGTGCTGGAGGTGATGGTGTACTGGAGATGATGTGCTGGAGATGGTGTGCTGGAGATGGTGTGCTGGAGATGGTGTGCTGGAGATGGTGTGCTGGAGATGATGTGCTGGAGATGATGGTGTGCTGGAGATGGTGTGCTGGAGATGATGGTGTGCTGGGGATGGTGTGCTGGAGATGGTGTGCTGGAGATGATGGTGTACTGGAGATGGTCTGCTGGAGATGGTGTGCGGGAGATGGTGTGCTGGAGATGATGGTGTACTGGAGATGGTGTGCTGGAGATGGTGTGCTGGAGATGGTGTGCTGGAGATAATGTGCTGGAGATGGTGGTGTGCTGGAGATGGTGTGCTGGAGATGATGGTGTGCTGGAGATGATGGTGTGCTGGAGATTGTAGTGTACTGATGATGGTGTGCTGGAGATGATGGTGTACTGGAGATTGTAGTGTACTGGAGATTGCAGTGAACTGATGATGGTGTGCCGGAGATGATGGTGTGCTGGAGATGATGGTGTGCTGGAGATGGTGTGCTGGAGATGATGGTGTGCTGGAGATGATGGTGTGCTGGAGATGGTGTGCTGGAGATGATGGTGTGCTGGAGATTGTAGTGTACTGATGATGGTGTGATGGAGATGGTGTGCTGGAGATGGTGTGCTGGAGATGGTGTACTGATGATGGTGTGCTGGAGATGGTGTGCTGGAGATGGTGTACTGATGATGGTGTGCTGGAGATGGTGTGCTGGAGATGGTGTGCTGGAGATGGTGTACTGATGATGGTGTGCTGGAGATGATGGTGTGCTGGAGATGGTGTGCTGGAGATTGTAGTGTACTGATGATGGTGTGCTGGAGATGGTGTGCTGGAGATGGTGTGCTGGAGATGGTGTGCTGGAGATGGTGTGCTGGAGATTGTAGTGTACTGATGATGGTGTGCTGGAGATGGTGTGCTGGAGATGGTGTGCTGGAGATGATGTGCTGGAGATGATGGTGTGCTGGAGATGGTGTGCTGGAGATGGTGTGCTGGAGATGATGGTGTGCTGGAGATGGTGTGCTGGAGATGATGGAGTGCTGGAGATGGTGTGCTGGAGATGGTGTACTGGAGATGGTGTGCTGGAGATGGTGGTGTGCTGGAGATGGTGTGCTGGAGATGATGTGCTGGAGATGATGGTGTGCTGGAGATGGTGTGCTGGAGATGATGGTGTGCTGGAGATGGTGTACTGGAGATGGTGTGCTGGAGATGGTGGTGTGCTGGAGATGGTGTGCTGGAGATGATGTGCTGGAGATGATGGTGTGCTGGAGATGGTGTGCTGGAGATGATGGTGTGCTGGAGATGGTGTGCTGGAGATGGTGTGCTGGAGATGATGGTGTACTGGAGATGGTGTGCTGGAGATGGTGTGCTGGTGATGGTGTGCTGGAGATGATGGTGTACTGGAGATGGTGTGCTGGTGATGGTGTGCTGGAGATGATGGTGTACTGGAGATGGTGTGCTGGAGATGGTGTACTGGAGATGGTGTGCTGGAGATGATGGTGTGCTGGAGATGGTGTGCTGGAGATTATGGTGTGCTGGAGATGGTGTGCTGGAGATGATGGTGTACCGGAGATGGTGTGCTGGAGATGGTGTGCTGGTGATGGTGTACTGGAGATGGTGTGCTGGTGATGGTGTGCTGGAGATGATGGTGTACTGGAGATGGTGTGCTGGAGATGGTGTACTGGAGATGGTGTGCTGGAGATGATGGTGTGCTGGAGATGGTGTGCTGGAGATTATGGTGTGCTGGAGATGGTGTGCTGGAGATGGAGTGCTGGAGATGGTGGTGTGCTGGAGATGGTGTGCTGTAGATTGTAGTGTACTGATGATGGTGCACTGGAGATGGTGTGCTGGAGATGGTGTGCTGGAGATGGTGTGCTGGAGATGATGGTGTGCTGGAGATGGTGTGCTGGAGATGATGGTGTGCTGGAGATGTTGCGCTGGAGATGGTGTGCTGGAGATGGTGTGCTGGAGATGGTGTGCTGGAGATGATGTGCTGGAGATGGTGTGCTGGAGATGATGGTGTGCTGGAGATGGTGTGCTGGAGATGGTGTGCTGGAGATGGTGTGCTGGAGATGGTGTGCTGGAGATGGTGTGCTGGAGATGGTGGTGTGCTGGTGATGGTGTGCTGGAGATTATGGTGTGCTGGAGATTATGGTGTGCTGGAGATGGTGTACTGGAGATGGTGTGCTGGAGATGGTGGTGTGCTGCAGATGGTGTACTGGAGATGATTTGCTGGAGATGATGGTGTGCTGGAGATGGTGTGCTAGAGATGATGGTGTGCTGGAGATGGTGTGCTGGAGATGGTGTGCTGGAGATGATGGTGTACTGGAGATGGTGTGCTGGAAATGGTGTGCTGGAGATGGTGTGCTGGAGATGATGGTGTACTGGAGATGGTGTGCTGGAGATGGTGTACTGGAGATGGTGTGCTGGAGATGATGGTATGCTGGAGCTGGTGTGCTGGAGATGGTGTGCTGGAGATGGTGTGCTGGAGATGGCGTGCTGGAGATAATGTGCTGGAGATGGTGGTGTGCTGGAGATGGTGTGCTGGAGATAATGGTGTGCTGGAGATGATGGTGTGCTGGAGATGATGGTGTACTGGAGATGATGTGCTGGAGATGGTGTGCTGGAGATGGTGTGCTGGAGATGGTGTGCTGGAGATGGTGTGCTGGAGATGATGTGCTGGAGATGATGGTGTGCTGGAGATGGTGTGCTGGAGATGATGGTGTGCTGGGGATGGTGTGCTGGAGATGGTGTGCTGGAGATGATGGTGTACTGGAGATGGTCTGCTGGAGATGGTGTGCGGGAGATGGTGTGCTGGAGATGATGGTGTACTGGAGATGGTGTGCTGGAGATGGTGTGCTGGAGATGGTGTGCTGGAGATAATGTGCTGGAGATGGTGGTGTGCTGGAGATGGTGTGCTGGAGATGATGGTGTACTGGAGATTGTAGTGTACTGGAGATTGCAGTGAACTGATGATGGTGTGCCGGAGATGATGGTGTGCTGGAGATGATGGTGTGCTGGAGATGGTGTGCTGGAGATGATGGTGTGCTGGAGATGATGGTGTGCTGGAGATGGTGTGCTGGAGATGATGGTGTGCTGGAGATTGTAGTGTACTGATGATGGTGTGATGGAGATGGTGTGCTGGAGATGGTGTGCTGGAGATGGTGTACTGATGATGGTGTGCTGGAGATGGTGTGCTGGAGATGGTGTACTGATGATGCTGTGCTGGAGATGGTGTGCTGGAGATGGTGTGCTGGAGATGGTGTACTGATGATGGTGTGCTGGAGATGATGGTGTGCTGGAGATGGTGTGCTGGAGATGGTGTGCTGGAGATGATGGTGTGCTGGAGATGGTGTGCTGGAGATGGTGTGCTGGAGATGGTGTGCTGGAGATTGTAGTGTACTGATGATGGTGTGCTGGAGATGGTGTGCTGGAGATGGTGTGCTGGAGATGGTGTGCTGGAGATGGTGTGCTGGAGATGGTGTACTGGAGATGGTGTGCTGGAGATGGTGGTGTGCTGGTGATGGTGTGCTGGAGATTATGGTGTGCTGGAGATGGTGTACTGGAGATGGTGTGCTGGAGATGGCGGTGTGCTGCAGATGGTGTACTGGAGATGATTTGCTGGAGATGATGGTGTGCTGGAGATGGTGTGCTAGAGATGATGGTGTGCTGGAGATGGTGTGCTGGAGATGGTGTGCTGGAGATGATGGTGTACTGGAGATGGTGTGCTGGAAATGGTGTGCTGGAGATGGTGTGCTGGAGATGATGGTGTACTGGAGATGGTGTGCTGGAGATGGTGTACTGGAGATGGTGTGCTGGAGATGATGGTATGCTGGAGCTGGTGTGCTGGAGATGGTGTGCTGGAGATGGTGTGCTGGAGATGGTGTGCTGGAGATGGTGTGCTGGAGATAATGTGCTGGAGATGGTGGTGTGCTGGAGATGGTGTGCTGGAGATGATGGTGTGCTGGAGATGATGGTGTGCTGGAGGTGATGGTGTACTGGAGATGATGTGCTGGAGATGGTGTGCTGGAGATGGTGTGCTGGAGATGGTGTGCTGGAGATGGTGTGCTGGAGATGATGTGCTGGAGATGATGGTGTGCTGGAGATGGTGTGCTGGAGATGATGGTGTGCTGGGGATGGTGTGCTGGAGATGGTGTGCTGGAGATGATGGTGTACTGGAGATGGTCTGCTGGAGATGGTGTGCGGGAGATGGTGTGCTGGAGATGATGGTGTACTGGAGATGGTGTGCTGGAGATGGTGTGCTGGAGATGGTGTGCTGGAGATAATGTGCTGGAGATGGTGGTGTGCTGGAGATGGTGTGCTGGAGATGATGGTGTGCTGGAGATGATGGTGTGCTGGAGATTGTAGTGTACTGATGATGGTGTGCTGGAGATGATGGTGTACTGGAGATTGTAGTGTACTGGAGATTGCAGTGAACTGATGATGGTGTGCCGGAGATGATGGTGTGCTGGAGATGATGGTGTGCTGGAGATGGTGTGCTGGAGATGATGGTGTGCTGGAGATGATGGTGTGCTGGAGATGGTGTGCTGGAGATGATGGTGTGCTGGAGATTGTAGTGTACTGATGATGGTGTGATGGAGATGGTGTGCTGGAGATGGTGTGCTGGAGATGGTGTACTGATGATGGTGTGCTGGAGATGGTGTGCTGGAGATGGTGTACTGATGATGGTGTGCTGGAGATGGTGTGCTGGAGATGGTGTGCTGGAGATGGTGTACTGATGATGGTGTGCTGGAGATGATGGTGTGCTGGAGATGGTGTGCTGGAGATTGTAGTGTACTGATGATGGTGTGCTGGAGATGGTGTGCTGGAGATGGTGTGCTGGAGATGGTGTGCTGGAGATGGTGTGCTGGAGATTGTAGTGTACTGATGATGGTGTGCTGGAGATGGTGTGCTGGAGATGGTGTGCTGGAGATGATGTGCTGGAGATGATGGTGTGCTGGAGATGGTGTGCTGGAGATGGTGTGCTGGAGATGATGGTGTGCTGGAGATGGTGTGCTGGAGATGATGGAGTGCTGGAGATGGTGTGCTGGAGATGGTGTACTGGAGATGGTGTGCTGGAGATGGTGGTGTGCTGGAGATGGTGTGCTGGAGATGATGTGCTGGAGATGATGGTGTGCTGGAGATGGTGTGCTGGAGATGATGGTGTGCTGGAGATGGTGTACTGGAGATGGTGTGCTGGAGATGGTGGTGTGCTGGAGATGGTGTGCTGGAGATGATGTGCTGGAGATGATGGTGTGCTGGAGATGGTGTGCTGGAGATGATGGTGTGCTGGAGATGGTGTGCTGGAGATGGTGTGCTGGAGATGATGGTGTACTGGAGATGGTGTGCTGGAGATGGTGTGCTGGTGATGGTGTGCTGGAGATGATGGTGTACTGGAGATGGTGTGCTGGTGATGGTGTGCTGGAGATGATGGTGTACTGGAGATGGTGTGCTGGAGATGGTGTACTGGAGATGGTGTGCTGGAGATGATGGTGTGCTGGAGATGGTGTGCTGGAGATTATGGTTTGCTGGAGATGGTGTGCTGGAGATGGTGTGCTGGAGATGATGGTGTGCTGGAGGTGGTGTGCTGGAGATGATGGAGTGCTGGAGATGGTGTGCTGGAGATGGTGTACTGGAGATGGTGTGCTGGAGATGGTGGTGTGCTGGAGATGGTGTGCTGGTGATGATGTGCTGGAGATGATGGTGTGCTGGAGATGGTGTGCTGGAGCTGATGGTGTGCTGGAGATGATGGTGTGCTGGAGATGGTGTACTGGAGATGGTGTGCTGGAGATGGTGGTGTGCTGGAGATGGTGTGCTGGAGATTATGTGCTGGAGATGATGGTGTGCTGGAGATGGTGTGCTGGAGATGATGGTGTGCTGGAGATGGTGTGCTGGAGATGATGGTGTACCGGAGATGGTGTGCTGGAGATGGTGTGCTGGTGATGGTGTACTGGAGATGGTGTGCTGGTGATGGTGTGCTGGAGATGATGGTGTACTGGAGATGGTGTGCTGGAGATGGTGTACTGGAGATGGTGTGCTGGAGATGATGGTGTGCTGGAGATGGTGTGCTGGAGATTATGGTGTGCTGGAGATGGTGTGCTGGAGATGGAGTGCTGGAGATGGTGGTGTGCTGGAGATGGTGTGCTGTAGATTGTAGTGTACTGATGATGGTGCACTGGAGATGGTGTGCTGGAGATGGTGTGCTGGAGATGGTGTGCTGGAGATGATGGTGTGCTGGAGATGGTGTGCTGGAGATGATGGTGTGCTGGAGATGTTGCGCTGGAGATGGTGTGCTGGAGATGGTGTGCTGGAGATGGTGTGCTGGAGATGATGTGCTGGAGATGGTGTGCTGGAGATGATGGTGTGCTGGAGATGGTGTGCTGGAGATGGTGTGCTGGAGATGGTGTGCTGGAGATGGTGTGCTGGAGATGGTGTGCTGGAGATGGTGGTGTGCTGGTGATGGTGTGCTGGAGATTATGGTGTGCTGGAGATTATGGTGTGCTGGAGATGGTGTACTGGAGATGGTGTGCTGGAGATGGTGGTGTGCTGCAGATGGTGTACTGGAGATGATTTGCTGGAGATGATGGTGTGCTGGAGATGGTGTGCTAGAGATGATGGTGTGCTGGAGATGGTGTGCTGGAGATGGTGTGCTGGAGATGATGGTGTACTGGAGATGGTGTGCTGGAAATGGTGTGCTGGAGATGGTGTGCTGGAGATGATGGTGTACTGGAGATGGTGTGCTGGAGATGGTGTACTGGAGATGGTGTGCTGGAGATGATGGTATGCTGGAGCTGGTGTGCTGGAGATGGTGTGCTGGAGATGGTGTGCTGGAGATGGTGTGCTGGAGATGGCGTGCTGGAGATAATGTGCTGGAGATGGTGGTGTGCTGGAGATGGTGTGCTGGAGATAATGGTGTGCTGGAGATGATGGTGTGCTGGAGATGATGGTGTACTGGAGATGATGTGCTGGAGATGGTGTGCTGGAGATGGTGTGCTGGAGATGGTGTGCTGGAGATGGTGTGCTGGAGATGATGTGCTGGAGATGATGGTGTGCTGGAGATGGTGTGCTGGAGATGATGGTGTGCTGGGGATGGTGTGCTGGAGATGGTGTGCTGGAGATGATGGTGTACTGGAGATGGTCTGCTGGAGATGGTGTGCGGGAGATGGTGTGCTGGAGATGATGGTGTACTGGAGATGGTGTGCTGGAGATGGTGTGCTGGAGATGGTGTGCTGGAGATAATGTGCTGGAGATGGTGGTGTGCTGGAGATGGTGTGCTGGAGATGATGGTGTGCTGGAGATGATGGTGTGCTGGAGATTGTAGTGTACTGATGATGGTGTGCTGGAGATGATGGTGTACTGGAGATTGTAGTGTACTGGAGATTGCAGTGAACTGATGATGGTGTGCCGGAGATGATGGTGTGCTGGAGATGATGGTGTGCTGGAGATGGTGTGCTGGAGATGATGGTGTGCTGGAGATGATGGTGTGCTGGAGATGGTGTGCTGGAGATGATGGTGTGCTGGAGATTGTAGTGTACTGATGATGGTGTGATGGAGATGGTGTGCTGGAGATGGTGTGCTGGAGATGGTGTACTGATGATGGTGTGCTGGAGATGGTGTGCTGGAGATGGTGTACTGATGATGGTGTGCTGGAGATGGTGTGCTGGAGATGGTGTGCTGGAGATGGTGTACTGATGATGGTGTGCTGGAGATGATGGTGTGCTGGAGATGGTGTGCTGGAGATGGTGTGCTGGAGATGATGGTGTGCTGGAGATGGTGTGCTGGAGATGGTGTGCTGGAGATGGTGTGCTGGAGATTGTAGTGTACTGATGATGGTGTGCTGGAGATGGTGTGCTGGAGATGGTGTGCTGGAGATGGTGTGCTGGAGATGGTGTGCTGGAGATGGTGTACTGGAGATGGTGTGCTGGAGATGGTGGTGTGCTGGTGATGGTGTGCTGGAGATTATGGTGTGCTGGAGATGGTGTACTGGAGATGGTGTGCTGGAGATGGCGGTGTGCTGCAGATGGTGTACTGGAGATGATTTGCTGGAGATGATGGTGTGCTGGAGATGGTGTGCTAGAGATGATGGTGTGCTGGAGATGGTGTGCTGGAGATGGTGTGCTGGAGATGATGGTGTACTGGAGATGGTGTGCTGGAAATGGTGTGCTGGAGATGGTGTGCTGGAGATGATGGTGTACTGGAGATGGTGTGCTGGAGATGGTGTACTGGAGATGGTGTGCTGGAGATGATGGTATGCTGGAGCTGGTGTGCTGGAGATGGTGTGCTGGAGATGGTGTGCTGGAGATGGTGTGCTGGAGATGGTGTGCTGGAGATAATGTGCTGGAGATGGTGGTGTGCTGGAGATGGTGTGCTGGAGATGATGGTGTGCTGGAGATGATGGTGTGCTGGAGGTGATGGTGTACTGGAGATGATGTGCTGGAGATGGTGTGCTGGAGATGGTGTGCTGGAGATGGTGTGCTGGAGATGGTGTGCTGGAGATGATGTGCTGGAGATGATGGTGTGCTGGAGATGGTGTGCTGGAGATGATGGTGTGCTGGGGATGGTGTGCTGGAGATGGTGTGCTGGAGATGATGGTGTACTGGAGATGGTCTGCTGGAGATGGTGTGCGGGAGATGGTGTGCTGGAGATGATGGTGTACTGGAGATGGTGTGCTGGAGATGGTGTGCTGGAGATGGTGTGCTGGAGATAATGTGCTGGAGATGGTGGTGTGCTGGAGATGGTGTGCTGGAGATGATGGTGTGCTGGAGATGATGGTGTGCTGGAGATTGTAGTGTACTGATGATGGTGTGCTGGAGATGATGGTGTACTGGAGATTGTAGTGTACTGGAGATTGCAGTGAACTGATGATGGTGTGCCGGAGATGATGGTGTGCTGGAGATGATGGTGTGCTGGAGATGGTGTGCTGGAGATGATGGTGTGCTGGAGATGATGGTGTGCTGGAGATGGTGTGCTGGAGATGATGGTGTGCTGGAGATTGTAGTGTACTGATGATGGTGTGATGGAGATGGTGTGCTGGAGATGGTGTGCTGGAGATGGTGTACTGATGATGGTGTGCTGGAGATGGTGTGCTGGAGATGGTGTACTGATGATGGTGTGCTGGAGATGGTGTGCTGGAGATGGTGTGCTGGAGATGGTGTACTGATGATGGTGTGCTGGAGATGATGGTGTGCTGGAGATGGTGTGCTGGAGATTGTAGTGTACTGATGATGGTGTGCTGGAGATGGTGTGCTGGAGATGGTGTGCTGGAGATGGTGTGCTGGAGATGGTGTGCTGGAGATTGTAGTGTACTGATGATGGTGTGCTGGAGATGGTGTGCTGGAGATGGTGTGCTGGAGATGATGTGCTGGAGATGATGGTGTGCTGGAGATGGTGTGCTGGAGATGGTGTGCTGGAGATGATGGTGTGCTGGAGATGGTGTGCTGGAGATGATGGAGTGCTGGAGATGGTGTGCTGGAGATGGTGTACTGGAGATGGTGTGCTGGAGATGGTGGTGTGCTGGAGATGGTGTGCTGGAGATGATGTGCTGGAGATGATGGTGTGCTGGAGATGGTGTGCTGGAGATGATGGTGTGCTGGAGATGGTGTACTGGAGATGGTGTGCTGGAGATGGTGGTGTGCTGGAGATGGTGTGCTGGAGATGATGTGCTGGAGATGATGGTGTGCTGGAGATGGTGTGCTGGAGATGATGGTGTGCTGGAGATGGTGTGCTGGAGATGGTGTGCTGGAGATGATGGTGTACTGGAGATGGTGTGCTGGAGATGGTGTGCTGGTGATGGTGTGCTGGAGATGATGGTGTACTGGAGATGGTGTGCTGGTGATGGTGTGCTGGAGATGATGGTGTACTGGAGATGGTGTGCTGGAGATGGTGTACTGGAGATGGTGTGCTGGAGATGATGGTGTGCTGGAGATGGTGTGCTGGAGATTATGGTGTGCTGGAGATGGTGTGCTGGAGATGGTGTGCTGGAGATGGTGTACTGGAGATGGTGTGCTGGAGATGGTGGTGTGTTGATGATGGTGTGCTGGAGATGATGTGCTGGAGATGATGGTGTGCTGGAGATGGCGTACTGGATAAGGTGTGCTGGAGATGGTGGTGTGCTGCAGATGGTGTACTGGAGATGATTTGCTGGGGATGATGGTGTGCTGGAGATGGTGTGCTGGAGATTGTAGTGTACTGATGATGGTGTGCTGGAGATGGTGTGCTGGAGATGATGTGCTGGAGATGATGGTTTGCTGGAGATGATGTGCTGGAGATTCTGTGCTGGAGATGGTGTGCTGGAGATGATGGTGTGCTGGAGATGGTGTGCTGGAGATGATGGAGTGCTGGAGATGGTGTGCTGGAGATGGTGTACTGGAGATGGTGTGCTGGAGATGGTGGTGTGCTGGAGATGGTGTGCTGGAGATGATGTGCTGGAGATGATGGTGTGCTGGAGATGGTGTGCTGGAGATGATGGTGTGCTGGAGATGATGGTGTGCTGGAGATGGTGTACTGGAGATGGTGTGCTGGAGATGGTGGTGTGCTGGAGATGGTGTGCTGGAGATGATGTGCTGGAGATGATGGTGTGCTGGAGATGGTGTGCTGGAGATGATGGTGTGCTGGAGATGGTGTGCTGGAGATGGTGTGCTGGAGATGATGGTGTACTGGAGATGGTGTGCTGGAGATGATGGTTTGCTGGAGATGGTGTGCTGGAGATGATGGTGTACTGGAGATGGTGTGCTGGTGATGGTGTGCTGGAGATGATGGTGTACTGGAGATGGTGTGCTGGAGATGGTGTACTGGAGATGGTGTGCTGGAGATGATGGTGTGCTGGAGATGGTGTGCTGGAGATTATGGTGTGCTGGAGATGGTGTGCTGGAGATGGAGTGCTGGAGATGGTGGTGTGCTGGAGATGGTGTGCTGTAGATTGTAGTGTACTGATGATGGTGCACTGGAGATGGTGTGCTGGAGATGGTGTGCTGGAGATGGTGTGCTGGAGATGATGGTGTGCTGGAGATGGTGTGCTGGAGATGATGGTGTGCTGGAGATGGTGTGCTGGAGATGATGTGCTGGAGATGGTGTGCTGGAGATGATGGTGTGCTGGAGATGGTGTGCTGGAGATGGTGTGCTGGAGATGGTGTGCTGGAGATGGTGTGCTGGAGATGGTGTACTGGAGATGGTGTGCTGGAGATGGTGGTGTGCTGGTGATGGTGTGCTGGAGATGATGTGCTGGAGATGATGGTGTGCTGGAGATGGTGTACTGGAGATGGTGTGCTGGAGATGGTGGTGTGCTGCAGATGGTGTACTGGAGATGATTTGCTGGAGATGATGGTGTGCTGGAGATGGTGTGCTGGAGATGATGGTGTGCTGGAGATGGTGTGTTGGAGATGGTGTGCTGGAGATGATGGTGTACTGGAGATGGTGTGCTGGAGATGGTGTGCTGGAGATGATGGTGTACTGGAGATGGTGTGCTGGAGATGGTGTACTGGAGATGGTGTGCTGGAGATGGTGTGCTGGAGATAATGTGCTGGAGATGATGTGCTGGAGATGATGGTATGCTGGAGCTGGTGTGCTGTAGATGGTGTGCTGGAGATGGTGTGCTGGAGATGGTGTGCTGGAGATGGTGTGCTGGAGATAATGTGCTGGAGATGGTGTGCTGGAGATGATGGTGTGCTGGAGATGATGGTGTGCTGGAGATGATGGTGTACTGGAGATGATGTGCTGGAGATGGTGTGCTGGAGATGGTGTGCTGGAGATGGTGTGCTGGAGATGATGTGCTGGAGATGATGGTGTGCTGGAGATGGTGTGCTGGAGATGATGGTGTGCTGGGGATGGTGTGCTGGAG
Source organism: Somniosus microcephalus (assembly GCF_052327205.1). Taxonomy (NCBI): domain Eukaryota; kingdom Metazoa; phylum Chordata; class Chondrichthyes; order Squaliformes; family Somniosidae; genus Somniosus; species Somniosus microcephalus. The sequence continues at coordinate 14,106,676 of NC_141015.1, forward strand.
ATGGTGTGCTGGAGATGATGGTGTACTGGAGATGGTCTGCTGGAGATGGTGTGCGGGAGATGGTGTGCTGGAGATGATGGTGTACTGGAGATGGTGTGCTGGAGATGGTGTGCTGGAGATGGTGTGCTGGAGATAATGTGCTGGAGATGGTGGTGTGCTGGAGATGGTGTGCTGGAGATGATGTGCTGGAGATGATGGTGTGCTGGAGATGGTGTGCTGGAGATGATGGTGTGCTGGAGATGATGGTGTGCTGGAGATGGTGTACTGGAGGTGGTGTGCTGGAGATGGTGGTGTGCTGGAGATGGTGTACTGGAGATGGTGTGCTGGAGATGGTGTGCTGCAGATGATGGTGTACTGGAGATGGTGTGCTGGAGATGGTGTGCTGGAGATGGTGTGCTGGAGATGATGGTGTACTGGAGATGGTGTGCTGGAGATGGTGTACTGGAGATGGTGTGCTGGAGATGATGGTATGCTGGAGATGGTGTGCTGGAGATGGTGTGCTGTAGATGGTGTGCTGCAGATGGTGTGCTGGAGATGGTGTGCTGGAGGTAATGTGCTGGAGATGGTGGTGTGCTGGAGATGGTGTGCTGGAGATGATGGTGTGCTGGAGATGATGGTGTGCTGGAGATGATGATGTGCTGGAGATGGTGTGCTGGAGATGGTGTGCTGGAGATGATGTGCTGGAGATGATGGTGTGCTGGAGATGGTGTGCTGGAGATGATGGTGTGCTGGAGATGGTGTGCTGGAGATGGTGTGCTGGAGATGATGGTGTACTGGAGATGGTGTGCTGGAGGTGGTGTGCTGGAGATGGTGTGCTGGAGATGATGGTGTACTGGAGATGGTGTGCTGGAGATGGTTTGCTGGAGATAATGTGCTGGAGATGGTGGTGTGCTGGAGATGAAGGTGTGCTGGAGATGATGGTGTGCTGGAGATGGTGTGCTGGAGATGATGGTGTGCTGGAGATGGTGTGCTGGAGATGGTGGTGTGCTGGAGATGGTGTACTGTAGATGGTGTGCTGCAGATGGTGTGCTGGAGATAATGTGCTGGAGATGGTGGTGTGCTGGAGATGGTGTGCTGGAGATGATGGTGTGCTGGAGATGCAACAGGTGGCGATTCAGGGTCTAGATTGTCCTCTTCCTGCCACAGTAGAACTGACGTGGCACTTTGGAATTTTTGTCCCGTTTTCAGGTGGGACCTAATTAGGACCCAAAGTGCTATCGGACGGAGCGGAATGGCTGACCCAGATGTCTGTAAAAGGACGCTGCAGGCCGCTTAGAAGAATAACTTAGAAAGCTGTGTCGGTTCCTCCACGCCCCCTCGCCCGCCGGATTGCCTCCCCCTGCTTTTAATGTTCCACCTCCAGCTCTGCTCAGTCGAGGAGGCACTGACCCTCCGAGTGCCCCGTGCCCCTCCCCCACCCCCGCTCAGCGGGCTGCAAGTCGAGCGTCCACCGCCCCCGCTGGATTCGAACATTCCCCCGCCACCCTGGTTGTGTGGCGCAAGCAAGGAACGAGAGTCACGTCGCAGAAAAGCGCTCAGACGTTGGGAGAGCTGTGGCGGATATTGGAGCAAAACAAATGGGAGCACAGTCCTCGTGAGAGCCAATCTGATTGGGCACCACATGCCCAAGAATGCTGGGAGGTGGCGCTATCTCATTAAGGACAGAGAAACATAGAAGATAGGAGCAGGAGTGGGCCATTCGACCCCTCGAGCCTGCTCCGCCATTCAATGAGATCATGGCTGATCATCCAAATTCAGTACCCTGTCCCTGCTTTCTCCCCATATCCCTTGATCCCTTTAGCCTTAAGAAATATATCTAACTCCTTCTTGAATATATTTAATGAATTGGCCTCAACTGCCTTCTGTGGTAGAGAATTCCACAGGTTCACCACTCTCTGGGCGAAGAAATTCCTCCTCATTTCAGTCCTAAATGGCTTACCCCTTATCCTTAGACTATGACCCCTGGTTCTGGACTCCCCCGCCATCGGGAACATCCTTCCAGCATCTAGTCTGTCCAGTCCTGTTAGACTTTTATAGGTTTCGATGAGATCCCCTCTCAATCTTCTAAACTCCAGTGAGTATAAGCCCAATCGACACAATCTCTCCTCATACGTCATTCCTGCCATCCCAGGTATCAGCCTGGTGAATCTTCGTTGCACTCCCTCCATGGCAAGCACGTCCTTCCTCAGGTAAGGTGACCAAAACTGCACACAATACTCAAGGTGCGGTCTCACCAAGGCCCTGTACAACTGTAGTAAGGCATCCTTGTTCCTGTACTCGAACCCTCTTGCTACGAAGGCCAACATACCATTTGCCTTCTTAACTGCCTGCTGCACCTGCATGCTTACCTTCAGCGACTGGTGTACAAGAACACCCAGGTCTCGTTGCACTTCCCCTTCTCCCAATCTATTGCCATTCAAATAATAATCTGCCTTCCTGTTTTTGCCACCAAAGTGGATAACCTCACATTTATCCACATTATAGTGCATTTGCCATGTTTCTGCCCAATCACTCAACCTGTCCAAATCGTACTGGAGTTTCACGACATCCTCTTCACAGCTTACCCTCCCATCCAGCTTTGTGTCGTCTGCAAATTTGGAGATATTACATCCAATTCCCTCGTCCAGATCATTAATATATATTGTGAACAGCTGGGGTCCTAGGACCGATCCTTGCGGTACCCCACTAGTCACTGCCTGCCACTCGGAAAACGACCCGTTTATTCCAACTCTTTGTTTTCTATCCGCCAACCAGTTCTCTATCCAAGTCAATACCTTGCCCCCAATCCCATGTGCCTTAATTTTGCACGCTAATCTCTTATGTGGGACCTTATCGAAAGCCTTCTGAAAGTCCAAATACACCACATCCACTGGTTCTCCCTTATCTATTTTACCAGTTACATCCTCAAAAAATTCCAGTAGATTAGTCAAGCATGATTTACCTTTTGTAAATCCATGTTGACTTTGTCTGATCCTGTCACTGCTTTCCAAGTGCTCTGCTATTACATCTTTTATAATAGACTCTAGCATTTTCCCCACTACCGATGTCAGGCTTACCGGTCTATAATTCCCCGCTTTTTCTCTACCACCTTTTTTGAATAGTGAGGTAACATTAGTTACCCTCCAATCCATGGGTACCGTTCCAGAGTCTATCGAGTTCTGGAAGATGACCAGCAATGCATCTAGTATCTCTAGGGCCACTTCCCTGATGGGAATCTGTTGGTGCAGTCCTGAGGGGAATCTGTTGGTGCAGTCCTGAGGGGGTCCCTATTGGTCCCTAAGGGGAACCATGTCACAAAGAGAACACTAAAGGTCAAAATCACTTGCAATTGTCACAACACAAAACAACTTTTTGACTCCTTTAATTTGCTTTCTATAACGAACCAACTTTCAGTTACGGGGCAATACTGCTGCTGTAGCACCGAACCATACCAACCACAAGGGTCCAGGTTCCATTCCCAGGCTGTGGCTTTCTGAGGAATGAGCTCATCTTACCCATCCTGCGATTCACTCCTCACCACGGCTACAATTGGCCTCTGTGCACCTGAGCTAATGAGGGGGAGACACCCCCCCCACCCAATCCCTGACCCCCTACCCAGTGGTCCCTGCTGGGAAGGGTGGGAAGTGGCTGAGGACCCTATCGAGCTCAGCTGTGACTCCTTCCACTGTAAAATAGCTGCCAACATTCAAGCCTCCACTCATTTTGAGGGTGGCATTGGTGCACTATGAGTGGGGCAGGGGTGAGGGGGGGCGGATTTTGGGCCGAAGCCGTTTCTTCCAAATTTTGGCGCCACACCATAAAATCCAACCGGGGGTCCGGTGCTTCTTCTGCCCACCCCAAAGTCATGATGTCACAGTTGTAGGCAGGACTGATGGGTTGACAGTTTCTCCTGGAAATCATATCAATTCCACCCAGTGTACAGTCAACACACAGATAACCTACACATTAGATAACACACAGATTACATACACATTACGTAACAGACCCCTTATACATTACACAAACTAGGGTTGTATTCCCTGCAATTTAGAAGATTAAGAGTGATTTGATTGAAGTTTTCAAGATATTAAGGGTAACTGATAGAGAGAAACTATTTCCGCTGGTTGGGGATTCTCGGACTGGGGGACATAGTCTAAAAATTAGAACCAGGCCTTTCAGGAGTGAAATTAGGAAACACTTCTACACACAAAGGGTGGTAGAAGTTTGGAACTCTCTTCCACAAACAGCAATTGATGCTAGATCAATTGTTAATTTTAAATCTGAGATTGATAGCTTTCTGTGAACCAAATGTATTAAGGGATATGGGGCAAAGGCAGGTATATGGAGTTAGGTCACAGATCAGCCATGATCTCATTGAATGGTGGAACTGGCTCGAGGCGCTAAATGGCCTACTCCGGTTCCTATGTTCTCTTACATAACACACAGATAACTTGCACATTTGGTAATATATAAATGAGTTAACAAACACATAGCTATTGTATACATTAGATCAGACGCCTATTAGATGATGCAGGTCGATTCTCCCAGTCAATGAGTGGATAAAGAGCCCATCCAGAGCAGTATAAATTATACAGGTGAGATTTTGCAAGGTTTGACTCCCAGGAACTGCTGGTTGACTGGTCTTAATCAGGGTTGTGGTAGAGCTGCTACAATGGCCTGAGTGCCCTTAGGTCAATGAGTTCAGAGGTCAGGATTATACCTGTATGTGTGGACGTCAGATGAGATAGGATCAGGTGTGGCAGTGAAGGCCACTGTGATAGAATAGCCTGTGTTCACACAAGTCTAGATTGTTTATTCACTGTTATTTTCACACCACCATTACCCCATTTAATTTCAGCATCTTAAGGCCAGCGTTAAAATAACACTGATCAGAAAATATTGGCTTCGCTGGGTTAAAGCTCACATACACTGGTACGGCGGTGTAGTGGTTATGGAACTCGACTAATAATCTAGAGATCTGTACTAATAAACTGGAGAACACGAGTTCTAAATCCCACCATGGAAGTTTGAGAATTTGAATTCAGTTTAAAATAAATCGGGGAATAAAAAAGCTAGTCTCAGTAAAAGCGACTATGAATCTGTCGGATTGTCGTAAAAACTCACCGGGTAGACGAATGCCCTTCAGGGAAGGTGACCTGCCGTCCTTACCCGGTCCGGGCCTGTATGTGGCTCCAGTCCCACACTAATGTGATTGACTCTTAACTGCCCTCTGAAATGGCCTAACAAGACACTCAGTTGTACCTTGGCCTCTTGCATTGTTCCACGGAAGCTCAACGTAAACTCGAGGAACAGCACCTCATCTTCCGATTAGGCACTTTGCAGCCTTCCGGACTCAATATCGAGTTCAACAATTTCAGATCATAACCTCGGCCCCTATTACATTTTTACTTATATTTTTTTCCACCCCTTTGTTTTGGGTCTTCCCTTCCTCCCCACCCCCTTTCCTTTTTTTTCTCTCTCCCACATGGCAGCTGTCTCTCATTCTGCCAGTACACTTCACACCTAATCTCAGCCGTCTTTTGTCTCCACTGTCCTATTACTATCTCGTCTGGTTTTGAATACCTCTTAATGTCTCTTTTACTTCTTTTGTTCTCTCCCAGCCCTGCCTTCGATCTATTTCATTTCCTTTCCAGTTTTGAAAAAGGGTTTCGACCCGAAACGTCGACTCTAATTTCTCTCCACGGATGTTTCCTGGCCTGCTGAGTTTTTCCAGCACTTTCTGTTGTTATTTCGGATTTCCAGCATCTGCAGTATTTTGCTATCGTACTCAGTTGGACCAAACCCGCTACCAGCAGTTCAAGGCGAAGGCCTGCCACCACCTCCTCAGGGCAACTAGGGATGGACAATAAATGCCGGCCTTGCCAGCGACGCCCACAAGCTGAAAATGAATATAAAAAATAAACTTCAATCCCTTGTGCGAGCAGGGGGCCCGTGGAGTCGTACCCCCCAAGAGCCTGTGCCTTGAAGTGAATAAAGAAGGGCATTTTTTTCTAAAAAAAAAGATATTACAAAGAGAATGAAATAGTTTTTTTTGGTAATTACACATTCTCTGATCTGGTTGCACTTGGATAATAAATCAATTAAGTGTTTTTCAGTAGAAAAGGATTATCCAAGCCTGACAGTATTATTCTAATACAAAGCAGAGCCAAAACACCGAGAGTCTGCCCGAAGAGGTTAGTGTCAGTGTGTCACATCAGAGCATAGCATTATAGTCATGGCTATGTCATCGACAGGATATTTAAAATGGTTTATCTAAAAAGAAAGACTTGCATTTCTATAGCACCTTTCATCACCTCAGGGCATCCGAAAGCACTTTACAGCCAATGAAGTACAGTCACTGTTGCAGCCAATTTGCACACAGCAAGATCCCACAAACAGCAATGTGTTAATGCAATCCAAATAGAAATCCCAATTAGCATTTGGCTCAAAATTTTCAAATCAGTAATTGAACCAATTGCACTCTATGGCAGTGAGGTGTGGGGACCGCTAACACAACAAGAATTTGCAAAATGGGACAAACACCCAATTGAGATCCTACATGCAGAATTCTGTAAAAGTATCCTCCGGACTCAAAGGAAAACCGTAAACAATGCATGCAGGGCAGAACTAGGCCAATATCCATTAATAATCACTATCCAAAAAAGAGGCACCAAATTCTGGAAACACCTAGAAATGAGCAACCCCCAATGCTATCATTACGAAGCCCTGAAATGCCAAGAGAGGACCATAAAGAAGAATACCCTCAGTCAACTAGTCCTGGGACTCAGTGAAGTAACTACTAACACTACTAACAATAACCAGCCCCAGGACAGTGACAGCGTAACACAAAGAATTCGACCCAACACAATCGTCGCTAAGCAAAAGGAAAAATATCTGTCATATTGGGCAGAAACAACAAAAACCCAAAGCAAACTCAATTGCTACTTGGCCCTAAACAGACAATACAACATGGCTGATTACCTGACCATGGTAAAGGATAGCAAACTGAGAAAAACCTTGACAATGTACAGACTTAGTGAACATAGCCTGGCGATCGAAAAAGGTAGACACAGGCAGACCCGGCTGCCAAGAGAGGACAGGATATGCTCTCACTGCAGTCAGGGAGTGGTGGAGACAGAGATGCACTTCCTCACAGCTTGTAGAAAATATCAGGGCATAAGGGAGAATTTCTACCCAAAATTCACAAAAATATGCCCGGAATTCAGAAATTTGAATGACGACCAAAAACTCCCATACCTACTAGGGGAAGAGAGAAATTGTGTAACACTAGCAGCACACTATGTTACAGCTTGCCATAAACAGAGTGACAACCACTAAATATAAGAAAAGAGTATATATAAATTATATGAAAGTATATTTATACACTCAGGGATATATCTGTTTATACACTGTATGGATAGATCTGTATTTTTGTGTACAAACATGAATGTTTTTCGATGCTTTGGCAACATAAGATGTAACTTGTCATGCCAATAAAGCGATTTGAATTGAATTGAATTGAATAATGACCAGACAATCTGCTTTAGTGATGTTGGTTGAGGAATAAATATTGGCCAGGACACCAGGGATCACTCTCCTGCTCTTCTTCGAAATAGCGCCACAGGATCTTTTATGTCCACCTGAGAGCGCAGACAAGGCGTCAGCTTAATGGCTCATGCGAAAGACGACATCTCTGACAGTGCAGCACTCCCTCAGCTCTGCACTGGACTGGAGTGTCAGCCTAGATTTTGTGCCCAAGTCTCTGCAGTGGGACTTGAACCCGCAACTTTCTGACTCAGAGGTGAGAGCGCGACCCACTGAGTCACAGATAACCCTGTTACTGACGAGGGAACAATAACTGTGTATTATATTAGCAAGTGAGCAAGTGAGGGGTGTGATATATAGAGGGGCCAATTTTCTTACCCCACCTCACCCTCTATAGAAGATAGGAGCAGGAGTAGGCCATTCGGCCCCTCGAGCCTGCTCCGCCAATCAATGCGATCATGGCTGATCATCCAAATTCAGTACCCGGTCACTTCTTTCTACCCATACCCCTTGATCCCTTTAGCCTTAAGAAATATATCCAACTCCTTCTTGAATATATTTAATGAATTGGCCTCTACTGCCTTCTGTGGTAGAGAATTCCATAGGTTCTCCACTCTCTGGGTGAAGAAATTCCTCCTCATTACTGTCCTAAATGGCTTACCCCTTATCCTTAGACTGTGACCCCTGGTTCTGGACTCCCCGACCATTGGGAACATCCTTCCTGCATCTAGTCTGTCCAGCCCTGTCAGAATTTTATAAGTTTCAATGAGATCCCCTCACATTCTTCTGAACTCCAGCGAGTACAAGCCCAATCGACCCAATCTCTCCTCATACGTCATTCCTGCCATCCCAGGTATCAGCCTGGTGAATCTTCACTGAACTCCTTCAGTGCATGCCTCACACGCAGCCCCGAGTGACACGTCTCGCAACCCGGCTGTGATTCCGAGTTCAGCGAATTTAAACGCCCCAGGTGAGCACGCTCAAAATAAAGGTCAGTAAGGTCAAACGGAATTATACCCTGGTGGCTGATGTCTCTGTCAGCAGAAAACCAATTTCACCGCCCCCCAGCTCCCCATTCCCTGGAGACCAGCTCAAGACAGTGCAGGTGACCACCAGATGACCTGCTGGTGGTGTCCTGCACAATGGGCCTTGGGGATTCACCTTGGTCTCTCAGGCCTGCACACAGGTGTCTTGCTGGTAATGGCCACAGAGTGAGGGGAGGTCAGCTGGGCAGGGACTATACTATCTTTTCTGGGGGTTGAGGGGGTCGGGGGGAGTCACTGGTTTGTGGTACTTGGAGCAGAAGGTGGTATATCCCATCTTCCCTTTAGGCTCCACCTTGCAGTTTGTGTTTGTGTGGTTACGGTGTTGTTGAATCAAACAGAAGCAAACAGCCGCGATTAACTTTGCCATAAAACCCATGTGGGTGCAAAATGCCACTTATTGGAGGATGTATGTGTGTCGCAGGAATGCCAGCGATCATCATGCACAGAAAGTGTAGTGTAGTGATATTTATACAGAACACAGTGAGCACTCCCCTGATAGCCTAGTGAAGGGGCCCCCAAACTAGGGCCCAACAGCCCCATGCAACTGCTGGGCCCTGGCAATCCAGTCTTTGAATCCCAGGCAATTTAGTCTTATTTGTGCTGACATTTTGTACTCGATGGTTGGTCCTATTTGAATTTTTTCAGCTTAGAGTTGCTGAGGCTCAAGGGGTAATTTTCCAACCCTCGCTGAACAGGGGCATAGGTCAGAGGGCATGGGTCAGAGGCTGGGCCACAACACTCTCGGGCCAGTTCACATGGAACTGTACTCATGAACTCTACCCATGGAACTGAACCCATGGAAATCAACCCATGGAATTCTACCCATGGATTGCATCTGTGCAGCTGTATCTATGACTTGTACCCATGAGCTGTACCCATGGGCTGTACCCATGGACTGTACCCATGGACTTTACCCATAGACTGTACCCAAGGACTGTACCCATAGACTGCACCCATGGACTGTACCCATGGACTGTACCCATGGACTGTACCCATGGACTGTATCCATAGACTGCACCCATGGACTGTACCCATGGGCTGTACCCATGGACTGTACCCATGGACTGTACCCATAGACTGCACCCATGGACTGTACCCATGGGCTGTATCCATAGACGGTACCCATGGATTGTATCCATGGATTGTACCCATAGACTGTACCCATAGACTGTACCCATGGACAGCACCCATGGGCTGTACCCATAGACGGTACCCATGGATTGTATCCATGGACTGTACCCATAGACTGTACCCATAGACTGTACCCATGGACAGCACCCATGGGCTGTATCCATAGATTGTACCCATGGGTTGTACCCATAGACTGTACCCATAGGCTGTACCCATGGACTGTACCCATAGACTGTACCCATGGACTGTACCCATAGACTGTACCCATAGGCTGTACCCATGGAATGTACCCATAGACTGTACCCATGGGCTGTACCCATAGACTGTACCCATGGAATGTACTCATAGACTGTACCCATGGAATGCACCCATAGGCTGTACCCATGGACTGTATCCATAGACTGTACCTATGGATTGCACCCATGGACTGTACCCATGGACTGCACCCATGGACTGTACCCATAGGCTGTACCCATGGACTGTACCCATAGGCTGTACCCATAGACTGTACCCATGGACAGTACCCATAGACTGTACCCATGGACTGTATCCATGGACTGTACCCATAGGCTGTACCCATGGACTGTACCCATAGGCTGTACCCATGGACAGTACCCATGGACAGTACCCATAGACTGTACCCATAGACTGTACCCATAGACTGTATCCATAGACTGTACCCATGGACTGTATCCATGGACTGTACCCATAGACTGTACCCATGGACTGTACCCATGGACTGTACCCATGGATTGTATCCCTAAACTGTACCCATGGACTGTACCCATAGACTGTACCCATAGACTGTATCTGTGGACTGTGCCCATAGACTGTACCCATGGACTGTATCTGTGGACTGTACCCATGGACTGTATCCATAGACTGTACCCATGGACGCTATCCATAGACTGTACCCATGGACTGTATCCATAGACTGTACCCATGGACTGTACTATGGACTGTATCCATAGACTGTACCCATGGACTGTACCCATGGACTGTACCCATGGACTGTATCCATAGACTGTACCCATAGACTGTACCCATGGACTGTACTATGGACTGTATCCATAGACTGTACCCATGGACTGTACCCATGGACTGTACCCATGGACTGTATCCATAGGCTGTACCCATAGGCTGTACCCATGGACTGTACCCATGGACTGTACCCATAGACTGTACCCATGGACTGTATCCATAGACTGTACCCATGGACTGTATCCAAAGACTGTACCCATGGACTGTACCCATGGACTGTACCCATAGACTGTACCCATGGACTGTACCCATGGACTGTACCCATGGACTGTATCCATAGGCTGTACCCATAGACTGTACCCATGGGCTGTACCCATAGACTGTACCCATAGACTGTACCCATGGACTGTACTATGGACTGTACCCATGGACTGTACTATGGACTGTATCCATAGACTGTACCCATAGACTGTACCCGTGGACTGTATCCATAGACTGTACCCATAGACTGTACCCATGGACTGTACTATGGACTGTACCCATGGACTGTACTATGGACTGTATCCATAGACTGTACCCATGGACTGTACCCATGGACTGTACCCATGGACTGTATCCATAGACTGTACCCATAGACTGTACCCATGGACTGTATCCAAAGACTGTACCCATGGACTGTACCCATGGACTGTACCCATAGACTGTATCCATAGACTGTACCCATAGACTGTACCCATGGACTGTACTATGGACTGTACCCATGGACTGTACTATGGACTGTATCCATGGACTGTACCCATAGACTGTATCCATAGACTGTACCCATAGACTGTACCCATGGACTGTACCCATGGACTGTACTATGGACTGTATCCATGGACTGTACCCATGGACTGTATCCATAGACTGTATCCATAGACTGTACCCATAGACTGTACCCATGGACTGTCTCCATAGACTGTACCCATAGACTGTACCCATGGACTGTACTATGGACTGTACCCATGGACTGTACTATGGACTGTATCCATGGACTGTACCCATGGACTGTATCCATAGACTGTACCCATAGACTGTACCCATGGACTGTACCCATGGACTGTACCCATAGACTGTACCCATGGACTGTATCCATAGACTGTACCCATAGACTGTATCCAAAAAATATATCCATGGAATTGTACCCATTGAACTGTAGGAAAGCAGAAAGGAAAGTGGGAAAATTTAGAACAGAATATTTGCACGCTTTAGTTGACGTTAGGTTCTACTTTCAGCTTACACAGAAAGTGAGATATGTTCAGTTGTGCTGAATAAGCTCATTATTTGGTCTTGCCATCAGTCTCAGCCCATTGTTTGTCAGATCACAAATGACGGCAGTATATAACAGCACGCAATTCACCCTCTCAACAGCAATGTTCTAGGAAGTCATCAATTTAATGTCAGTAACAGTGTTTACATGTAAGCCATTGCCTGACTTGCTGACACGCCTCTCCAAATAGACCCTACTTCAGAGCCACCCAGCGTGATCCACCTTTCACTGCAAGCGCAGGTAGGAGGAGCAGGCAGCAGGAAAGGCTTTTGTTTGTTGGCCTCTCGCTCAGTAAACATTTTCTGCTAATTATTCCAGCCTTAATGCTAATGGCTTCAGTGTCTATCTCGCAGCGAGGGGCTAATGGCAGCCACATGCACACCTTCTCTTGTAAACTGGCTACTTTGAAATTCAAGATTCAGCTCATTTTGGAGCTGCTGTAACGATCACACTGCCATCCAACCTGGGCCAGAGCAGAGACGGGCCTGCATCCTCCCGTTTCATAATACTCTGGAATTTTATACTTTATTTATTCTAGACTGAAATATACTAACTCCGATGCACTACTCGGATTAGGCAGCTGGACTGTAGCACCCCGTCTTGTTGCACCAGAACCCCTGCAATTGCCTCTCATATAAGCTGTTGTTATGCTGTAGGTTTAGTCGCAGAGTGGAGGGGGGTGGGGGGTGCAATAATTAAGCAGAGAGAGCTACCTCTGAAAGGCAGTGCAAGACATGGGTGCCCAAACTATCAGCCCTCCTGTGTACAAGACACTGCCAACAAACCAGAGGGCCATACTCGCAGGGCTCCACTTCACCTTGCCCTCCTGCTGCTTTACAATAAGCAACAACAACTTGCATTTATATAGCACGTTTGATGTGATTTTCTGGGTGAGGGGAGCTCGGGTATGTGGTGCCTGAGGGCAATGCTCGATGCTAGCACTGCCAACTGGAAAAATTGCCCCTCTTATCATTGCTGTAAACCAATAACAACTTGTACTTATACAACACCGTTAATGTCACCAAACATTATTAATGGCGGAGCACATTCTCATCGGCAGCACAGACTCACCGGGTGTTGCTGGCTGGGCGATAGAGTGAGACCCCCAACTCCGTGTTTGATGAATGACGTAGAGGTGCTGTTGCATGAGGTAGGTGCTAAGAGGGTCACCCAATCTGGTGACATAACACTCATTATAGACTGACACAGTGCTCACTACAGAATGACACAGCGCTCACTATAGACTGACACAGAACTCACTATAGACTGACACAGCGCTCACAATAGACTGACACAGCGCTCGCTAGAGACTGACACAGTGCTCACTATAGACTGACACAGTGCTCACTATAGACTGACACAGCGCTCACTATAGAATGACAGAGAGTCACTAGAGGCTGACACAGCGCTCACTATAGACTGACACAGCACTCACTATAGAGTGACACAGTGCTCACTATAGACTGACAGTGCTCACTATAGGCTGACACAATCCTCACTATAGACTGACACAATCCTCACTATAGACTGACACAGTGCTCACTATAGACTGACACAGTGCACACTATAGACTGAAACAGTGCTCACTATAGACTGACGCAGTGCTCATGATAGACTGACACAGTGCTCACTATAGACTGACAGCACTCACTATAAACTGACACAGTGCTCACTATAGACTGACACAATCCTCACTATATACTGACACAGTGCTCACTATAGACTGACACAGTGCTCACTATAGACTGACACAGCGCTCACTATAAACTGACACAATCCTCGCTATAGACTGACACAGTGCTCAATATAGACTGATACAGTGCTCACTATAGACTGACACAATCCTCACTATAGACTGACACAGCTCTCACTATAGACTGACACAGTGCTCACTATAGACTGACACAGCGCTCACGATAGACTGACACAATCCTCGCTATAGACTGACACAATCCTCGCTATAGACTGACACAGTGCTCACGATAGACTGACACAGTGCTCACTATAGACTGACACAGCACTCACTATAGACTGACACAGTGCTCACTATAGACTGACACAGTGCTCACTATAGACTGACACAGCGCTCACTATAAACTGACACAATCCTCACTATAGACTGACACAGTGCTCACTATAGACTGACACAATCCTCACTATAGACTGACACAGTGCTCACTATAGACTGACACAGCGCTCACTATAAACTGACACAATCCTTACTATAGACTGACACAATCCTCACTATAGACTGACACAGCTCTCACTATAGACTGACACAGTGCTCACTATAGACTGACACAGCGCCCACGATAGACTGACACAATCCTCGCTATAGACTGACACAGTGCTCACGATAGACTGACACAGTGCTCACTATAGACTGACACAGCACTCACTATCGACTGACATAGCGCTCACTATGGACTGACACAGTGCTCACTATAGACTGACACAGTGCTCACTATAGACTGACACAGCGTTCATGATAGACTGACACAATTCTCACTATAGACTGACACAGTGCTCACCATAGACTGACACAATCGTCACTATAGACTGACACAGTGCTCACTATAGACTGACACAGCTCTCACTAAATACTGACACAGTGCTCACTATAGACTGACACAGCGCTCACGATAGACTGACACAATCCTCGCTATAGACTGACACAATTCTCACTATAGACTGACACAATCGTCACTATAGACTGACACAGTGCTCACTATAGACTGACACAGCTCTCACTATAGACTGACACAGTGCTCACTATAGACTGACACAGCGCTCACGATAGACTGACACAATCCTCGCTATAGATTGACACAGTGCTCACGATAGACTGACACAGTGCTCACTAGAGACTGACACAGCACTCACTATCGATTGACACAGCGCTCATGATAGACTTACACAGTGCTCACTATAGACTAACGCAGCGCTGACTATAGACTGATACAGCGCTCACTATAGACTGATGCTGCGCTGACTATAGACTGACACAGCGCTGACTATAGACTGACACAGCGCTCACTATAGACTGACACAGTGCTCACTATAGGCTGACACAGCGCTCACGATAGACTGACACAATCCTCACTATAGACTGACACAGTGCTCACTATAGACTGACACAGCACTCTCTATCGAGTAACACAGCGCTCACTATAGACTGACACAGTGCTCGCTATTGACTGACACAGCGCTCACTTGACAGAAACAGTGCTCACTATAGGCTCACAGTACTCACTATATACTGACGCAGCGCTCACTGTAGACTGACACAGCGCTCACTATAGACTGACACAGTGCTCACTATAGACTGACACAGTGCTCACTATAGACTGACACAGTGCTCCCTATAGACTGACATAGTGCTCCTTATAGACTGACATAGCGCTCACTATAGACTGACACAATCCTCACTATAGACTGACACAGTGCTCACTATAGACTGACACAGCGCTCACTATAGACTGACACAGTGCTCACTATAGACTGACACAGCGCTCACGATAGTCTGACACAATCCTCACTATAGACTGACACAGTGCTCACTATAGACTGACACAGTGCTCACTATAGACTGACACAGCGCTCACTATAGACTGACACAGTGCTCACTATAGACTGACACAGTGCTCACTGTAGTCTGACACAATCCTCACTATAGACTGACACAGTGCTCACTATAGACTGACACAGTGCTCACTATAGACTAACTCAATCTTCACTATGGACTGACACAATCCTCACTATAGGCTGACACAGTGCTCACTATAGACTGACACAGTGCTCACTGTAGTCTGACACAATCCTCACTATAGACTGACACAGTGCTCACTATAGACTAACTCAATCTTCACTATGGACTGACACAATCCTCACTATAGACTGACAGAGTGCTCACTATAGACTATCACAGCTCTCACTTTAGACTGATACAGGTTTAACTATAAGGTGGTGGTAACATGCCCTCACTATGGACACACACCAACATCCCCTCCTCCCATTGCTTAAATGAGCCTGCACCCAAACTATCCATCAGGGTCCGCAATCAGGGTGTTGGATGGGCGCAAAGCTAGGCCATGATACCGTCTCGAGTTCCTTGTGTGTTATTGCACACACACCAGGCATTACATTCTCCTAATTGTGTGTGTGCAACTCAAATTCCACAGGGTTACCCCTGCCTCTCATGTAATTCCAGTGGGAGACTGGCAGATTCCCCGCAGAATCTCAGCTTTGTATATCTCTACTGAAGAGAAAGAAATTGAGATAATATAGATGGACGGATGGGTAGATAGATAGATAGATAGATAGATAGATAGATAGATAGATAGATAGATAGATAGATAGATAGATAGATTGATAGATAGATAGATAGATAGATAGATAGATAGATAGATAGATAGATAGATAGATAGATAGATAGATAGATAGATAGATAGATAGATAGATAGATAGATAGGTAGATAGATAGATAGATAGATAGATAGATAGATAGATAGATAGATAGATAGATAGATAGATAGATAGATAGATAGATAGATAGATAGATAGATAGAGAGATGGATGGATGGATGGATGGATGGATGGATTGATGGATGGATGGATGGACGGACGGACCGATTGATTGATCAATCAGTGACATATTCGCACCACAACAGTGTATTGGAATAATGTTGCTTAAGCTGCCTTGCACCGTGTTACATTTCAGGCAAGACTGTTTTACTGAGCAATATGTGGGTGCTGAGTGTGTGTCGGATGGTAGAGCCCACCCTCATACGAATCAATAACCGACTCCACCGAGACTTCCAGCTCAACCTTAAACAAATATCAGATTTGTTAACAAGCAGCTTTGTGATTAGATTATCTCAGAGGATAATAGTCTGAGATCAGAAAGCAGTTGAGTGATTCTTGTGGTTCCTGATTCTCTCATACTCTTTCTGGGGAGGGCGTGGTGCTACAGGGCGGAGGGTGATGAGGGACAGTAATAGTAAGGACAGGTGGTAATGAGGGTTGTAAAAAAGGGGGTAGAGAGAAAACGGGGAATTATGGACTGGTAAGCCTGACATCGGTAGTGGGGAAAATGCTAGAGTCCATTATAAAAGATGTGGCATAGTGGGTAGCACTGTTGCCTCACAGCGCCAGGGACCCGGGTTCAAATCCAGCCTCGGGTGACTGTCTGTGTGGAGTTTGCACATTCTCCCCATGTTTGCGTGGGTTTCCTCCGGGTGCTCCGGTTTCCTCCCACAGTCCAAAGATGTGCGGGTTAGGTTGATTGGCCATGATAAAAATTGATCCTTAGTGTTAGGGGGGATTAAATACATGGGGTTACGGGGATAGGGCTTGGGTGGGATGGCTGTCGGTGTAGGGACCGGGTGCTAGGGTTTGGATGATCAGCCATGATCTCGTTGAATGGCGGAGCAGGCTCGAGGGGCCGAATGGCCTCCTCCTGCTCCTATCTACTATGTTTCTATATGTAATAGCCTGACATCAGTAGTGGGGAAAATGCTAGAGTCCATTATAAAAGAATGTAATAGCAGAGCACTTGGAAAACAGTGACAGGATCGGACAAAGTCAACATGGATTTACAAAAGGTAAACCGTGCTTGACTAACCTACTGGAATTTTTTGAGGATGTAACTGGTAGAATAGATAAGGGAGAACCAGTGGATGTGGTGTATTTGGACTTTCAGAAGGCTTTCGATAAGGCCCCGCATAAGAGATTGGCATGCAAAGTTAAAGCACATGGGACTGGGGGTAAGGTACTGACTTGGATAGAGAACTGGTTGGCAGACAGGAAGCAAAGAGCTGGAATAAACTGATCTTTTTCCGAGTGGCAGGCAATGACTAGTGGGGTACCGCAGGGATCGGTGCTAGGACCCCAGCTATTCACAATATATATTAATGATCTGGGCGAGGGGACTAGATGTAATATCTCCAAGTTTGCAGACGACACTGTTGGATCCGTGGTTCAGTGGATATGCTGTTATTAAATAATCACATGGATGCTGTACATTAACAATAAACAGGTCTTTACTGGAGGAGGATAGTCTCAAGACTGGGGGTACAGAGGCATGCGCAAAGCTTATATACAGGTGTGGTCACTGCCGGTACTACAGTATACAGGAGCTGTAAAAGTAGTTCTGACTTAAAGGCACATACACTACCATTCCTCCCCTTTTAGATTAGTAGTACCCCTAATATTCAAATAACAATTAACATTTCAACATGTACATTAAACAACAAAAGTCCATTTATAGATTCAGTCTTTGGGGCGGCTTCCTGACCCTTTCGGGATAGCACCTTTCCGGAGGTTCTTGTTCTTGGTGCAGAGGCGATTCTGACCCCTTTTCATCGGGTAGTTCATCGGGTTCCACTGCTACTGGGTCTGAGGTAGATGCTACCGGTATGTCGGGTTCATCCCCAGGTACTCGAGACATGGGGTTGACGTGTTCCTGTGACGCTAAGATCTGATCGACGTGGCGCCTCACAATGTTCTCCCCGACATCCACTGTGTACATTAATGGCCCCTGCCTTGTACATATCGTTCCGGGTTGCCATTTCTCTGTTCGATAGTCACGGGCCAAGACTGGTTGCCCTACATTGAAGCTTCTTGTCAGCTTCTCATTGATGTGCTGGAATTGTTTGTCCTCAACATTTCTTCGCACATTTGGTCTGAGCAAGTCCAGACGAGATCTCAACCTTCGGTTAAAGAACATCATGGCCGGGGTCTGGTTGGTAACTGCATGTGTCGCGTTTCAGTAGGCTAATAAGAAATTGTCCATCTTATGCTGTAGTGGAATTTCATCGTCGCACATGGCCTTTATCGCCTTCTTAAAGGTTTGTACGAACCTCTCAGCCAATCCATTTGTGGCTGGATGATACGGGGCGGATGTGTAATGCCTTACCCCATTTCTTCTCATAAATTTTTGGAACTCATCGGACACAAACTGTAGTCCATTATCAGGGCAAATCTGCTCTGTCAAACCATTTCTGGCAAATATGGTCCGTAGGACTGCAATCGTTTTCTCTGTTGTGGTTGAAGACATTTTAATCACCTCAGGCCACTTTGAATGAGCATCCACTGCTATTAAGAACATTGAGTCCATGAATGGACCAGCAAAATCAATATGCACCCATTGCCATGGAGAGAAGGGCCACTCCCATGGGTGTAGAGGGGCATGTGGTGGTGCATTTTGGACCTTCTGGCATCCTAAGCAGCTCTTAGTTAGGTCTTTGATTTGTTGATTGATTCCCGGCCACCACACATAAGCCCTAGCAAGGCTTTTCATTTTCACGCCCTCCAGATGACCTTCATGTAGCTCATTTAGCACTCTCTCCCTTAATTTGGGTGGAATCACCACTCTGGATCCACACATCACTGTCCCCTGGCATAGTGACAGCTGTTCTCTTCTGGATGAGAATGCTGGCAACAGTGAGTCGCCATGAGTTGGCCATCCCCTCACCGTCAATTCATATACCCGAGACAGCGTCGGATCATTGCGGGTCTCCTTCTCTATATCCGCGTTCGTTACTGGCAATCGTTCAATTATTGACGAATAAAATATCTCGATAGGGTCCACTGCTGGTGCTTCCTCCACAGTAGGCAGTGGCAGGCGCGATAGCCCATCAGCGTTCCCATGCTGTTTCGTGCCTTTATATTCTATTTCATATTGATTCGCCCCTAGAAACAGGGACCATCTTTGTAACCGTTGTGCAGTCATCACTGGAATGCCCTTCTTAGGATTAAAGATGGAGACAAGTGGTTGGTGGTCAGTCAGCAAGGTGAACTTCTGCCCATGCAGATAGTGGCTGAATTTTTTCACTCCCCATACTAGGCTGAGGGCCTCCCTGTCAATCTGGGCATAGTTGCGCTCGGCTGAGGTTAGTGACCGAGACGCAAAGGCCACTGGCCTCTTCAACCCGTCAGGGAATTTGTGCGACAGCACCGCTCCAATACCATAGTGTGATGCATCACATGCCAAATGAATTGGTAGTGCTGGGTTGAAATGGGCCAACACCTCTTTTGATGTGATCAATTCTTTACACTTCTGGAAAGCTCGTCTACGTTCGTCATCCCACTTCCATGGTACCTCTGTTTGCAGTAGGGTGTTCAGTGGGTGCAATACCGTAGACAAATTTGGTAAGAACTTGTGGTAGTAGTTTACCAGCCCGAGGAACGACCTCAGTTGTGACATATTTTCCGGTGCTGGAGCCTTGACTACTGCCTCAATCTTGTCAGGGGACTTATGTAACCCCTCTTCATCGATGACGTGGCCACAGTACGAGATCTGTTTCTGGAAAAACTCGCACTTGTGGCGATTAGCTCGTAGCCCATACTCCTTTAATCTGGTGAGCACCTTCTCCAAGTTGGCGAGGTGATCACCGTCATTTTCGCCCGTGACCAAGATGTCATCCAAATAACACTGGGTCCCTGGAATCCCTTGCAGGACCTGATCCATCGCCCTTTGCCAGATAGCCGGAGCCGAGGCTACTCCAAACACCAGCCGGTTGTATTGATAGAGAACTTTATGAGTGTTGATCGTAAGGTATTGTTTCGAAGCTTCTTCTACCTCCATTTGCAAGTGCGCCTGGGCTAGATCAATTTTGGTGAAGCGTTTACCTCCAGATAGCAAGGCGAAAATATCCTCAATTCGTGGAAGCGGATATTGTACCGTGTGAAGGACTGGGTTCACTGTCACCTTAAAATCCCCACAGATGCGGACCTTCTTTGGTTCCCCAGGCGTATTACTCAACGACCTCTTCATTACAGGAACGATGGGTGTAGCCCACTCGCTCCAGTCCACTTTGGACAGTACTCCTGAACATTCCAACCCTTCCAGCTCTGCTTCAACAGCTGGTCTGATCGCATAAGGCACTGGCCTGGCCTTCAGAAACTTTGGCCTTGCATTTTCCTCTATTTTAATCGTTGCTGTTATTCCTTTTAGTGTTCCTAGTCCCTCCTGGAACACTTTTTTGCGTCAGTTAGCATTTTTGACAGTCGTCCAGGTGTGACGTCGTCATCCTTTTTGGCCTCGACCTTCAGTACCTGTATGGAATGCCAATCTACTTGTATCTTCCGGATCCATTCACATCCTAGCAGTGGTGGTCCTCCATCTGGCAATACATATATATCCATTTTAGGTATTTCCTGGCCTTTATATGTCACTTTCACCCTTATTTTTCCTTTGGGGTAGACTTTTTGCCCCGTATACGTCTTCAAGACAATCTCTGTAGCTTTCAAGGGTATGTGTGAAAATAGCCGCTTGTAGTCTCTTTGATTTATGACTGTTAGCGCTGACCCTGTGTCCAATTCCATTTTCACTTGGACTCCGTCTATCTTGAGTGTAACCCAGATAGTCTGGTGAACCTCCATTTCTGTTACCTTATGTAGTTTCAGACAACCCAGCTCCTTGATTCCGGAGTCTGTGTCACTTTTCTGTTCGTCTGAACCACTGTCCATCACCTGGTGTACCTTTTTGTACTTCTCCTGTGGAGATTTCTTACTGTTGGTTTTCTTCCCAGACCTGCAGACTCTTGCTATGTGTCCTGCTTTCCCGCACTGTCTGCACACTTGGTCCTTGAACCAACAATCTTTCTGGTCATGTGTTGTTCTGCCACAGCGATAGCACTTCCCTGTTCCATAGGACATTTCATTGGTGCCATATTCTTGCGGTCTCCGTTGTATCTCTGCAGCGCCCCTTGTGGCTGCTTCGTGTGATACTGCCATACTGAAAGCTTTGTCCAGCGTAAGGTCCTTTTCTGATAGAAGCCGTTTCTGGGTTCCTTCACTTTGTAGTCCACACAAACTTGTCCATTAACGTATCTGCTAGTCCCGCTCCAAACTGGCAGTGTTTCGATAGCTTGTGTTGGTTCCTTTTATGGAACTTAAATCGTTCTGCTATCAGCAGCGGTGTGGGGTTTAAGTGGTCCTGTAGGATTTCTACTATGCTTTCAAAATTCTTGTTTACCGGCTTCTCTGGGGTTATTAGATTTCGCAGTAACCCATAAGTTTTTGCACCCATGGAATTTAACAGAACCAGTGCTTTATTAGCATCTGGCACTTAATTCGCCCTGCAGTACACCTCAATATGTTCCACATATGTCGCCCAATCTTCGACTTCATTGTCGAATGTAGAGATACTGCCACTCTTCGGCATCCTTGGGTGTGAGTTAACTGTCAACAATGGTGCCTCCCGCGCTTCCCCTTCTTCTCCGCTGGCACAAAATGGCATCTCCCGCGCTTTCCTTCCTTCCCGCGCTCGCCCTTCTTCTCCACTGCGGCTTCTAAAAATGGCGTCTCCCGCGCTCTTTCTTCTTCTCCGCAGCTCAGTGGCGTCTCCCGCGCTCCCCTTTCTTCGCCCCGCGGACCCTGTTCAGCTGTGCTCTGCGCGTTCTTCTTTTTATATTTTTCGATGCCGCTCAGTCTAGAACCCGGCTGTTTCTCTACCCTCTCTCTTTCCGGTTTGTTTTCTTTTTCTCGACGCCGCTCGGTGTTCAACCCCCAGCTGCGACCTGCGCTCTTTACCCTCTGTCTTACCCCGTCGACGCTGCTCGGCTTTCTCTCCGCCGTCGGTCGGCTCCAGCCACCGCTGCTCGGGAAGGGTCTGCGCTGGACCTGTCGTCGGTCTCTTGCTGCTCGTCGTGGCTGGGGAACCAAGCCCGGCTCTCCACAGCCTCCCCTGCGAAGTTCAATCTCTGCCTGACTGCTGGGCGGTTGCTCGTGGTCGACGCCCGTGTTCCTGGCCTCGACTATTTTTTTTTTATGTTGCAGGTAGATTCAAATCGACACTCATCGCCACTGTTGGATCCGTGGTTCAGTGGATATGCTGTTATTAAATAATCACACGGATGTTGTACATTAACAATAAACAGGTTTATACTGGAGGAGGGTAGTCTCAAGACTGGGGTACAGAGGCATGCGCAAAGCTTATATACAGGTGTGGTCACTGCCGGTACTACAGTATACAGGAGCTGTAAATGTAGCTCTGACTTAAAGGCACATACACTACAGACACAAAGCTGGGTGGGCGTGTGTGCTGAGAGGAGGATGCAGAGAAACTCCAGTATGATTTGGACAGGTTGGGTGATTGGGCAGATGCATGGCAGATGCAGTATAATGTGGATAAATGCGAGATTATCCACTTTGGTGGCAAAAACAGGAACGCAGATTATTATCTGAACGGCAATATATTGGGAGAAGGGGAAGTGCAATGAGACCTGGGTGTCCTTGTACACCACTCGCTGAAGGTAAGCATGCAGGTGCAGCGGGCGGTAAGAAGGCAAATGGCATGTTGGCCTTCACAGCGAGAGGATTCGAGTACTGGAGCAAGGATGTCTTGCTGCAGTTGTACAGGGCCTTGGTGAGACCACACCTTGAGTATTGTGTGCAGTTTTGGTCGCATTATCTGAGGAAGGATGTTCTTGCCATGGAGGGAGTGCAGCGAAGATTCACCAGACTGATACCTGGGATGGCAGGAATGGCGTATGAAGAGAGATTGGGTCGATTAGACTTATATTCGCTAGATTTTAGAAGAATGAGAGGGGATCTCATTGAAACTTATAAGATTCTAACAGGACTAGACAGACTAGATGCAGGAAGGATGTTCCCGATCTAGTACCAGGGGTCACAGTCTACGGATAAGGGGTAAGCCATTTAGGACTGATATGAGGAGGAATTTCTTCACCCAGAGAGTGGCGAACCTGTGGCATTCTCTACCACAGAAGGCAGTTGAGGCCAATTCATTAAATATATTCAAGAAGGAGTTAGATATATTTTTAAGGCTAAAGGGATCAAGGGATATGGGGAGAAAGCAGGGACCGGGTACTGAATTTGGATGATCAGCCATGATCTCATTAAATGGCGGAACAGGCTCGAGGGACCGAATGGCCTACTCCTGCTCCTATCTTCTATGTTTCTATGTAGTGGGGGCAGGGGCAGATGAACTTTCAATACAGATAAATGCACTGCACACAGGATGGAAAAATTGGTGACACACATTGGTCCAGTAACTGGGCGTGCTGATCGGTCCCCATACCGGAATAAGTCAGACCGAGGCCATCCGGATATTGGGCCTCACATCAAACCGGCAAGTTGTAGAAGGCTGTTGAACATCCCCAGGAATTTCACCAGATAAGACCATCTGAATTTCAGGCCACTGTCTTGCAAGAGGAAGGCAATCGGGAGGAAAGCGAGTGATCAGGAGGAGGGTTAGAAGTAGCGATCGGAAGGAGGGGTTAGTCGAGGGTTGGCCAGCAGCGGCCGTGGTTTTAATGTGGACTGTTCCTTTTAGGTGGTGGCCTCCAGCGGTCCCTTTACGAACCCGCCGGTTAGGCCGCAAGGAGACCGGGTTTTCCTAAATGCATCTGCCCTGGCGCCGGCTGCGTTCAAGGAGGCATCGAACGGGTGTTAGGCCCCTGATTTGCAAACGGAAAGAGGGCTAACACCCACTGCAGGTGCAGGGCCCTGGATGCTTCTTTTAATGCCCAAACCGGGAGCGGATCAAAGCTGGGTCCGACCGGCAGATGGAAATCCCGCCCCGACACACTTCCGGAGCTCAGTGACCCGCTGGGAAATTTAGGCCTGATTTCTTTACGCAGGGAATGACCCACAGCTGGAAGGGGCTGTCAGGAATGGGCGGTTTCAGCAAGGACAATGAACCTGTTCAAGAAACAGTTGCTGTAACAGGGGAGGATGAAAAGTTTGGTTTTCTAGAAGGGTGAGGCCTTCCTCGGAAGCTGTCTTGAAACTGTATGCTGTATGTGTGTGTGTGTGTGTGTGTGTATATTTCTGTTCTCATTCATGTTTTCTTTTCTCTTATGTGAAATAAATGAGCCGAAACACTGAGCGAACTTTCAGTGGCCTTTGTGCACTCTGGTATCACGGGGTAGTTTACTGTTGAATCCCCGAACCTGGTTGTACTTCGTGGCTCTCTCTCTTGCTCGCTGAGTGCCTGCTGACAGACTGAGCTCCGGGGAGACAGGATTTGAAGGGATTAGCCTGAGATTTAGGGACCTCCCTCAGCTCCTACATTTCACTTCAGGCCATCTGATACAGATTATAATTTACCGTATGAAAGGATTAGTTGCTCTGTTCATTTCTCACTGCACTGTCTCCTAGAGACTGAAACAGAAACAAAAGATTAATAATTCTTTCACTCCTCACAAGGAATAAAAAAATCTAATAAACTAATTTTTAAACACGCGTGACTAGCTCGCAACAGTTCCCATCAGTGACTACTCCAGTCACCTCAACCACAATTGTCACATGGTGACTACTGACCTGCAAATACATGCCATATAATATACACCTTTCTTAATAGGTACAATGCCCAGGTGGACACTGAACACAGGCACTCCCATCTTCATATAAACACAGCACTCAAGTAGGCAGCAAATACACGTCCTCCTTTATGGACAATACCCCACATTGGTGTCAGCTGTGGTTCAGTGGGTAGCACTCTCACCTCTGAGTTTTAGCAGGTTGTGGGTTCAAGACCCACTCATGAGAGTTGACCACAGAAATCTAGGCCGTCACTCCACTGCAGTACTGAGGGAGCGCTGCACTGTCGGAGGTGCTGTCTTTCAGATGAGACGTTAAATCGAGGCCCTGTCTGCCCTCTCAGGTGGATGTGAAAGATCCCGTAACACTATTCAAAGAAGAGCAAGGGAGTTCTCCCCGGTGTCCTGGCCAATATTCATCCCTCAACCAACATCCCTAAAAAACAGATTATCTGGTCATTATCACATTGCTGTTTGTGGGATCTTGCTGTGCACAAATTGGCTACTGCGTTTCCCACATTACAACAATGACTACACTCCAAAAAGTACTTCATTGGCTGTAAAGCGCTTTGGGACATCCTGAGGTTGTGAAAAGCGCTATATATAAATGTAAGTCTTTATTTGTTTTATGGATATAATGCACATGGACAGCTTTCTCTGTTACATGTATATTGAGAGATAGTCTGCTTGGTAAGGCCAGCCCAGCTGGTAGGATTCGGGAATGTGGGTGGCAGGAAATGGCACGATGTACCATTTTGTCAGCCAACCTTTTTGTTCGTCTGGTTTAAAGTGCTCGTCCATGATGTGTGTGCGATCTTCATTAACATGGTCATACCACGCTAATTACTTCTTGCGCAATTTCCCAACTTTTAACTCTATGTCCTTAACTCCTCCATTAATGGCCACTGACACTTCGGGAAGTTTTTTTATTAAAGTTGGACAGCTCAAATTTTGATTGCTTCAACCAAATTTCTGAAAATGGGTCTGATCTTCACAACTTCTATTTTTGAAGGTAGAAGAAGCAGATAAATGATAGCGGTTAGATGGAGTCAAGGTACAGATCAGCCATGATCTAACTGAATGGCAGAACAGGCTCGAGGGGCTGAATGGCCTCCTCCTGTTCCTATGATCCCATGGAGGCAGGAGCTTTGTCTGCACTGGACGCAATCTGACCCAGATGACACCCTCCCTAATCCACCGGCCCAAGATTGCAGACACAGCTGCAACTAGCTGGGACTGTCGGAACGGGACACTCTTTGCGTGGTAGGGTTCAGTAGGGAAGCAGCACCTGAGTTGTGTCGTCTGCTGCAAGCTGGCCTTGGGACAGTGCTGCCTGAGATCATTAATGTCACTACCACCATCAACTTCTATGCCTATGGTTCATTTCAAACTCCCACAAGGGACATCTGCAGTACGACAATTCTGCAGTCCACCAAAGCTTTGCTTGGTGAGGACAAGCACCTTTATCGCTTTGCTTGAAAAAGCAATAGCAGAACAAAATGCCACACTCTTTCTCCACCTTGAAGGATTACCCAAAGTCCAAAGAGTTGTGGACAACACTATGTGGTCACCAAAACCCCCAACACAATGCCACACCATTCATGAACTGCACAGGCTTCCATTCCATCAGTGTCCTTGTGGTCAGTCACCAGCAGCACAGGATCATGCAGGCAACTGGGCGCCTCCCAAGCAACACTCGTGATTCCTTAACATTGGGACTCTGTGCCTGGGTTAATAGAAGTTAAAGGTAGACCATCAGGATGGTCCCTAAGAGACCAAGGCTACCGTCTGCAGCCCTGGCTTGTGATTGGCATTAACACCAGATGAACGCAGACCCAATGAGGTCCCTCAGGTAACTGTGGCGACGATTGAATAAACAATTGGCCTCGTGGCACAATAGTTCAGATGCCTGGATGGATCAGGGACTTTTAGGGTCTCCACAATTACCATTGTCTGCTGCACGCTCCAAAGGAGGTCCATGTGTCGGCAATGCAAAGTCAGGACATTGACCTCAAGATGCTGCTGCAGAAACATCTTTGCTGCACCAGGCTTTTATAAGGAGGCATTCACCTCCTTGTACATGCTCCCTTTGCACTAACAGACATGCTTACTCGTGCACTCAGCAGTGCCACAGTGCACCATCCCCAACTTGGTCCCTTTGCACTACTTCAACCATCATGGAAGCCCAGCCTTGCATTGCCATAGACTGAACTTTGGGGGCAGGATGCATTGCAGTGGGAATGGGCTTAGCTCAATCCTACAGTCCAACTGGCCTATCTGCAATCGGACTGAACCAGTGTGTAAAAGCATGATTCAAATGATGAAACGTTTTATTGGACTGTAAAGGGAAAGGCTGTTCCTCTGGCAGGAGAGTCAGTGACAAGGCGTCATCATTGTAAACTTATCGTTAAGCGAGTGAGGAAAGGGGTTAAGAGAAATTTCTTTACGCAGAGGATTGTTGGGGCATGAAATACATTGCCACAGGGAGGAAATGGTGACAGAGACCATTGCATCTTTTAAAGGAAAAGTGGATAAGCATATAAGGGAGGTATAGGCTATAGGGAAAGTGCGGGGCATTGGGGTTTGTTTTTGGATTGATACAGGACTACGGAAAGAATTTTGGGGCAGTGGGATTGGTTTTGGATTGCTCTAGCAAAGAGATGGCACAGATGTGATGGGCTGAATGGCCACTTCCATGGCTCTCTATTTCATGTTCCAATATGCATACCTTTATATTTATCTATATTTTAGAATCATAGAATGAAAGAATCATACAGCACAGAAGGAGGCCGTTCAGCCCATCGTGCCTCTGTCAGCTCTTTGAAAGAGCCATTCAATTAGTTCTACTCTCCCGCTCTTTCTCATAGCCCTGCATATTTCTCCTTTTCAAGTATATGTCCAAATGCCTTTTGAAAGTTACTATTGAACCTGCTTCTACCACCCTTACAGGCAATGTATTCCAGCTCATAACAACTCGCTGCGTTAAAATAATTCTCCTCATTTCCACCCTGAACTTTTTGACAATACCTTTAAATTTGTGTCCTCTGGTTACTGACCCTCATAGGAACATAGGAACAGGAGGAGGCCATTTAGCCCCTTGAGATTGTTCCACCATTCAATGAGATCATGGCTGATCTGTGATCGAACTCCATCTACCCGCCTTTGGCCCATATCCCTTAATACCTTTAGTTAACAAAAATCTATCAATCTCAGATTTAAAATTAACAATTAACCTAGCATCAATTGCCATTTGCGGATGAGAGTTCCAAACTTCTACCACCCTTTGTGTGTAGAAGTGTTTCCTAACTTCACTCCTGAAAGGTCTGGCTCTAACTTTTAGACTCTGTCCCCTAGTCCTAGAATCCCCAACCAGCGGAAATAGTTTCTCTCTATCTAGCCCTATCAGTTCCCCTTAATATCTTGAAAACTTCGATCAAATCACTTTTTAACCTTCTAAATTCCAGGGAATACAACCCTAGTTTGTGTAATCTTTCCTCATAATTTAACCCTTCGAGTCCAGGTATCATTCTGGTAAATCTACACTGCACTCCCTCCAAGGCCAATATATCATTCCTAATCCCTGCTGCCATTGGAAACAGTTTCTCCTTATCAACTCTATCAAAAACCTTTATAATTTTATCTGTATTAAGCCTTCCTCCACTTTCCAAATTCCTTTGAGCCACATCAATCTCCCAACTGGGTACATAGTTAGGACCTGATGAAAGCTTCCGCAGTATTTTGCGTTTGTCACATAGTTTGTTGTCATTTTCAGATGCGATATTATTACGACACACCCTACTTTGCAATTAACGTGAAATTGAGACCTAACTCCATTTGTAACTGTGTCCCACGAAGAGCTTGATCCTTTGATCGCTCGTTACTTTCTACATAATTTATATTTCTGTCAAATGTTTGCGCTCACTAGTACAAAACACGTCAGCACTGAGGAGCGGAATACCTTCCTCTGCTTCACACCCAGTGTTAGCAGCAGATAGCACACGTGCCTTGTATAAGTGCAGTTTCCTCTGCTGTCCACCAACCCCGACCTTAGAGGAATAAGAAGAACCTTATAGCCAGTGAATAAAGGCAACTTTTATCACAGCTGGGCTGGCCATGAATTGAAGTTCCAGAGGTCAAAGAACAGGTGATGACCCTCTGAACCACCCAGAATCCTTTGCTTTCGTAGGCCGAGCTGATTTTTGGTCCAACCAGCTAATTTGCCAAGATGTCCACGTACATCCTGAAGAGTCTTAAATGCAGATCTTTGGTCAAATCCCTTCTGAAAACACAAGTAGATTGTTTCCAGAGGATATCCCTTGTCCATTCATGTAGTTTCTTCTTCAAAGAATTCCAGTAGGTTAGTGAGCCATGAACCCATTGCTTCTAAAACCCTGCTGACTGCCTCTTACGGCCTCTATGCTTTTTAGATGAACATTGATAGGGTGCCATAAAAAGCTGTCAAGCATTTTCCCCACTACCAATGTTAGACTAACTGGTCTATAATTCCCAATTACATCTCCTTTCTTGAGTATTGGCTGTACATGAGTGACAATCAGTGTTTCTATTTTACTCTTACCTTTCCCAATACTCATTTCTGTCCATCTTTAACTAATGGCCAGTCCACATTTGGTTTTTTTATAAATTATTTTGCCTTCTAAAATAATTTGTCTTAAGGGTTAGATTACTCTTGAATACCTCATCCAGTCGCTTGCCGTGAAGACGTGTTTTCCACTGCCGGAAGTTTTAAGCCGGAATGCTGTGAAGTTGGCTTTGTTCCCGCACAGCAGAAGCTGGCCCAGGTTTAGTATTCACGATGAGCTTCTAGGGCCAGACAGGGAGTCTAATCGATGGGGGGTCAGAAATCTCCGTCGTCAGTACAGCTCGAAAAGAGGTTATTACCGCCAGTTAAAGCGAAAGTTAATTTGCAGTGGATAAAAATTGTACAGAGCATGGACATACAATGGATCAGCACCATCCCCACAGGAGAAGAGTGCAGATGGCATGTTAGGAGGAGGTGCAAAGGGTTAATACTGTGTCCAACCTCCACACCCCATACCCCACCCCCCCGCCCCACCAACCCACCCAAGGGCCTGGGTGATGATGAGAAAGAGGTTTGCCAACCTGAGAAAATCTGCCAAGGTAAAATGCCACTCAACATCTCCCCATTCCATGCAGATGGGTAAAGTACACATCCCAGTCAGCCTATGACACTTTACTGCAGTCACAAAAAGCAATCAGATAATCTAACAATTCTCCCAGTTTCACGTACATGCTCATACTACAGTAGGGCACGCATTCTGGCTGCAACTTCCAACAGGAAGTCTTGTTGCACTAAAATCTGTAAAGGTGAGCCCATAAAGCAAGCTTTCAATAACAAGTAGCTGCATGATGCATGGCCATTCACTCACACTCACGTACAAACACACATTCACACACTCACACACTCACACACAAACACACACTCACACACATTCACACACTCACACACAAACACACATTCACACACTCACACACAAACACACATTCACATACTCACACACTCACACACAAACACACACTCACACACAAACACACACTCACACACATTCACACACTCACACACAAACACACATTCACATACTCACACACTCACACACAAACACACACTCACACACATTCACACACTCACACACAAACACACATTCACATACTCACACACAAACACACATTCACATACTCACACACTCACACACAAACACATACTCACACACAAACACACATTCACACACTCACACACAAACACACATTCACATACTCACACACTCACACACAAACACACACTCACACACAAACACACATTCACACTCACACACACTCACACACACACACTCACACACACACAAACACACACTCACACACTCACACACAAACACACACTCACATACTCACACACTCACACACAAACACACACAAACACACATTCACACACTCACACACAAACACACACTCACACACACACAAACACACATTCACACACTCACACACAAACACACATTCTCACACTCACACACACTCACACACACACACTCACACACACACAAACACACACTCACACACTCACACACAAACACACATTCACACACACACTTTCACACTTTCACACATTCATACACCCTCACCGACAAACACAACTACACATAAACACACTCAAACACACACACACAAATACACACTTACATATTCACACACACACACAATTACACACTAACACACATTCACACACTCACACACAAACACACATTCACACACACACACACACACACACACACACTCAATGCAGGGAGGGGACTGAATACCACTGTATGTGCCCTTCAAACTTCCAGCATCTCAACACTACTTCACTGCTTGCAGGAGAAGGCAACACGTAAGTGAAAGGATCAAACAGACATGGGCAGAAGGCCCAGTAATTTCAAGTCCTTGAGTTTCTTTGATGAAGACATTTTCAAAATCGTTGGGATGGAGAGCACCAAGTGAGTGGGAGAGGGTGAAACCAGAGGCCTCCCACCAACTCAGGGCCAGCTATTCTTTCTTCACTCACTCATTCACACCATGATGTCATGGGAACACCATCACCTCCAAGTTCCCCACCAAGCCATACCGCATTCTGCCTTGGACATATATCAACATTCCTTCATCGTCACTGGGCCAATATCCTGATATCCCTCCCTAACACCACTGTGGGAACACCAACATCACATGACCAACAGAACTTCAAGGAGTAGACCCACCACCACCTTATCAGGGCAACTATAGATTGGCAATAACTGCAGCCTTGACAGCAATGCCTGAGAACAACAATGCAAAAATTCATTCACTCAGCCAATTTGTGCACAGCAAGCTCCCACAAACAAAATAAATGACCAGGTAATCTGTTTCAGTGACGCTGTTTGAGGGATAAATGACACCGGGGAGAACTCCCTTACTTTTCTTTGAATAGTGCCGTAGGATCTTTTACGTCAACTGAGAGGGCAGACGTCGGTTTAACGTTTCATCTGAAAGGCAGCAACTCCGGCAATGCAGCACTCCCTCAGTACTGCACTAGAGTGGCCAATCTAGACTATGTGCTCAAGTCCCATGGAGTGCGACTTGACCCCACAACTTTCGGACTCAGAGGCGAGAGTGCTACCCACTGAGCCACGACTGACACCTAGCAGAGCACTACTGAGGGACGAAAGGTAAGTGGGTTGAAATTTTCTTTCCATTTTCTACGTTTCTGGCCAGTGCAGGAATTTCAGGGTTCAGTAGCACTCGACCTGGGAGAGCAGGACCAGCGAGAGCAGGAAGAGGCTGCTCATGATGTTAGGTGGGATGTCCCAACACCCTGCTACACGATGGCACGCCAGTACCAAGCATAGCTACTTGGTAATGACGGCAGAGATGTGCCTAAGAAGGTGAAGGTTTTCCTGGAAAGTGGTATGGAGCTGAGCAATTTCCTTCAGGGAGACAGACCTCAGACAATGTGTAACATCCATCCAGCATTGTTGGTTTCCAGCTATCACTGGGGGACATGTGCAGTGTCAGACAGTTTGCTGCTCACATGCATATCAAGGCGGTCACAGGTGCATTATTCAGGAGAGTAATGTGTCAGTTGTGGCTCAGCTGGTAGCACACTCGCCTCTGAGTCAGAAGGTTGTGGGTTCAAGATTTCCAGCATATAAAGCTAAGCTGACACTCCAGTGCAGTGCTGAGGGAGTGCTGCACTGTCGGAGGTGCCATCTTTCGGATGAGGACATTAAACCGAGGCCCCCGTCTGCTCTCTCAGGTGGACGTAAAAGATCCCATGGCATTATTTTGAAGAAGAGCAGGGGAGTTATCCCCGGTGTCCTGGCCAATATTTATCCCTCAATCAACATCACTAAAATAGATGATCTGGTCATTATCACATTGCTGTTTGTGGGAGCTTGCTGTGCAAAAATTGGCCGCCACGTTTCCCACATTACAACAGTGACTACACTTCAAAAAGTACTTAATTGGCTGTAAAGTGCTTTGAGGCATGAAAGGCGCTATATAAATGCAAGTCTTTCTTTTAACGGCTTCATCCTTTTCTGCGACTGACCAACAGCAGCAACAGGCGAGAGATGCCCGATTCTCCAGAGCTGCGGGTTCTCCAGAGCCCAGAGGATCATTGAGCGTACCTGTGCTCGCATTCAGATCCCGAGCACAATGTTGCATCTTGTATGACTCGAAAGGGAGTTTTAATTCTTGAGGTGGGCTCCGGTACAGCATCCTCCTGGTCTATGGCTGCCTCATGACACCGCATCAATGCAAGATCTCATTGTCATCTTAAGGTGCCAATCTTATTTGAAGGGGAATGAAGAGTGGAAGGGTGGCACCAGGGAGAGCAAGACTATGCCCTATTCAACCAGGGCTCATGACAGTCATGGACAAAAGTTGAGTCCTCCACAAACAGCAATGAAATAAATGACTCGATTAGCTTTTTTTTTTAGGTGTCGGTTGCGAGATAAATGTTGGCCAGGACAAGTAGGGAGGCCACGGCCATGCAAGGTGCTATATAAATGTAAGGCTTACTTTTTTGCACTATACTTTCATACATTTTTTTATTATTCATTCACAGAATATGGGCATTTGCCCATCCCTAATTGCCCCTTGAGAAGGTGGTGGTGAGCCGCCTTCTTGACCCGTTGCAGTCCGTGTGGTGAAGGTACTCCCACAGTGCTGTTAGGGAGGGAGTTCCAGGATTTTGACCCAGCGTCGATGAAGGGACGGTGATATATTTCCAAGTCAGGATGGTGTGTGACTTGGAGGGGAAATTGGAGGTGGTGGTGTTCCCATGCGCCTGCTGCCCTTGTCTTTCTAGATGGTAGAGATTGAGGGTTTGGGAGGTGCTGCCGAAGAAGCCTTGGCGAGTTGCTACAGTGCATCAGTTTTTCAAATATCATCTATTGTCATCATAGTGGCTCCTGTTATAATAACCACTAAATGTACTTCCTGTATTATGCAGTGTATCGATATCGGCAGCTTGAGTCCGCATAGCGTTGTCTCTTGGTGATTGTGCTTTGTTTCAGGTGTTTGACGTCTAACTGACCGCTCCTTCTGAATAACTCCTTTGTAGAAGCAATACATGTGTTGGTTGGCTGCAGGAATTCACTGGCTGTCTGCTGGGAATCTAGAAGCCCTAAACAACAACAACAATGTGCATTTATATAGCGCGGGTGCGTCACCAGACAAAAACTGACACCGAGCCAAAGAAGGAGACTTTAGGACGGGTGACCAAACGCTTGGTCAAAGAGGTCGGTTTCATCCGGTGTCTTAAAGCAGGAGAGTGAGGTGGCGAGGTTTAGACGGCTGAAGGCACGGCAGCCAGTGGTGGGGCAAAGGAAGTGGGGGATGCACAAGAGACCAGAGTTTTCAGAGGGTTGTAGGTTTGGAGGAGTTTACAGAGATAGGGAAGGGTGAGGCCATGGAGGGGTTTGATTATGAGGCTGAGAATCTGAATATCGAGGCGTTGCTGGACCAGGAGCCAACATAGGTTAGCGAGCACAGGGATGATGGGTGACTGGGACTTGGTGCGAGTTAGGATACAGGCAGCATAGTTTTGGATGAGCTTAAGTTTATGGAGGGTAGAAGATGGGAGGTCGGCCAGGAGAGGGTTGGAATAGTTGAGTCTGGAGGTAACAAAAGCATTAGTCTTTGGGCTGCACATTGTGAGTCTGCCACAGCCCGGATTGTGATTGGTATTGCCTACTTTACACTATCTCTTCCCATAAAAAATAAGACTTACATTTATACAGCGCCTTTCACGACCACCGGACGTCTCAAAGTGCTTTACAGCCAATGAAGTACTTTTGAAGTGGAGTCACTGTTGTAATGTAGGAAACGCGGCAGCCAATTTGCACTCAGCAAACAGCAATGTAATAATGACCAGATAAATTGTTGTTATGTTGATTGAGGGATAAATATTGGCCCCAGGACAACTCCGCTGCTCTTCTTTGAAATAGTGCCATGAGATCTTTTACTTCCACCTGAGAGAGCAGACGGGGCCTCGGTTTAATGTCTCATCTGAAAGACGGCACCTCTGACAGTGCAGCACTCCCTCAGCACTGCACTGGAGTGTCAGCCTAGCTTTATGTGCTCAAGTCCCTGGAGTGGGATTTGAACCCACAACCTTCTGACTCAGAGGCAATGGTGCTGCCCACTGAGCCACAGCTGACGCAATTGTGCCTTTTACATCATGCCTGATGTCAAAGGCACATTCAGGGAACCGTCCACGAATTATCTGCCTTCTCTCCCTGAGTCCCTATTTGCAGCCCATGGCCTTTAAAACAGGCATTCCTGATTTAATTCTAGATCAATTTTGTCAAGTAATCAGGTTTTTTTTGCCTTCCTGGTGCTATTTTAGATGTTTAACGGCTCCCAATTGCAGTTCACAGATGATTTAGAGAATGAGTGCAGTTCTCTTTTCATTAGTTGGCTCGCTGTGTGAGAGAGAACACTCACAGACTGAATCATTGAATCATAGAATGATACAGCACTGAAGGAGGCCATTCGGCCCATCGTGTCTGTGCCGGGACTGCTCTTTCCCCACAGCCTTGCAAATTTTCACCCTTCAGGTATTTCTCCAATTCCCTTTTGAAAGTTATTATTGAATCTGCTTCCCCCGCCCTTTCAGGCAGTGCATTCCAGATCACAACAACTCGTTATGTAAAAATGTATTTCCTCATGTCGACTTTGGTTCTTTTGCCAATCACCTTAAACCTGTGCCCTCTGGTTACTGACCCATCTGCCACTGGAAGCAGCTTCTCCTTCTTTACTCTATCAAAACCCTTCATTATTTTGAACACCTCTATCAAACCTCCTTCTCTGCTGTAAGGAGAACAACCCAGTTTCTCTAGTCTCTCCACATAACTGAAGTCCTTCAACCATGGTACCATTCTAGTAAACCTCCTCTGCACCCTGACATCCTTCCTAAAGTGTGGTGCCCAGAATTGGCCACAATACTCCAGCTGGGGCCTAACCAGTGTTTTATAAAGGTTTAGCACAACTTCCTTGCTTTTGTACTCTATGGTCCCGATATGAACAGGAAGGAGGGGAGGGGGTGCAGTTTAGCAGACGGGAAACCCAGAAGTATGGATTTCCCTCAAGTCCTGATGAATTTTAAGGCAGGGCCTGATTACCATTTTTGAAATCTGTTTCCCGGCCGCAGCCAGCCAGATTGAGAGGCAAAACAGATTCCAAAAATGATAAACAGGCCCTGCCTTAAAATTCATCAGGACTTGAGGCTGGCGGGTAGACCTGCGGCACCAGGCCGCAGCCAGGGAGCAGAAAGGAGGGAGGGAGAGATCGTGGGTCGGCGAGGGGACATTGATGGGGGGTGTGGGGGTTGCCCGGAAAGATCGGGGAGGAGGGGAGAAGATTACGGGGGGTACCTTGGAGAAGTTTGTGGGGGGTGGGGGTGGGTGCAGGAAGGAGATCGCAGGCCGGGGAGGATATCGAGAGAGAATTCAGGTCGCAGGGTGCGGGGAGGGGGTTCCGATCACTGCAGAGGTTAACAAGGTAGCTTGGTGGGCTGGGGGGGGGAAGCACTCCTGTTCCTCCTGGCCCACAAGCAGTGCTGGAAATGTTCTTATCTGTTTCATCCAGCAATCTTCGCCTCCCTTCAGCTGCTGGGTTTCCCAAGGCCCGGTTAAAGTGTTAAAGCTGGAACACAGAATAAATCTTCGGCACGCAGTCTCCTTAAAATATTTAAATGAGGGGCCCGCCTTCTGAGAGCGGACTGGTCGCCCGCCTCCCCAACCCCACCCCATCCCACCTCCGCTAAAACCGCAAGTGAGCAGGTTCGAGGCGGGGCCTGGATTCGGGTTTGAAATTTTTAACGTTTTAACTTCCAAACCTGACCCAAACCCACCTGTTTTTGGGGTTTAAATTACCCCCTGTGCTGCCCAGAATTGAACACAGCCCTCCAGCTGAGGCCTAACCAGTGTTTTATAAAGGTTTGGTTAGCATAACTTTCTTGCTTTTGTACTCTATGCCTCTATGTATAAAACCAAGGATCTCAGATGCCTTTTTAACAGCTTTCTCAGCTTGTCCTGTCACCTTCAAAGATCAGTGTGCGTACACCCCCAGGACCCCCTGTTCCTGCACCCCCTTTAAAATTGTACAGTTTAGTTTATATTGCCTCTCCTCATTCTTGCTACCAAGATGAATTACTTTACACTTCACTGCATTAAATTTAATCTGCGATGAGCCTGCCCATTTCACCAGTCTGTGTCCTCCTGAAGTCTATTACTATCGTCCTCACTGTTTACTACATTTCCGAGTTTTGTGTCACCTGCAAATTTTGAAATTATGCCCTGTATACCCAAGTCCAGGTCATTAATATACATCAAAAAGAGCAGTAGTACTGATACCGACCCCTGGGGAACACCACTGCACACTTCCCTCCAGTCTGAAAAACAACCGTTCGCCACGACTCTCTGCTTTCTGTCCCTTAGCCACGCTGCCACTGTCCCTTTAATCCTATGGGCTTCAATTCTGCTAACAAGTCTATTATGTGGCACTTTATCAAACGCCTTTTGAAAGTCCATATACACAACATCAACCGCACTACCCTCATCAACCCTCTCCCTTACTTCATCAAAACACACAAACAAGTTAGTCAAACATGATTTGCCTTTAACAAATCCATGCTGGCTTTCATTTATTAACCTATATTTTTCCAAGTGCCAATTAATTTTGTCCCGGATTATTATCTCTAAAAGTTTCCCCACCACCGATGTTAGGCTGACTGGCCTGTAGTTCTTTGGACTCTAAGGGAATCAAGGGATATGGGGATCGGGCAGGAAAGTAGAGGTGAGGTCGATGATCAGCCACGATCTTATTGAATGGCGGAGCAGGCTCGAGGGGCCGTATGGCCTACTCCTGCTCCTATTTCTTATGTTCTTATGTTGTCAGGTTTATCCTTCTCTCCTTTCTTGAACAGAAAGCAACAACATTTTAGTCATTCAGATGCCGTGCACAACACCCACGGCAAGTTCTAGGCTGTAACATCCAACTGTGCAATGACCATTGGAGGTCAAATGTCTCACTCTTTTCCAGATGATGGTAATTTTGGATGGACTGCTAGGTACTGAGTCTAAGACATCACCTGGCCCAGTCCTCTACTTCACACACTATACTGAGAAAAAGTTACTTACTGCCTGTATGAAATTGTGCTTTCGCCTTTCTCTCTCTCTCCGATCTACCTCAGAGCTACTGAAGTCCCACGTGATTAGCATGTTACAACTCCCTGAAGCCTCTTACTCAGCTAAACTGCTTCCTCTCCACTCGTTCTCCTTGAGCTAGCAGGCAACAGAAGCTGCTGGTTATTGCTACGTGGCCTTCGTCATCGCTGAATTTCCACTGAAATTCCTTTGCCACCTCCAATAATTCTACTCCTCCACCCAGATACACACATCCATCTTTAGAAAATAGTCTCAATCTTGCGTCCAATTTCAGTGATGCCAATAACATGAATATTTCCACTGGTTACACGCACCTCCATTTATTCCAAATCTCCCTTACAGGAATATAAAAACAGTTATTTTTCTTCCCTAAGCACCTCTTTAAACCGTGTTGTTACTTGATTGTTTCTGTAACATTTTTCTCGTGAACCTCGATCAGGGAGTGTTCGCAGAGAGCATTGGTCAAGAAATCGTGGGTTTGCAACTCTTAATGTCCCGTCCATTTATATTAATGGATGGAAAATCAGAGTGCTGTGGGTTTCACCACCAGCATTCTCGTAGCTGGAAAGTGTGCTCATCTAGAAATGGGACGCCTTCCTAGTTAAGACACCCAGTGCGAGCGTCAAGCACTCCCAGCTCAGGTACGAGGCATTCAAGCACTGGAGGCAGTTCAAACAGCCATGAGGCTGATCCCTAGCGTTTGTGTTATGAAGATAACTGGCAAAACTTGGGCTTTGCGTCTTGGAAAGGAAGCATCTG
Organism: Somniosus microcephalus; assembly: GCF_052327205.1. Lineage (NCBI taxonomy): Eukaryota > Metazoa > Chordata > Chondrichthyes > Squaliformes > Somniosidae > Somniosus > Somniosus microcephalus. The sequence continues at coordinate 14,145,935 of NC_141015.1, forward strand.
AGCGGTGATCTATAGAGGGGTATAAAATAGTTAACGGTGTATCAAAAGTTAACTCAGAAAATTATTTTAATTTAAATTGGAAGTAGAGAACAAAGGGTCATAGCTTCCAACTAGTAGAAGGCACATTTAAGACTGATATCAGGAAATTCTTCTTCAGACAATGAATGATCAACTCATGAAATGGGCTCCTGGCTAATGCAGTGGAGGCAAAAACTCTGGAATCATTTAAGAAGCGACTGGATTCTACAATGGTTGGAATTTAGAGTCTTTCTGGCTGGAAGAATTAAGATGGGCCGAATGGCCTTCCTCATCAGTAATTATGGGGTGATTATGTAGTGTTGCTAGTTGCGGACTAAAGCTCCCTCTACTCTGCCCCAACACTATGTCTGAGCCACCATCTGAGAAGAGCACTCCTTACACCAGAGTGACTCTTTCCCTTTCTCAGTCTGAGTGAGACTGCAAAGCCAACTGATTTCCATTTCGGGATAAAATTGGGACAGATTGAGACGGCTCAAACGAATTTCATGTGGGGCCTTCATTTGCTCCATCTGGGTTGGATTTGAATCTAGAATCCAGAAGTGAAAGCCTTTTCTTTGTATTCCTTATTACTCTTATAGCCATGGCTCAGTTGGTAGCATTCTTGCCTGAGTCAGAAGGTTGTGGGTTCAAGTCCCACCTCAGAGGCTTGAGCACAAAAATCTAGGCTGACACTCCAGTGCAGTGCTGAGGGAGAACCGCACTGTTGGAGGTGCCGTCTTTTGGATGAGACGTTAAACCGAGGCCCCGTCTGCTCTCTCAGGTGGATGTAAAAGATCCCACGGCACTATTTCAAAGAAGAGCAGGGGAGTTATCTCCGGTGTCCTGGAAAATATTTATCCCTCAATCAACATCACTAAAACAAATTACCTGGTCATTAACACATTGCTGTTTGTGGGAACTTGCTGTGCGCAAATTGGCTGCTGCGTTTCCTACATTACAACAGTGACTACGCTTCAAAAAGTACTTTATTGACTGTAAAACACTTTGGAACATCCGGTGGTCGTGAAAGGCGCTATAGAAATGCAAGTCTTTTTTTCTTTCTGAAGAAGCATTTGCTTATTTTTTGTGTTTCCTGATGCCCATTGTGTGCAAATCTGGATTAAGTAAATCCCACTGGCTGTGTTTGGAACCAAAAGCTTTGCTCATATTCGGTTATGTGTGGAACAACCTTCCTGTACAAGCTCCTTCTACCCTGAAGCTCCTTCGTTTTCTGAATAGTTAATTCCTTCCTACACATAACTGCTCAATAGAGTTACTTATTCAACTCATTCTCTCGAAGCTCAAATAACAGAGGAAGCAACATTGATGCCAATGCCCTTGATCTTTGTCCCACCCTGACATTTAGATTTCTCTCTCAGCTCTCCGAACGGGGCTGGAAATCTGTCAGGCCAGTTCCAAAGATCGAAGAATACTGTACGTGGTCTCCATACCTCTCAATCCCTTTTGACGCCAATAATCTCTCCTGCTGTCTCTCGAATTTCCCAACACTATCCACCTCCACTCCCTCCCCAGGCAGTTTGCTCATCTCCATACGTTCTCTTCATGTAAAACAGTTAAAGATAGGGACAGGAGGAGGCCATTCAGCCCCTTGAGCCTGTTCTGCCACTCAATTTGATCATGGCTGAATTGTATCTTAACTCCATCTACCTGCCTTGGTTCCATAACCCTTAATACCCTTGCCTATCAAAAATCTATCAAACTCAGATTTGAAATTTTTAAGTGGCCCCCCCCAGCCTCAAGAGCCTTTTGGGGGAGGGAATTCCAGATTTCGACTAGCCTTTGTGTGAAGAAGTGCTTCCTGAACCTAAGTGTACCTTTCACCTTCCCTCTGGACTGGATTCCATGTTCAAGAGTTTGTGATTATGTCAGGCCTTTTATTATCTAGACTACTTAAAATATTGAACACTTCAATAAGATCCTCCCTAAGCATAAACATCTCCTGGTTCTATTGTCTCTCCCAGTAACACGGTATCAGGTTAGTTGCCCTTCACTGGACCCCTTCCAATGCCAACACGCCCAGTGTAGTGCAGGCACTGGGTTCTGAGCGGGGTCAGACCAGGGCTTCACATGGGGTGATTATTGCCTTTGGCAATTTATGCTCCATCCCTCCAGCTTCTACACCATAAGAACTCCTTGGCTTGCTTTATTGCTGGCACTGCTCTGGTGGCTTCCTGTGCTGTGGCCAGTTGAATCATTTCATTTCCCCTGCACTACTTCCATCATTTTCTATTTATTCACACTGATCTGCTTGCCCGGATTCATTAACAGGAATTAGCATAGCTCCAACCCTCCGCATCATTCCCGGCATCTCCCATTCAGCACCATTCCTGGCTCCAACCTCTCAGCCCTAGAAGATGCACTGCAGCAACTCGCCAAGGATTCTTTGGCAGCATCTCCCAAACCCACGGCCTCCACCACATAGAATGACAAGAGCAGGAGGCGCATGGGAACTCCAAGTTCCCCTCCAAGTCACACACCATTCTGATGTGGACATATAGCACTGTTCCTTCATCATCGCTGGGTCAAAATCCTGGAACTACCTAACTAACAGCACTGTGGGAGCACCTTCACCGCATGGACTGCAGCGGTTCAAGAAGAAGGCCCACCACCACCTTCTCAAGGGCAACAAGGGATGGCCAATAAATGCCGGCCTTGCCAGCGACGGCCACATCCGAGAAGGAATTTTTAAAAGTCCCTTGGGATCTTTTATGTCCACTTCAACAGGCAAACAGGGCCTCGGTTTAATGTTCCAGTCAAAAGGTGGCACCTCCGCCGGGCAGCACTCCCTCAGCACTGCACTAAAGTGTCAGCCCAGATTTCAGCGCTCACATCCTGATGTGGGACTTGAACCCACGACCTTCTGGCTCAAAATGAGCCTGCATAAGCCAAGATGTCACATTAATGCAATGTGACAGGCCCGTATAACGTGACAAAACCCGGCCTTCCATCCCCGTTTCAGTCTTCCCTTTGCCCCTTCCCAACAAGCTGAGGAGTGAGACAACAAGTAAACCACCCCCCCACCCCACCTCTCCCCAGCTAGTGTAAGGGGTTTTCGATCGTCGAGGTCTCTCTCTCTCTCTCTAGAGGCCTCGCTCTCTTGCACAGTAATACACTGAGTGGTTCGACCCACTCACCCCTTAGGTTCTATACACTGGACTTTGAGGCAGGAACTACAATGCAGAGAATACTCTATAGACCAAGTTTAATGAAATGAAATGAAATTTTATTGCATGGAGGAAAAATTAAATATAAGCCAATAAGGTACATGGGAGGGAAAAACAAATCATAATACAGTACTAACCAACATATCTACAGGCATATTACGCTTTACAAGGTTCATCATGAAATAGGGAAACACACGGAACATCGAGGGACAACAACTCATTGTTAATTATCCCCTAAATGCCCACCCCCTAAACCTAGCTAGATTAGATTATGAGGGGCCAGAAACATGCTCACCAGTCCCAGTTAGAAAATAGAGGTTTTGAAGTCTGCGTTTTGGTCCTCTCAGGCGTCCTGTCTCCACGTGGTCGTTGGGCTGTAGGAGCAGTGGGCTGCTCAAGCTGATGGCTCCTTCTCTTCAGCAAGATGCGCTGACCATCATTTCGCCCACAGTTCGTTTTTCTCCGTGCTCCTGCATACCACGCTGGTGGCAACCCATTCTGTAGGGCGTTTCGTCTCCTCTTCTTCTCGTCAACTTTCTCCTCGTCTCGTCAACGGCCCGGGGTTTTTTGTCGATGATCTCCCGATAACTACCCCGGGTCTCGTCTTCTTCTTCTGAGTCCGAAAAAGGCCTTCTTCGGACCCCCGAGCAATCTCTCGAAATGACTGGCTCTTCACAAAGTGACCAAGCTAAAAGCTGCCCAAAAAGCTCTCGATGGCTACCCCGGGACTCCAGTTATACTTTTCCATGGAGGCCCTTATCTCCTGCCAAATCAAGGTTAGTCTTTGTTTAACTTTTGGCGGGCTTGTAGCACAGCGGGGTAGTCTTTGTTTTTAAAGTATCTTCAGGATGGCCGGTAACTGCCATCTCTGGTCTGGAATGACCTTGTATTGTCTTTAATGTCCCTCTTCGAACTTGAATCTGTTCCCCTTTGTCTGGGTAAACATTTAGATGGCCTTTATCTACAGGCCGATCTGATCGGATCTGAATCCAATCTGTATGTATGGGGCTCTGTCTGGTTTCGTTTTCCCTGAAACTGCCTTCCAGAACCTACTGTGGGCTGAATCCACAAAAGCTGTCTGGGGACTGCAGGAACCATTTTAAAGTGTCCCAAAAGCTGGTCACGGGGTCTGGTGGCCATTTTGTGTGCCCCTTTTCCTGGGCTTCTTTTAAAACAGTCTTTAAAAATTAAGGCCTTTTCTGCCAATAGACCCTTATAGGACAATGTTCAATTTTGCGAATTCTACACTAGGGTCGCCAACCCTCCAGGATTGCCCTGGAGTCTCCAGGAATTGAAGATCAATCTCCCGGATACTGCCGGGAGCAAAAAACACCCAGGGGGAAAATCACTTATTTGTTATAAAAATATTGAAAGAGGGAGGAAGTAAGAGTGTTTTGACTGACAGTCAAGAATCATCCAATCGACTTTCCAATTGGTATGGGAAGGCGGTGCGTTGTGAGGATGGGCATGTTGGGCGACCAATGGCAGGAGCGTGGGGCGGGGCAGTTGAAGGTGGCAGGTCATCTGATAAAACCTCCAGGAATACACGCAGCCACAGTTGGCAAACCCTATCCCCAGTCTCCCATCTCTCCTCCTCACAGGGGAGGCCAGCTTGCTCCGTCTTTTCAGCTGGAGAATGGTATGGGGGGGGTGCGGGGGGGAGGTAATGGGGGTGGCGGGGAGGGAGGCAGTATGGAGCATCATTAAGAGTTTGGAGAGAAAAGTGTAAACAATGGGATTCCTGAAGAACAAATGCAAACGCTGTTTAATAACCTAATTCCGCCTGTCCTGACAATTGCAATGAATGGGAATGGCCAGAGGATGGAGAGCAGCTGACTGGACCGACAGTAGTGGTGGCATAGTGGTTAGCACTGTTGCCTCACAGCACCAGGGTTCGAATCCAGCCTCGGGCGACTGTCTGTGTGGAGTTTGCACATTCTCCCCGTGTTTGCGTGGGTTTCCTCCGGGTGCTCCGGTTTCCTCCCACAGTCCAAAGATGTGCGGGTTAGGTTGATTGGCTATGATAAATTGACCCTTAGTGTTAGGGGGATTAAATATGTGGGGTTACGGGGATAGGGTGGGATATGTGTTGGTGTAGGGGTTACGGGGATCGGGTGGGATATGTGTCGGTGCAGGCTCGATGGGCCGAAATGGCCTCTATCTGCACTGTGGGGTTTCTGTGATTTCTGTGTGATAATTCCGCTTACTTACTGCCAAGGAGAATGGTCTCATGGACACATTCACATCCTCTGCAAACAATAAACAAAAGAATCCTTGTGCCCACCCCACCCCCCCATCACCCCGCCCTCGATACCAGGTGAGTAAACTGGCCGAAGGTGCCTGAGAGCCCCAGCAGAAACTCCGTTTGACTTTGGCCCTGTACTGAGCTTCGATATAGCGAGACATGTCAAGAAGGTTTGATGTCTCAGCTCAATAGTCAGCCAAGTGCTCCTGTCTCTGTGAGGGCATTTCAGTGAGAGTCACTCCTGCAGCACATCACCAGTTTAAAGAGGCGTTTGAAACGAGTCAAACTGCACTGAGTGTCCAGTTCTTCACACTGCTGCACTTACTCTGTCTCCGAGTCCATCTACTGGAACCAGCACAGTCCTGTGCCAAATGACAGAAAGTTATAGCAGAAAAAGATGAGACCTGCCATATCAGTAACTAAAATCCCATGTGTTGCTGTGCATTAGGGAGCGCAGCTTCCTCCCTTTTTAAAATAAGCAAGACTTTGAAGAGAAACACTCACTGGCTGCACTGTAACCTGGTTGCCCTAACAAAATGCTGCTTAGCATTAATCTCACTTGTTCAAATACTGCGGGCAGTAAATATCCTCAGATCGCGGTGTAAGTCGGTGGCTATTTCAGTCTTTTTTTATTGATTCTCGGAATGTGGGCGTTGCTGGCAAGGCCGGCATTTATTGCTCATCCCCAGTCGCCCTGAGAAGGTGGCGGCGTTGTTTTTTCTTCCTGAACCGCCACTGCAGTCCATGTTTGTAGCGGATTTGCTGCCATCACCTCAGAGGGCAACAGTGTTGGTGCGGGACTGGAGCAATGTCCCCTCTAATTTTGTTTGGCGCCGCGTGGCCCCTTTAAGGGGCTGCGCAGGCCGTTCAAAATACTGCACGTGCGCGAGCCGGCTTCGTGGGTTCCCTGGAGCGCTGTGCGGCCACACGACTTACAGGGAACATTGGACTGGAGTCACAAATAGGCCAGAATGAGTAAGGACGGCAGGTTTTTGTTCACCAAAGTCATTAAGGAATATGGGCCAAAGGCGGCTATATGGAGTTAGGTCACAGATCAGCCACAATCTCATTGAATGGCAGAACAGGCTCGAGGAGCTGAATGGCCTCCTCCTGTTCCTATATTCCATAAAGGACATGACAGCTTCACCAACAGTTTTTTAGTTCCAGGTTCCTAAAACTGAAATTAAATTCTTAAACTGCCATGGTGGGATGTGAGCTCACGTTTTCCTTGCTTAATTAGGCCCGGCCTCTGGATTACTAATCCACTAACATTGCCGCCACACTATCGCGCGCGCCCACTGCTTTCCGGCTCTCATTCTTTAACCACAATAACAGCAACTGAATCACTCTCCTCATTTCTTTCATAGCATCATAGAAGTTTACAGCACAGAAGGGAGCTATTCGGCCCATCGCTCCTGTGCTGGCTCTCTGGAAAAACTATCCACTTAGTCGCGTTTCCCTTTCGATATAGTTGAAGTTTTTTTTTTCCAAAAAGCTATCCATTTCCCGTTTAAAAGCTATTATGGCTTCTGCTTCCACCACTGTTTCTGGTCATGTATTCCATGTCCTATCAACCTTCTGTGTGAAACAATCTCTCCTAACCACATCCTTTGATCTTTTGGTGATGACCTCTAACTTCTGCCCTCTGGTTACCGACTCACCGACCAGTGGAAATAGTTTTTTTGCCTACTTACCTTATCAAAACCTCTCATAATTGTGAACCCACTCTTATCAGATCTCCTACGATAGCAAAATACTGCGGATGCTGGAAATCCGAAATAACAACAGAAAATGCTGGAAAAACTCAGCAGGCCAGGCAACATCCGTGGAGAGAAAATAGAGGGTTTGACCCGAAACGTTGACTCTATTTTCTCTCCACGGATGTTGCCTGGCCTGCTGAGTTTTTCCAGCATTTTCTGTTGTTATATCAGATCTCCTCTTGACCTTCCCTGCTCAAATGAAAAGAGCCCCAGTTTCTCAAGTTAACTTTCTCTATTGGCCCCACACACAGAGTGGCTCATGGCTGACACAGTGAATTTCTCCTTTTCCTTTTTCTCATTGCGAAGTTTAGAATGCCCTTATTTGCAGTCTCCGTGATCCTGCAACACCCAAGCCTGTGGAATCAAATCACACTGGGGCCAGAGTCTTCAGTACCTTTCCCTACCACTTGATGTCATTAGCTTACCTAGACTGTTCTCCAGAGTTGAGTATTTTTCATGTCATCTACTGACATCTGGTGGCAGAAAGACTATTTTACAAGATATTTATTTTTAATATTATGACAAGAACACACCGTGATGTTACGACATGGTTGAGACCAATTTTCCATTGGCAACTAAGACCACGATAGTCCTTTCCTTCCAGAGCTCCATTAGTTTTTAAAGAGCTTGCCTGAGTAAAGCAGGGTCACTGGTCTCACAGCGACGAACCTTGTGACCTCATGAAGAACCTCGCTGGATGGCTGGAGGAGACTTACACACACTCTCTTGTCATATGTCCTGGCCAATCTCTCTGGGAGCTCCTTCTGCTTGTTAGCTGGCAATTCTACTCCGGTCTGCTCACATTCTCTGCCCACCGATTGCCCATGTGGTGGGTCAGTAGGAGAAAATGTCAGCTGTGCTGGATGCGTATCTCCTGGAAGAATTTCGATCGCCTAGATGGGTCGGAGAGGAATTTCCCAGATTTTTTTCTCCCAAATTGGCCATTGGGTCTTTTATCTGGTTTTTCGCCTCTCCCGGGAGATCACATGGGTTCGGGTGGATGGAGAGTGATAGTAGATTTGAGGTTAGGATCAGATCAGCCATGATCTTATTGAATGGTGGAGCAGGCTCGAGGGGCCGATTGGCCTACTCCTGCTCCTATTTCTTATGTTCTTATGTAAAGGTCATCCATCCCATCAAATCCATCTACTTGCAGATCATGGACTCAACAAAAGAATGGGTGAAGATGCAGAAGAGGAGTATTGTCATTCCCATTTAGCCTTGTTAGGCATTTTGTTGTTATAGAACGAGTTTTATTGTTTCCAAGGAGCTAAACCTTGTATTTTGATAATCAGGGGGCAGTACTGTGTGGCGGGGGCAGGTTGTTAGAGGACCTTTGTCTTACAGATGCTTAGTGTAAGGCCCATGCTCTCGTACGCTTCGGTGAAGGTGTTGACGATGGTTTGGAGTTCGACCTCCGAGTGAGCGCAGACGTAAGCATCGTCTGCATACTGTAATTTGATGACAGAGGATGAGACGACCTTGGATCTGGACTGGAGGCGACGGAGGTTGAACAGTTTCCCGTTTGTTCTGTAAATTAACTCCACTCCAGTGGGGAGCTTACTGAGGGTGAGATGGTGCATTGCAGCAAGGAAGATCGAGAACAGCATTGGTGCGATGACACAGCCTTGCTTGACCCCGGTTCATATGTGAATTGGGTCTGTGGTGGAACCGTTGGTCAGGATCACGGCTTGCATGTCATCGTGAAACAGGCGGAGGATGGTGACAAACTTTTGAGGGCAGCCGAATTTGAGGAGGACACTCCATAATCCCTCATAGTTGATAGTGTCGAAGGCCTTTGTGAGATCAAAGAAGGCCATGTACAGTGGTTGGTGCTGTTCCCTGTATTTCTCTTATAATTGACGTGCGGTGAAGATCATGTCCATTGTGCCCCTTAGTGGGCGGAATCCGCATTGCGACTCTGGGAGGAGCTCTTCGGCCACTGGGAGAAGGCAATTGAGGAGGATTCTTGCGATGACTTTCCCTGTGGCAGACAGCATGGAAACTCCTCTGTAATTACCACAATCGGACTTGTCACCTTTCTTGAAGATGGTTACAATTACGCCATCTCTGAGATCCCCTGGCATGCTCTCCTCCTTCCAGATAAGAGAAATGAGTTCATGAATTCGCGCCAGTAGTGCTTCTCCACCATGCTTTAGTGCCTCGTCAGGGATTCCATCTGCTCCTGAGGCCTTGTTGTTCTTCAGTTGTCAGATGGCCTTTTCAACCTTATGCCGGGCTGGGGTTGTGCTGAGATGGTGGCGGGTAGCATGCTGTGGGATGGAGTTCAGGACACTCACATTGAAGACAGAGTGGTGGTTAAGTAGATCTTCGAAGTGCTCCTTCCAGTGGGCACTGACTGCCTCTCTGTCCTTGATGAGTACCTCTCCATTCTTGGCCCGCAGTGGGGAAGGGCCTTGGGTGCTTGGACCGTAGATGGTCTTGACTGCGCTAAAGAATCCACGCACGTCGTTGTTGTCGGCTAGCTGCTGGATCTCCTGCGCTTTCTCCACCCACCATCTGTTCTTTAGGTTGTGAGTTTTTTGTTGGACCTCGGCCTTCAGGTGTCTGTAGAGCTGCTTTCTTGCTCTCGAGTTCTGCTGTTTCCAGATCAGGAATGCCTTGCGCTTGCGGCTTATTAGCTCCTGGATCTCCTGGTCATTCTCGTCGAACCAGTCTTGGTGTTTCCTGGTCGAGTGACCGAGCGTCTCTTCACAGGTGCTGATTATGGAGGCCTTGAGTGCAGACCAGGCGCTGTGGACACTCTGTGTCTCTGCATCACTGGGAGTCATCAGGTTGTTTGTGAGGCGCAGGCTGAATAGGGCTTTCTTAGCGGGGTCTTTGAGTGCTCCAGCGTTAATTTTCCTGTGGTATTGTTTCTGTTGCCGCCGCTGTTTTGGGGCTACATTGATGGAGATGACAGAGCGGATTAGGCGGTGGTCTGTCCAGCAGTCGTCAGCTCCTGTCATGGCGCGGGTGATGTGAACGTCCTTGCGGTCCCTCGCTCGGACGATGACGAAGTCCAGCAGATGCCAGTTGTGATAAAAATGATAACATCCGGGAAGTTATGTCATCACTTCCTGTGAACTATGAACTATGAACGGTGTACATACCTCACTTCCTGTCATATGTCACTTCCTGTTGGACTGGTATAAATACTGGTCTGTTCAGTATTGTAAGAGGCTTCTACCAGAGGCATGGTAAAGACCTCTCTTGTGCATATAGTGTGTTTATAAGTTACTTAAAGCTTACTTTAAAGTTACTTGATGGTAAGTCTCCTTTTTCTTACATCAATTTAAGTAACTTAGTATTTACACTGACAAATACTAGACCTTCAGACAAACTCGGAAGTTAAGGATCCAGGGAACCACCCATCATGGAGAAAATCCTTAGACCTATTCGTCTGGACTTGGACCTGAATACACCAGCAGCTGGCAGGGTATGGAAGCATTGGTATCGTACTTTTGAGAATTTTCTGGATGAATGTAAAGTGGATGCTCCTGCTAAATTGAAGATACTTGTCAATTATGTGACCCCAAAAGTGTTCGAATATGTTGATGACTGGGATAGTTACGAAGAGGTGATTCGGGCACTTAAGAAACTGTATGCGAAGACCCCAAATGAGGTCTATGCTAGGCATCTACTGGCCACAGCCCGACAAGGGCCAGGGGAATCAATTGACGAATTCCTGCAAGAACTTCGCAGGCTCAGCGTAGATTGTAACTTTCAGGCAGCCTCAGCTGAGCTGTACCGCCAAGAAATGATTCGTGATGCTTTCATCTGCGGGATTGCCTCTCCATTTATACGCCAGCGTCTACTAGAAAGTAAAACACTTGAGCTACAAAAAGCTTTTGACCTAGCTTGTTCACTGGATTTGGCAAAGAGAAATGCAGACCTCTATCAGCTGCCCAGATCTCGATCTGCTGCTGTAGCTGCAACCAGACAATTCAAGCGGTCTCAGGTGAACCCTATCATGGGGGAATCTAATTCTGATAATTCTGATGAAGAAGAGGAGGACGACCCCACTTTAGCAGCCTCTTGGCAATCTAGGAAGGAATGCTTCTTTTGTGGAGATGCTTTTCACCCTAGGAAAACCTGCCCTGCTCGCAATGCAATCTGCAGTTATTGCGGGAAAAAAGGACACTTTGCTAAAGTTTGCCTATCAAGGGCCTCTACGAGGGCCAATCCAGCTAAGGCCTACCGAACTGCCCCGATTAGGACCTATCAAGCTTCCTCTCGAGCTCTCTCCCGAAGAAGCACACCGAGAGTTTTAGCCACTCTCTGTGCAACGACACCAATTACAGCTGCTTGCCCACAGAACCTGTCTCAGGCAGCCACAAAAATTTCAATTAAAGGGCATACCTTAGATGCCTTAATTGACTCAGGAAGTACTGATAGTTTCATTAAGGAACAGATTGTTGCGAAATTGAAACTACATGTCTTCCCATCGGACCAGGCAATTGCGATGGCCCAGTCATCACTTAATACCAGAATCTTCGGCTTTTGTGTTGTTGATATGACACTTCATGGTCGTATGTATCCCTCCACCCGACTTTCGGTGCTCAAAGACTTATGTAGTGATCTCCTCTTAGGGCTGGACTTCCAAAAACAGCATAAGAAACTCACCATTGAGTTTGGTGGATCCAAACCCGGACTTACTATTTCTAATATACCATCTAAATTACCATTTTGTGCATTATCAGCAGCTTCACTTGATGAACCCTCATTATTTGCCAGTATTCCGCCTCAATGCCAACCGATAATAACGAAATCGCGGCGCTTTAATCAGGAAGACCAATCTTTTATTGCGGCTGAAATCTCTCGACTTCTAGCAGAGGATATCATTGAACCATGTTCGTCGCCCTGGCGGGCTCAAGTCGTCATTGTCAAGAACCCTCTAAAACCTCACAAACAGCGACTATGCATCGATTATTCGCAAACCATCAATCAATATACCGACTTGGACGCCTACCCATTGCCACGCATTGATGATATGGTTAATAAACTGGCCGAATACAAAGTGTTCTCAACTTACGATTTAAAAAGTGCCTATCATCAGTTACCCTTGAAGGTCTCAGATAAGCAGTACACAGCCTTTGAGGCTAATGGACGGCTGTACCAATTTCGTCGCCTCCCATTCGGGGTTACTAATGGAGTGGCTGTCTTTCAACGGGCAATGGATGGCCTGGTTAAGCAGGAAAACCTAAGGGACACTTTTCCCTATCTTGATAACATTACCATTGCAGGTCACGATCAACAGGAACACGACTCCAACCTCCAAAAATTTCGGGATGCCCTCCATCGCCGTAATTTGACCCCGAATGAATCCAAATCTGTTGAGTCGCAAACGACCATCAACATCCTTGGCTACTGCGTAGGCAATGGTATCATTAAGCCAGACCCAGAAAGACTTTGCCCGCTCCAAGAGCTCCCGTCACCTAAGAATCCGGCTTCTTTACGTCGGGCTCTCGGTCTGTTTGCATACTACGCTAAATGGATTCCTCATTTTTCGGACAAAATCCAACCCTTGCTGCATGCTAGATCATTTCCACTGGGAACAGCGGCTGTTGCAGCCTTTAACCTTCTCAAAAAACAGTTGGAGAAAGCGGCTCTTCACTCCATTGATGAGAATCTCCCCTTCGTGGTTGAATGTGATGCCTCGGAGGTGGCGATCTCGGCTACTCTGAATCAGGAAGGTCGTCCTGTAGCATTTATGTCCAGGACCTCACAAGGTGCCGAGCTACATTATCCTCCGGTTGAGAAAGAAGCCACAGCCATCATAGAGGCAGTACGGAAGTGGAACCATTTTCTAGCTCGCCAGCACTTTACATTGATCACGGACCAACGATCAGTCGCCTTCATGCTCGATAATTGAAAACGAACCAAAATTAAGAATAATAAAATACAACTTTGGAGGATGGAACTGGCCTCTTTTGGTTATACCATTCTCTATCGGCCTGGCAAGGAGAATGTGGCCCCGGACACCCTCACATGGGCATTCTGCTCCACTATGTCATCCTCCACTCTCATGGATGTCCACAATGGTTTGTGTCATCCTGGCGTTACGCGCATGCTACATTTCGTACGATCACGGAATCTCCCTTTTTCCACTGGAGATGTAAAGAAAATATGCTCAGAATGCCGGCTTTGTGCGGAATTAAAACCTCAGTTCTTCCGCCCCTCAGATGGTATACTCATACATGCAACCCAACCGATGCAACGACTTAGCATCGATTTTAAGGGCCCAGTGCCCTCTTCAACTCGGAACACATATTTGCTCACCATGATCAACGAATATTCACGTTTTCCGTTTGCCTTCCCCTGCTCCAATATGCTGGCGTCCACAGTAATCTGCTGCCTTGAGCAGGTATTTTCTCTCTGTGGCATGCCGGCTTATATTCACTCAGATCGGGGTCCATCCTTTATGTCAAGGGAACTCAAGGACTACCTCTCAGAATGGGGAATTGCTACAAGCAAAACAACACCATACCATCCCATCGGAAATGGGCAGGTAGAGAGGTATAACGGTATCATCTGGAATTCCGTACGTCTCGCTTTAAGATCTCGGGGCCTACCAGACCAGCAATGGGAAACAGTGCTTCCGGATGCATTGCACTCTATACGGTCCCTGCTTTCTACAGCCACAAATACTACACCTCATGAGCGGTTCTTTGGATTCCAGCGTCGCTCATCTCATGGGACATCACTCCCGTCATGGCTAACTACTCCTGGACCTGTATTACTCCGAAGATACGTCCGGACGTCTAAAAATGACCCTCTTGTAGACGAGGTCGAACTAACCGATGCCAACCCCACCTATGCAAACATACGATATTCCGACGGCCGAGAATCTACCGTATCATTACGGGATCTGGCTCCCTGCCCACCAGGACCTAGTGGGACATCGGGTGATGGCATTTCACCAGGAAACTCTTGGGACCTATCGGGTACCCCTCTCCAGGATCCTGATCGGACACCAACTAGCTTGGTGCCGGTAGAACCCCGTGCTCAAGGTTGCGACCCTCCCAGTACCGCGCATGAAAGTACTGATCCGCCACAGACCAGCTCTGCACCTCCCTCTGAACAGAGGCAGTCCGACTTTGAACCTATTGGGGCTCGTACTCGAAGCCATGATCTCCCCGACCCTTCACAGGGCAATCCAGGCCACACAGACTCTGACCAATGGCCAACCGCATGTAAGCGGACCAGCGACCCTCTACGACGGGAATCCAAACGGGTGCGACTCTTCCTTGTTCGGCGGCTGCGGACCAAAAGGTAGACCACAGCCTCCTAATCCTGCAGGAGGGAAGAATGTGATAAAAATGATAACATCCGGGAAGTTATGTCATCACTTCCTGTGAACTATGAACTATGAACTGTGTACATACCTCACTTCCTGTCATATGTCACTTCCTGTTGGACTGGTATAAATACTGGTCTGTTCAGTATTGTAAGAGGCTTCTACCAGAGGCATGGTAAAGACCTCTCTTGTGTATATAGTGTGTTTATAAGTTACTTAAAGCTTACTTTAAAGTTACTTGATGGTAAGTCTCCTTTTTCTTACATCACCAGTGCTTGGAGCGAGGGTGCTGCCATGAAGCCTTGTCCTTGTCTCTCTGACGGAACCAGGTGTTGGTTATGACAAGGCCATGTTCTAAGCATTGACAGGAGGAGGGTACCGTTGGAGTTGGCTTTCCCTACCCCCTCTCTGCCGATCACACCTCCCCAGAGGCCTGTGTCCTTTCCAACTCTGGCGTTGAAGTCGCCAAGGAGGATCAGCTTGTCACCCGTTGGGACTCGGGACAGGGATTGTTCGAGGCTGGAGTAGAATTCCTCTTTGGTCTCGTCTGTGGCTTCCAGTGTTGGGGCGTACGCACTGATGACCGTAGCGCACTGGTTCCGGGCTAGGGTGAGTCGAAGAGCCATGAGGCGTTCGTTTAACTTCCCACTGGGGCAGTGGAAACAAAAATCGGGCGGTTTCTATAACGGGCAACGCCAGCTTCATGCCCGGGCGACAAATAGAAAATCTCCCCGGACGTGTTAACCATGTTATTGTCGGTTTTGGTGTTTGAAACCTGGATGTGCTGCAAACTCAGCAGAAAGATTCTATCGGCGGAGAGAGTGCAGTGGCATCAAGTACTCCTGAGGTGGATGAATTAAAATGGTGGCTGTGTTAAGGGACAATATTCTTTTCATGTGAAATGTCAGATACTTGATTGGATGTGAAACTGAGTTAGAAAATTAATTCCTTTGCGGGAGTGGGACTAGCTGAAGTGCTCTTGCAGAGAGCCGGCATGGGCTCGACAGGCCGAATGGCCTCCTGCGCTGTAACCATTCTATGATTCTGTCCCTTTTGTAGGCGGTCAAAGGTTTGGAGTTGCTGCGTAAAAAGACAGTTTAAACTGCGAGGAGCAGCTGGGCAGTGCGTTCTGCACATGTGTGCCCAGTTTATATAATCTGGCACTGGGGTGTTTGTTTTGCATTCAGTGTAATATAAAAAACTTCACCCAAAGAGTTGGAGTTTGTGGTCAACAGCGACACCCATGGTGACTCTGGGAAGTGCAGGAATCTCAAGCTCCTCTGCAGTTTGGCAATGGCCAGGAGAGATGGTGACAGAGCAGATGGTGCTGGGAACGGTCAGCGTGAATGAAACAACAAAAACATCATAGGGTTCAGCTCAGAAACACAGAGAGCAGAGAATAAGGTCAAAGGTAAAGCTCATCATAAATAATTATAGTCCATTCAAGAATTATTCTTTTTTTCAAAAGTAGATTTAGAATCATAGAGTCAGAGTCATCATGGGAGAAAAGCTCGGTTGATTAGCGCCTCCCGTTAGGGCGCTAATGGGGCCGAAAGCAATTACACCCGAGCGCAGCACCGCTAACGCCCCAGCCATGATCTTCAGTAGCGCCCCCTGACTTACCGTCGGACGCTATGTCTGACAGGGTCAGGGGGGCCTGCCTGTGGCCGGGACAGCGCAAGTTAAAGGGGAGGTGCTGGGGAGGTGCCGGGCGGCCATTTTTGTTGCTGCCCCCATTGCTGTCCCCGGCCTCCTGTGCAGCTCCCCCGCAGGGTGCCGGCTGCGCTCCGTGATCCCGGCACTCCTCTTGAGTGCCGGGTTCTTTTGCCGGCACTCCGATCCCTGGTGGCCCAGCTGGGCTCCTGGTCCCCACCCCTTTAATAAGGGGCATGGCGCTGCAGCACATAGCGCCGTGAGATTCATTCGCAGCGCCCCAAGAGGGAGGCGGGGCACCTCTAGTGAATTTCGGGCACGGGGGTGCTCATTTTTTGTGGTGCTAAAAGTAGCACCCCGGCGAAGTTAGCGCCCCGAAGGGGGCGTGACCCAATTTTGTCCCCATAGAGTCAGAACGGCCCAGAAGGAGGCCATTCGGCCCATCGAGTCCGTGCCAGCTCTCTGTAGAGCAATCCAGTCAGTCCCATTCCCCCGCTCTAACCCCGTAGCCCTGCAAGTTTATTTCCCTCAAGTGCCTATCCAGTCTCCCCATGAAAACACTCAGGCCTAGAAATTCAGTTTGGGGCGCCCAGCTCGCCTGGGCGCCGGAATTACCGCTGCGCACGGATCCACTTGCGCAAGCGGGATATTCAGTTTCAGCGCCCCAAGTGGAAGGCGGCCGCTAAACAGGGGTTTCGGCGCCCCGCTTGGGGCGCTGAAACTGAATATCGGCGGGAAAGGTGCCGCAGCGCCACCCGCTGCGGCACGGCAGCCTGCGGTACTGCAGGCCTTCCTCTCACCCTTAAGGGGGAGGTGCCTACAACAGCGCGATCTCCGCTCGCGAGTGCCGGCAAATGAGCCCGGCACCAAGGAGAAGTGCCGGGCTCTCTGGAAACAGCTGGCAATGCCGCGGGGGGGGGGGTGTAGGAGGCCGGGGACGGAGGTGCGGGCAGGCGGCCGCCGAAAAAGCGGCCGGCCGCACCTCCACTTTAATTACCGCCACTACCGCCACAGGTAGGCCCTGTGTACCGGTCGCTGTTTGCGGCCGGCGCTGAAGAGGCGGGCGCGACTTAATATGGCGTTCGGGGCGATAGCAGGGCGCGATATGGCCAGCGGGGCGATAGCGGGGCGCTGCGCACACCGATGACGTCATCGGTGGCGGCGCAGCGCTACAGCCTAACGCCGCCATTAGCGCACTGCTGAATTTCGCCTGAAGTTTGCAGACTGGCGCAAAAGCCCTCTTTGGGCGCAAACTGGTGGCGCAGGCCACTGAATTTCTAGGCCTGAGTGTCTCCGCCTCCACCACTTCCGTCGGCAGCGAGTTCCAGGTCCTCACCACTCACTGCGTAAAAAAGCTTTTCTTCACATCCCCCCTGTATCTCTTGCCCAAAACCTTAAATCTGTGTCCCCTGGTCCTTGTACCATCAACTAGTGGGAGTGGCCTTTCCCCGTCTAGCCTATCCAAACCCGTCATATTCTTGTACTCCTCTATCAAAATCACCCCTCAACCTCCTTTGCTCTAATGAAAACAAATCCAGCTTCTCCAACCTGTCCTTGTAGCTAAGATTCCCCATCCCCGGAACCATTCTGGTAAATCTCCTCTGCACCCTCTCAAGGGCCTTCACATCCTTCCTAAAGTGTGGTGACCAGAACTGGACGCAATACTCCAGTTGTGGCCTAACCAGCACTTTATAAAGATTCAGCATAACTTCTCTACTTTTGTACTCAATACCTCTATTTATGAAACCCAAGATCACATATGCTAACCACTCTCTCAATATGTCCTGCCACCTTCAGGGACCTATGCACATTAACTCCCAGGTCCCTCTGTCCCTGCACGCTCTGTAAAACTATGCCATTATGTGTATATTGTCTCTCCCTGTTCCTTCTGCCAAAATGCATCACCTCACAGTTCTCTGCACTAAATTCCATCTGCCACTTGTCTGCCCATTTGGCTAGCCTTTCTATGTCCTGTTGCAGACGATTGGTATCATCCTCACTGTTTGCCACAGCCCCAAGTTTGGTGTCATCGGCAAAGTTAGAAATTCTACTCTGTATTCCAATATCCAGGTCATTTATATATATACTGTATCTAAAAAAGCAGTGGCCCCAGCACTGACCCTTGGGGAACACCACTGCCTACCATCCTTCTGTCTGAAAAACAGCCATTTACCTCAACTCGCTGTTTTCTCTCCTTAAGCCAATTCCTTTTCCAAGCTGCCACTGACCCACCTATTCCATGAGCCTCAATTTTGTTAACCAGCCTTCTATGTGGTACTTTGTCAAACGCCTTCCGAAAATCCATGTAGACAACATCCATTGCATTCCCTTCATCAATCCTCCCTGTTACTTCATCTAAAATTCAATTAGATTAGTCAAACACGATCTGCCTTTTATAAATCCGTGTTGGCTCTCCTTAATTAGCTTAAACCTCTCCAAGTGCTCGTTAGTTTTTTCCTTGATTATTGCCAATCTTATTTTCATCTTCACATCCCCTCTCAACTTATTGTATTTGGTCTGGTTCTCCCTTGAAGAATTCACCTAACATGTATCATACACCCAAGGTGATTATAATTAGTGCTTGCCCCCTGAAAAGTTTATAGAACAAATACGCTACTAGAATGCAGCATTAAAAAACATTGGGAAAACTTTGGTACGTTAGCACCGCCCATTAGCGCCAGCAGATGGTGATAATGGGATGCTAGAGCAATATCGCCGGGGTGAGGCGAATCCAGCGCCGCACGCCAAATCCCACCCCCACCCCCCGCAGCGCCGTTGCTAACAATTATCACCGGGAGCCTCAACGCCAGGTGGATCGTGACATCAGTGCGTGTGCAATGCTCACTGACCACCCGATCTGCAAAATTGCTCGTCACCACCTACCTTAGCGTCTGGAGGAAACAACGACAGGGAGAGCTGGCATGAAGCACCAGGGACATTATTTAAAGGGATTATCAGTAATGAGTCACAGCTGTAGGTTAGTGGAGTTTCAGTGATTTCTTGTCAGTTTCACATAGTGCAACAGTCTCATTCCATAATTTCAACATTATTCAGTATCAGGAGTGATGTGACAACTAAAAAGTAATTACATTTATTCTTACAAAAATCAAACTGCTACACTTGGTTACATCAATGGGGGCTGTACTGGCAGTCGACCTCACCCTCCAGGATCTACAACAGAGGTAGTGGAGGCAGCAAGAAAGACTGGAACATATGGCCAGAGGGAGGAGGAGGGCCATCAAGGCTCTCAACAGGAGGCCTTGCCCTCCGAAGGTATTCTGAGAGCACTTCTCCAATTAAGCGAGGAGCAGATTATTAGAAGGCTCCGCTTCACCAAGGAGGTGGTCACAGAATTCTGCCACCTCCTGCAACCAGACCTCCAGCCTCAGATCTAGATGACCACAGCTCTCTCAGTGGCAGTCAAGGTCACTGTCGCCCTCAATTTCTTCACCAGCAGATCCTTCCAGTCTGCAACAGGAGACATAGCGAACATCTCGCAGTTTGCCATCCATTGCTGCATCCGGGTGGTCACTGAGGCTCTCTACAGTAGGAAAAGGGACTACATTTCCTTCCCCATCACCAGAGAGAAGCAGGATGAACGTGAATGTGGCTTTGTCAGGATAGCGGGATTCCCCATGGTGCAGGGCGCCATTGACTGCGCCCACGTGGCTTTGCAGGCAACGCATAACAATCCTGAGATCTTCCGTAACTGCAAAGGCTACCACTCACTTAATGTGCAGTTAGTGTGCGACCACAGACAATGAATCCTCAATGTGAATGCCCACTATCCTGGCAGCAGCCACGATGCCTACATCCTGCGCCAGACCGGTGTGCCAGCCCTCCTCCAGCCACCATTTCAAGCTCGCGGCTGGCTGGTCGGAGACAAAGCTCCACCTGGCTCATGACACCCCTCAGCAAACCCAACACCCCTGCCCAGCCATATAATGACAGCCATGCTGCCACCAGGAACATTATTGAGCAGACCATCGGCCTGCTGAAGCAATGGTTCCGCTGCCTTGACCGCTCGGATGGAGCCCTCCAGTACTCGGCTGAGCGGGTGTCCCATTTCGTGGTGGTCTCCTGCATGCTCCACAACTTGGCCATCATGAGGGCCCAGCCCTTGCCACCAGGGATTGTGGGACCACCTCAGAAGGAGGAAGAGGAAGAGGAGGAGGAGGAGGATGAGGGAAGAGGAAGATGAGGAGGAGGAGGCACAGGAGCGAAGGAGGAGGCAGCCACTCAATTGGCCTTCCGGAAGGGCGGTCCATGACCGCCTCATCAGACTGCAGTTTGAATGAATTAAACCCCAGATCCCCATTGCTCACCACATCCCCATCATTCCATCCCTGTCGCAGGCCATATCACAGCACAAAGCTGAAATGAGACACACCACAAAAGAATCCAAACTGAATTAAGAAATATTTCAAAAATAAGTGAACACATATTTACAACAGAAATATTACCTATTCACCCTTGTGCAGTCCCTTAGTGCCTCTCGTTACTGTGCCTTTGCCTACTCTAGTGCTCCTATGAAGTGCTCCCCCAGTGGCTGCAGCACAGCTGGTGGAAGGCTGCTGAGTGTCCATGCGGGAGACTTCAGATGGCCTTGCAGGACGCCCTCGACCAGCTCTGGTCCTGGAAGGCCCGGCTGTAGACTGCATCACCTCAGCATGGGCGGCAGCAGTCTGGGCTGGCTGGATGACAGGCAGCGACAAGGGCAATGGTGGAGTGTCAGTGGTGGGAGCAGGAATGCTGTCATCCTGAGAGGTAGCACCTCAGCATTCCTAGTAATCTGTTGGAGCACAGATTGCTGGCCTGCTGCGACACCGTGAAAGCCCCGGCCGATGGTGGTAGACCCAGCCACGATGGCAGCAGTCAGGGTTTGCGTGGCATCAAGCTGAGACTGCATGAGAGCAGTCTGAGATTGGATGCCACCAAGCATAGACTGCACTACAGCACTAAGATGTTGCGTCGCTTCCACCTGTGCTGCAATGGAAGCTGCCAGATCGCCCATCACACATGGCATCAGGTCTGGGCCACCACGGTCTCTCTGGGAGTCGACCATCCTTTGCAGACTGGAAATGATGAGCTCCATGGTGTGCACAGAGCCTTGTGCAATGTTGGAGGCAGACTCCTCCACGCTCCTTACCATTGCCAAGAGGCGCTCGGGCACCCTTGCCATTGCACCTATCATCTCCGTGTGCGTGCCCATCACCCTTCTTCTAAAGGTTTTCCCATCGAGGTCCTCCTCTGAGTCCCGTGCAGCAGAACTCGCACGCGAACTTGCCCTCCAGGGAGCTGGCCCCCGAGCTACCCTTTCCCCCTGGCCTTGCTGCAGCCCACTCATCCCCAGTGCCTCACCCTGTGCAGATCCCACTACTATACTAGCCTCTAAAGATCACGTAGTACCAATATCTGAGCTGGTGCCTGCGGGTGAGACATGTAGTCGTGTGTTCTTCCTCCTCCACATTTCCCGCCTCGCTCTCTACGGTACCCTCAGGGACAGGCTGCTCAAGTGCTTGCTCATTATCTGAAATCATAAAGGCACAAGATTCGGGTTAAGGTGAGAGGAGGGGGGCAGGAAGGGAGAAAGGCATGCATACAGCATGATTAGCTGGACAGTGTGAAAGGCTTGTGGGGTGAGGGGGAAGTGGGATGTGAGAAGAAGGAGCAGGGATGTTGTCCCCAAGGGGGTCAATGTCGCCGATGGCCATGGCACCCACCACCTGGCGCCCAATAATCTGCAGCACTCTATTTTCCAGCACAGACAGTCGGCTTGTCCCCCGCCTGTGCGCTCCTGCTCCCTCCTGTTGTGAGCCACCTTGGCCTGCAAGAGAAAGGAAATTGTGTGAGTGAGTGTGGAGCAATGTGTTTGGGTGATGTGCCTGCCATAGTTGAATAGCTGTCATTGTGTGCAAGGTGTGAGATGTGGGTGTGGTAGGTAGAGATTGTTGGTGGGTGAATGCTGGGGGTGTGGTGCTTTGGCCAGTATGTGAAGAATGTGATTCAGATCGTGGTATGTAGCATTTGTTGAAGCATTCACTTACCCTGACCACCCGAGTGAGGTCGGTAAATTTCTTCCTGCGCTGTGTGTGGGTCCTGGGGAACACAGAGCTGCCCGAGACGTGCTGCGCTACCTCCCTCCACATGTTGCAGAAGGCTTGTGGAGAGGGCCTCCTGCCTCTTGCCGGGTAGAGCACCGCCCTCCGTCTCTCCACAGCGAACACCAACGCCTCCAATGCTCTCTCCCAGTGCCGTGGATCTGCCATGAGTACAGCTGCTTCAGTCCTCCGGCTCCTTCTCCTTGACCTGCTGCTGCTTGCTGAGGCAGCTGCACAGCCAGCAATGCTGAGAATGAGGTTCTGCAGCATCAATGAACCTCCCCTTTAAGAATTGAAAAATGCCTGTGACAATCATGACTTGTGATTAGACTGCACCTGATATTGGTCCATCCTTTGAGTGTAAAGCCAATAAGCTTGGGCTTTAAGACTTGAATTAGCATTCCAAATCATTTCTTCAAGCAGTGAGCACGAATTTTGCGTGTAGTCTAAAGCATTATCACCTGGCGCTAAATCTCCAACTTTTCTAATGATGCCGCCCATTCCTGGGCTATAATGAACTTCTAGCCCATTTTGTTTACCCAAGGTCACTTTCTGGGTCATGCTTGTATGTTGTCTTATGGGAAATTTACATCCCTCAATACTAGTTGCAGCCACTTTGTTTTGAGATTTGGTGGATGTTCCCTGGTGTGAATGCATTAACCAATTTTATTGAAGATCCCTATCACTGCACAGGTGGAATTGCCAGGCTTTGGAAATAATGGGCCCGATATTTACGGGGCTGCGCGTTCGGAGCAAGGGGGAGGAGTTATGGACAGGAAACCCGGAAGTACGGGTTTCCCAAATATCCTGCAGTTTTTCTCCAGTATTCCCGCCCAACAATCAGACTGGCTGTCTGCCGGGCAGGAAAGCCGGCCGCAGAAGGAAACAGCAGAGGAGCAGGTAGGGAGGCCGGGAGAGATCGTTATCAGGGGTCCTGGTGGTGGGGGCTGGGGTGGTTGGGGGAGATCACGAAGGGGTGGAGATGGTGGTCAGCAGGATCCAATCACGGGGTGGGGGGTTGGACAGATCGAGGGGGCTTCCACAGGGTAAGCTTCTTGGGCCGGGGGGGGGGAAACACTCCAACTTCTCCTGGCTCACAAGCAGTGCTGTAAAGGCACTTACCTGATGAATCCAGCCCTCCTCGCCTCCTTTTAGCTGCCAGGTTTCCCGAGGCCCGGGAAACCAGGCTGACATGAGTTAAAAATAAGAAGGTTGTTAAAGTGGACTCGCCTCTTGGGAGCAGATTAGTCAACTGCCCCTTGTCCTGTCTTCGTTAAAACCGGAAATGGGCAGGTTTGAGGTGGGTTGGGTTTCTGTTTCAGATTTTTCACATTTTAACTTCCCACCGACCCAAACCCATGCGTTTTTGGGAGTTAAAATTACCGCAATGAGTGGGGTGGAAAATACACTGCGATTCCCTTATTTCGGATTTTACTACAAGTTGTTGCTGTGATGTGCGATTCTGTCCCTTCGCCCCACCATTGGTGGCCGTGCCTTCAGCCATCTAGATTCTAAGCTCTGGAATTCCCTCCCCAACCTCTCCGCCCTCCACTTCTCTCTCTCCTCCTTTAAGACATTGCTTAAAGCCTACCTCTTTGACCAAGCATTTGGTCCCCTGTTCCAATATCTCCTTCTTTGGCTCGGTGTCAAATTTTGTCAGATGAAGCTTGAAATGCCTTAGGACATTTTACTAGGTTAAAAGTGCTATATAAATGCAAGTTTCTGTTGTTTGTGTGAGTCTCAGTGCCCGGTTACGCTCTGTAACTTTGCTGCTATGAATTAGTTTATTCACACATGCTTGAGATCCCGTTGTCACTGAGGAACAACTAATCAACACCCATGAGGAAACGCGAAGAGTGACATTAATCGTCCATTAGCGATTAGCACACCCAGCTGAGAGTTCAAAATTCAGCTCCCCGTGCTTGTTACTGGAAACTATGGGGGAGAAATTCATTATCACCCCTGTTTGGGGGCGGTAACTTTTGAAAGCTGGGAAACTTAGCGCCAGGCACTAATGATTCCCAGCTTTTTCTAAATTCGGTGTTTGCACTCCAGGATAAAAGTGGAGCGCTAAATCAAGCCCCACACACTCCAGCAGAGCGCCCGGCTGATCGGTTCAGGAGAAGTAAAAAAAATTGAACAAAACATTTCAGAAATTTAGCTAATTACCTCGAC
Source organism: Somniosus microcephalus (assembly GCF_052327205.1). Lineage (NCBI taxonomy): Eukaryota > Metazoa > Chordata > Chondrichthyes > Squaliformes > Somniosidae > Somniosus > Somniosus microcephalus. The sequence goes on from NC_141015.1 coordinate 14,170,372, forward strand.
AACCTCCCCTTTAACTTGCGCCTCCCCCACCCCCCCGCCAAGCGCCCGGCCACCCGAACAACACCTCCTGCAGCTGTCGGGGTTATCGCTCGGCGATGCTGCAGGGGGCGGAACCGAAGTTCGGGTCCGGGGCGATGCACACGGCGATGATGTCACGGTCTCCGGGCGCAGGAGATTGCGGATCGAAGTCTTACCACCGCCGCAAACCTCTCACCGAAGTTAGCGGGAGTCGTTCATCTCACCGCGTCTGGGCGGTAAGTCATTAGCGCCTCGTTATTGCCCTCCGGGGGTGCTAACGGGAGGTGCTAACCCACCGAATTTTTCCCACGTAACGGTGGCAGTGTGAAGTAGACTTGTATTACTACTTGTAGAAACTAAGGCCTAGAAATTCAGTTGCTTGCGCCAGCTGGTAGCGCCTTAGGAGGAGGAGATGTTGGGCGCTAGGCGGCTAGCGGCCGGGCGCAGCGCGATCTGCGCCTCTCCCCAACTTCACTAGAGATTTAGCGTCGGCGCAAAGTCTTTGCGCGCGCTCAGCTGCGCGTGCAGATCCTGACGTCATTTCATCGTGCAACGCCCTTTGTGCGCCCCAAACCGGAACTTCAGTGGCGCCGCCCTTCTTTGCGCCTGGCGCCCCCAGCGACTGGTAGAGGGGAACGGTTCCCAGTCGCTGCGGGGTGCGGGGGGCGCTATTTAAAGGGGACTCCTCCTGCATTATAAGTGACAGCCATTTTGTGCCAATCCTTCTGTGTGAGAGACAAAGGCAGAGAGCTTTCTGCTTTGACTCAGTGCTCGCACAGGTACTTCTGGCTTCAGGCCAGAGCTTTGCACTTGGATTTCACTTTCAGTGCCATAGCCTTGAGTCGCCACATATACTGTAATGGGGGCTACAATGGGTGGAAACGTTGGCTTTCTGCATTGCATTCAAAGGGATCAGAGACGCCGTGAGAGAGTGCCAGTCATGGCCAGACGGAGAAGGGCCAACAGGTGTCGGCACAGGAGGCCTTACCCACCCAGGGTATACCGCCAGCAGTTCTCATATCTGAACATGTCTGAGGAGCAGTGTGTTCGGAGGCTGCGATTCAGAAGGGAGGTGGTCACTGAGATCTGCCACCTGCTTCGCAAAGATCTGCAGCCATAGCTGAGGAGCAGGACGTCTCTGTCGGTGGCAGTGAAGGTGACGGTGGCTCTCAACTTCTATGCCACCGGCTCCTTCCAATCCGCTACTGGGGACATTGCCAACATCACCCAGTTCGCGGTACATTGCTGCATCCGACAGGTGAACAATGCCCTTTTCAGAAGGAGACGTCAGTACATCTCCTTCCCCATGACCCTGGACAAGCAGCAAGAGCGTACAATGGGATTTGGAAGAATAGCGGGCTTCACCATGGTCCAGGGCGTAGAACTGATGAACCAGCATTGGTCAGGCCTTGCTTCAGGGCTGCAGTGTGCAGGGCATGGCAGCCAGACAAGTCCACCCTCCTCCTTTAAGAGCTGACCGGCGCCAGAGTGTCTGCCGTCAATCAGCAACTCGCCGCACCTGCTCTGCGCCCGCCCTCGGGGGTATCGCCCCGGACCGCCGGCTTAGCGCCTAATGATAGTCGTGCATCGCCTGTTTTAGCGCAGCAGCAACCTCTTGGGGCAATGCGACTGAATATCGGTGAAGGTGGCGCGAACTTGCGCCGGGCGCAAACTTTAGCGGCCGCCAGACTTTAGCGCCCCGAACGTGGCTATACTGAATTTCTAGGCCTAAACCTTTTTGACAGCTTCAAAAGTACAAGATAGTTATAAATTGCTGCTGGTACTAATGCTTAATTTGGATGAATGCTTAATGTGGTCATTTGAAGTTCCACTATCCATCATTGTAACTGTCGGGCATTAACCCAGTTATTTTAGCTTTACCTGTAAAATTATATTGAAGTCCATTATTTTATTTTCACACTTAAAATATCCCTGCCCCTTCCAGGACAAATGAGTTTTGCCATCAAAGAATTACTAGTGTCAGAAAATTCACCAAATAAAGTGTCGATATCAAAGCCTCCTGTGGTGGGGAGGGGACTACCTCCAGATCAATTCAATTCAATTCAATTTTATTTGCCATATGTAACCAGTACTAGTACAAGTACAATGGAATGCTTACTCCCCGTCGGGACGCGTCAGCTATTCTTACAGCGCCGTGTTCAGAAAGTCAATACAATGGCTTCCCGTGGCAGTGGGAGCACGATGTCCCTCAGCCGCTCCGTCCTCCTCGTCACCGCGGCCTCCTCCTCACTGTTGCCGGTTCCAAGTGGTGGCCTGCTTTCCCGCTAACAATCCGACCTCTGGCCGCCGTGCTCGGCTCCCCTCCTCCCAGTCAGACTGCGAGCTTCCCGCCATGGAGCTGCCGGCCGACGTGCTGCAGCGGGACGTCGTGGCTGCTGCTGCTGCTCGTTGTGCTGCGCTGCCTCCGCCCGACTCGCCGAACACATCGTCGGGATGTGAATGCTCCGGTCGCCGCGGCCTCCTCCTCACCGTCGCCGGCTCCACGGTCCGACGGCCCGGGGCCTGCTTCTCCCTCTCACGTGAAAGTAAATCTCACAGCTTCAGCATTTGCATTCTCCTCCAGTAATATCTGTTGCCAAGCGTGTCTGCCGTGGCTGGATGGTAGAACCTCTCACCTTTGACTCAGAAGGTTGTGCACATAACCTCAGCTGACACTGCTGCCTTTTGGATGAGACGTTAAACCGAGGCCCCTCAGGTGGACACAGAAGGTCCCGTGACACTATTCGAAGAAGAGCAGGGGAGTTCTTCCCGGTGTCCTGGCCCAATTGTGTCCACAATTTACAACACAGGAGACCACTCACTCGATCATATCGCTGTTAGCTGTTTACGCTGCTCTCTCCCCGCAGCCCTGCACCTTTCTTTGCCTCAAGTATCAGGGTGTCAGCCTTGGCTCAGTTTGTAGCATGCTCGTTAGAGTCAGAAGGTCATGGATTACAGTCCCACTCCAGGACTTAAGCGCATGATCTAGGCTGACCCATCAGTGCAGTACGGAGGGAGTGCTGCACTGCCGCAGGTGCCTTCTTTCGGGCGATGCGTTAAACTGAGGCCCTGTCTGCCCTCTCAATGGTCATGTTTGAAGCAGAGCAGGGCCGACATTTATCCTTCAACCAGCATCACCGAAAACAAATGATTACACCTGGTAATTTTTAAGTGGGGTTAGGAACGGAGGGCTAAACTCTACACCAACATTCATTGGCACTCAAGCAGTAGCTGATGGAGTAACACCCACATGCACCATGTATAAAGCTCTAACATTCATCCTTTACTACATTGTCAATGAAGCAATTTCCACATATTAATCACTGGGTAAAGGTCTGGTCTTCAATAAATAGCCTGTCAACACATGTTAAATCTACTAATACATTTTGCTGGGCTCCTGCTGGGTTCCTATTGGACTCGTGCCGAATCCTATCACACCACACGCCGGTCTCACTACTCCAGAGGTAACATCCGTTTTTAAAAAACTTAGTCATGCCATTCCGAAATGGTCATTTCCGAATATACAAAATTGATGGGCAGGCAAAGACCAGCCGGTCCATCAAGCCTGCCCAACACTCATGACCAGAAATAACAACAGAAAATGCTGGAAGCACTCAGCAGGCCAGGCAGCATCGTGGAGACAGAAACAGAGTTAACGTTTCAGGTCTGGGACCCTTCATCAAAACCATGACCAGACACTTCCTCCCCCTCCTCCTCCAACCCCCTACTCCTTCCCGAAGGCATGAAACAGAGAACACCGAGCGTGGTGATGTAGTGGTTGTGTTACTGGTCGAATAATCCAACAGAACGTGAGTTCATAATCCCACAATGGATTAGTCTGTGTCTTAATTAACTAGATAACTCACAGATTTAACACTGGCGACGAGTCTGATTCGGACCCTGCGGCAGTCACTCCACGGCAGCTTCGTCCACAGCCAGGACGTTGCAGAGAGGTTTCCACCCTCTCCACCCCACTGGAAGACATCCTGACCTCGGAGCCTCCATCGGCGACCGTCAGCTTCTTCTCCAGCTTGGTGGTGGGTAAGCCATTGTCTGAGCCGGGCAGCGACGCGACAGGCAGTCGACCGCGTTGGCCGCACGAACGGGGCTGGGGGAGCCGGAGGAATAGGGCGCGAGAGCCGCTTCGAGCGGGAGGCGTTTCAACAGAGCGATCGCATCTCCTGATAAGGGCCGAGAGCCGCGAGAGCGATCACATCTCCAGATAAGGGGCGAGAGCCGCTTCGGTCGGGAGCCACTTCGCGATCCAGCGATCGCATCCGCTGATAAGGGCTGCACTCGGGCGATCGCGGCGAAGATAAGGGCCGCACTTGGGGGCTGAAGGGAGACGGCGTCGGGGGACGGGTGAAGACCGCCAAGCACGGGAAAACCGCCATTTTGTGGGCGGAGGACGACGGCAAGAGCGGGAAGCCGCCATCTTGGATAGCAGTAAAAAAAAAAAAATCTGAGAAATTGCAAATCTGATAAAGTACTACAATGCCTAAACATGGGAATATTAGCAACTTTGATAGTGACATCGAAGATTGGGCCATATATGTTGAACGAGTTAAAAATTATTGTAAGGCCAATAAAATTCGTGAGGCTGATAAAGCACTAACATTATTAAATTTAATGGGTGCGAAGACATACGGGCAATTGAAACACCTGTTATCACCAGATGAACCGGCGGATAAGACGTTCGATGAGATTGTTACTGTCCTGAAAGATCATCTAAACCCCACGCCGCTGATGCTAGCGGAACGATTTAAATTTTACGACAGAAGGCAGCTACAGCATGAAAGCAATGCTGAATATTTGCTGGAATTGCGTAAATTAGCGAAATATTGCCAGTTTGGAACGGGACTGACAGATGCACTACGAGACAAATTTGTGTGTGGTTTATTTAAACAGGATACACAAAAGCGACTGCTCGAGGAGAATGAGCTGACGCTTGAGAAGGCGGTCACTATGGCAGCAGCACACGAAGCCACAGCGAGAGGCACGGCAGTAATGCAGCTACGGTCACCGGAGCTCAGTGCACACAAATTGGGTGTGAGTTCTGGCAAATGTTATCGTTGTGGAAAGACAACGCATGATCAGAACCAGTGTTGGTTTAAAAACCAAGAATGTAGAACTTGTGGTAGGCTTGGACATATAGCTAGAGTATGCAGGTCAGGGAAGAAGACCAGCAACAAGAAGTCACCGCAAGGAAAATACGCAAAAGTACACAAGGTGGCCGAACAGGAGTCCGATTCAGATGCTAGCAGTAATGAACTGGCTGGCTTAAGCAGTATTGAACTGGCTAGCTTAAGGGTACTCAACGTTGGTAAGGGTGCAGACCTCCAGACAATTTGGGTTACTCTTCAGATAGAAGGAGTCCAAGTAAAAATGGAATTGGACACTGGATCGGCATTGTCGGTCATGAATAAGAAAGATTACAGAAGGTTATTCCAACATATTCCCCTACAGGATACGGAGATTATATTGACAACCTACACGGGGCAGAGAGTGTACCCCATCAGGACAATAAAGGTTGCAGTGGCCAACAAGGGCGAAGGAAGTCAAATAATGGACTTATATGTGCTACCGGAGGGAGGTCCACCACTACTAGGCCGGGAGTGGTTTAGAAACATAAATATGGACTGGCATTCGCTAAAAGCCATAAAGAGTGAGAACTCGGTGCAGATAATCAGCCCAGACTCTAGAACTGATGATGGTAAGACCAACCCATGTGCAAAAGACAAAGTTTCAGCACAGAATTCCACTGAGCAACAACAACATAGTTTAACAGAGAATTCTGAGTCTGTCAAGTCTACTGATATGCACATTTTTGAGGGACACTGGGCTCGAACTCAACTCCATTTCAAACTACAACAGCAATTAGAACAAATGATTCGCCATTTTGAGCAAGAGATGAATGAAATAAAAAAGTTCTTTGTTACAGAGTGGGAGAATCTGGGAAGGCAACAGAAGCAACTGATGGAGAAAATGGAGCAGGAGCACACCAACCATCTGCGCGAGGAGGCCGAACGAATCAAAGCTGATTCAGGTTCTGAAGGTGCGTGCCATAATCTGGTGTCAGAAGAGTTAACGGTCAGCCAACTCCTTCATATGCTGAGGGACAAGACTCTGAAATGGGAAAAACTTGAACACGAGCTGCGATCTTCAAAGGAAAAGGGTTCGGAGCTCTCAAAAGTCATTGAGATGGCTGATGTGACGACACAGACTGAAACGACTGCAACAGAGCAGCCATTGGATGCCAAAAGTACGCTGACTCACGTAAATGTAGAACAACAGACCGCTGAAACAGCTGCTCCGGTAGAGGGATTGCATAGTCCGATCAATCAATCTCCAAAGGAAGTTGAAGTATTAAAATCACAAATGAGGTCACTAGTAAACGACTTGCTGAAAGCCCAGAAAAAGCTGGAGGCAGAGGTACACATGAAGAAGTCTCTTCAGGAAAGATGTCTGGATTTGGAACAAGAGCTGGCTAACGTCCAGCTGGGTATGGAGGAAATAGACGACCCTCTCGCTGACCTGTCGGACGACTCCGAATATTACTATGTCCTGTCCTGCCCAACTTGTAACTTCGACTCCCACCATACAGAAATCATGGAGGAGCACCGAAAGTCTACGGAACATCGGGAGAAGGTGGCTCTACTACAAAAAAAAGGAGGAAGAGAAGGAGGAACTGCGCATGCAGCTGGCAGCTGTGGCAGCTGACAATGGAGCCCAGAGAGTCTCCAAGAAGCAGAAAAGGAAAAGGAAAAACAGAAGATGACCCATCTGAACCATTATCACCTCTACCAGATCACACACGTGGTCCCTCCGAACGGAGCCAAATCAGTTCGGAAGTTCAAGCTGTTAAATCCATGAAAGGACTATTGAATGAGTAACGTGAACCGACTACACCACAGAGATTGAATCTGAGAACTGTTTTCCGCAGAGACTGAATCTGTGATATGTTACGTTAAACATGAAGTTATATATGTATATATGTTATTACGTTATGTTAAATGGGGGGGATGACTATAAAGCTAAGAAGGGAGGAGTGTTGTGTATGTAACCTGTTCCACCTTAAGAGAGCTTAAGCCTGTTCCACCTTAAGAGATGTACTACTTTCTCAGGCTGCTGTAGACGTAATACCGGGGGTGAACACACCGGTATATAAGCACTGTGCAGTAATCTTGTATTCAGAATAGTCCCTACCTCCAACCAGTAAAGACCTGTTTTTGATTGTTATTAATTAGTCTGTGTCTTAATTAACTAGATAACTCACAGATTTAACAGAAATGTTTCCTTCACTCAGAGTGCCCCTCATTAGCCACAAAAATACTGCACATGAGGTAAATGTGGCTTCTTCCTTTGTTCCAAAGAGTTCTGCATGCTTCGCTAATGTGTTCGGGTGCAGCAAGTGAGTAGAGTTAATTCTGGGACCATAAGGCTCCAGGAATGGGGATAGCCAAGATCTGTCCAGGCAGAAATGAGTGTGTCTCTGTGCCATGGGAGAATACAGTCCAAAATGTAGCCACACAATTCTAGTGTCAGAGCCTGTTGTGTCCACGTCTAGTTGGAGGGGAGGAGCCGGTTTGGCAATAGTTACTAAGCTTCCCGTGGTGGAAGTTACCCATTCACCTGGTAAATGAACATATCTGCAGTGCAGAGGGATCTGGGTTTCCTCGTACATGAAACACAAAAAGTTAGCATGCAGGTACAGCAAGTAATTAGGAAGCCAAATGGAATGTTGGCCTTTATTGCAAAGGGGATGGAGTCTAAAAGTAGGGAAGTCTTGCTACAACTGTACAGGGCGTTGGTGAGACCACACCTGGAGTACTGCGTACAGTTTTGGTCACCTTATTTAAGGAGGGATATACTTGCATTGGAGGGTGTTCAGCGAAGGTTCACTAGGTTGATTACTGAGATGAAAGGGGTTGTCTTATGAGGAAAGGTTGAGCAGGTTGGGCCTATACTCATTGGAGTTTAGAAGAATGACAGGTGATCTTATTGAAACGTATAAGACTCTGAGGGGGCTCGACAGGGTAGATGCAGAGAGGATGTTTCTCCTCGTGGGGAAATCTAGAACTAGGGGGCGTAGTTTCAGGATAAGGGGTCGCCCATCTAAGACGGAGATGCGGAGGAATTTCTTCTCTCAGAGGGTCGTGAATCTTTGGAATCCTCTTCCCCAGAGAGCTGTGGAAGCGGAGTCATTCAATATATTTAAGGCTGAGATAGACAGATATTTGAGCTACAGGGGAGTCGAGGGTTATGGGGAGCGGGCGGGAAAGTGGAGTTGAGGCCAAGATCAGATCAGCCATGATCTCATTGAATGGCGGAGCAGGCTCGAGGGGCCGAATGGCCCACTCCTGCTCCTAGTTCTTATGTTCTTATGTTCTTATCTGTAACTCATCCCCACTCTGCAGACTCAGAGCTATGCCGTAAGTGTCCTTTACCAACAGCCTCACATTCTCCTTGGTAGAGCTACATAGAAAATTAAATGAATATTAATGGTTCTGCAAAATTGAATTATGGTCAACTTCCCACGAGTAGTTTCGACGCTCAGGTTGAACAGCAAGGTGACAGACTGAGTATTCAACCCAGACGTAGCTGTTAAAGGGCAGGCATTGTTGCAATTAAGGCTGACTCTCCAGCGCAACACTGAGGGAGTGCTGCACTGTCAGAGGTGCTGCCTTTCGGATGAGACTGTAAAGCGAGGCCCCAGTCTGCTCTCTCAGGTGGATGTAAAAGATCCCACGACACTATTCAAAGAAGGGCAGGGGAGTTCTCCCTGGTGTCCTGGCCAATATTTATCCCTCAACCAACATCACTAAATACAGATTATCACATTATCACAATGCTGTTTGTGGGAGCTTGCTGTGCACAACTTGGCTGCCACGTTTCCTACATTACAACAGTGACGACACTTCAAAAGTACTTCATTGGCTGTGAAGCACTTTGGAATGTCCTGAGGTAGTGAAAGGTGCTATAGAAATGCAAAACATTCTTTCTTATTTTTTTGTGATAAACCCACTTTCAGGTGTATTAATAAAACTGAGCCAGGTTACAACTCTTAAATACATCAAGGTGTAGGAATCAACGGATTCCTATCTAAATCACTGAGGTCAAGGCAGTTCAGTAAATTAACCGAATTTAATTAAACTGGTGAACAAAACAAAAACATGCAGGAGCAACAGCAAACAGGTAACACAGTAACTAGTTCCACGAGGTCTGAACTCAGAACCTCCCACCTCTGACGTCATGACGTCATCACGTTTCCCGCCACTCAGGGCACCACGTGACCAACATGATGACGTCATCGCGTTGTTTCAGGGTTTTTACAGAAAGCTTGTTTACACTCAGCAAACGGACATAGGCGCTGTAACATTGCTTTAAAGACAGTTATTCATTTGTACAGGAGTTCATTGGTGGTTTTACCACATGCGCCCCCCCAGAAGTGTCTTTAATCATCAAAGTCAATCGCTGAGGAGGTCGGACAATCCTGTCGGAGCGACTCCGATATTCCCGGAATCACCAACTGTCATTGTGGAGGCGAAACCGACCTCGGGGCTTCCCTTCCGGTCGCGCAATCAGTGTTGCTGCTTTCTCGGTGCCGGCGGCACGAATTTACACGGGGGTCGGCAGCATCTGGCTTTCTGACCGAAACGGGCATGGTAGTAGCAAAGGCCTGTCTGTGGAGGTGCCGAGGCGGGGTTCTTGGAGGTGGAGCGCGTCGAGGTGGTGCAATACTGTTGCATCACCGCGTAAATGGTGTCGGCTTCGGCCGCGAGCGCCACACCGTCCGTAGTCGTCGACCTGGCCAGGGCTGCTTGTACCTGCTCAGGGAGCTGGCTGAGGAACAGTTCACGAAATATAAAACACTGCGGCTCAGACCCAAGGAGGGTGAGCATGTGGCTCATCAACTCGGAAGGCTTAGCATCGCCTAACCCGGGGAGTGCGAGCAAGCATCGTGCGCGCTCCGCCTTTGTGAGACCGAATACCTGCAGGAGGCGCGCCTTGAGCGTTTCGTACTTGTTCTCCGCTGGCGTGGTCTCCAGTAGGCTGAAAATGCGGGAAGCCGTCGAGCTGTCCAGTGCGGAGACCACATACAGGTAACGGGTCTGATCCAGCACTATGTTTCGCAGTTGGAACTGAGCCTCCGCTTGAACGAACCAGGAGGCTGCCTGTTGTTCCCAAAATTGAGGGAGCTTCAAACTCGCTGCATTTACATCCATCTTGTTCTCGAGCTTGTCTCTGCGAAAATCGTCCGCAAAGCTTCGGGGTCACCAATGTAGGAATCAACGGATTCCTATCTAAATCACTGAGGTCGAGGCAGTTCAGTAAATTAACCGAATTTAATTAAACTGGTGAACAAAACAAAAACAAAAAGGAGCAACAGCAAACAGGCCTACACAGTAACTAGTTCCACGAGGTCTGAACTCAGAACCTCCCACCTCTGACGTCATGATGTCATCACGTTTCCCGCCACTTGGGGCACCACGTGTCCAACGTGATGACGTCATCGCGTTGTTTCAAGGTTTTTACAGAAAGCTTGTTTACACTCAGCAAACGGACATAGGTGCTGTAACATCGCTTTAAAGACAGTTATTCATTTGTACAGGAGTTCATTGGTGGTTTTACCACAAAGGAATGTTTTTAATGCAAGGTAAAAGAATAAACAATTGCGTTCTATTACGCTGCCCGATTGCACTGGTTCATGGAAGATTTTACTTTCGGCGTTATGCAAATGAGTTTGAGCGGAAACGTGAACCAGCGCAATTTCACGCGCACTTTGCGCCCGGATTGCCAACTGCCCCTAAAGCTACGACCTGTAGGCCTGATTCTCTGAAAGCTCGGATCCTTGCAGGGAGCACATATCGGGAAACTGCGAGCTTTTGGGGAATCAGTTCTCAGGGCACAGGATACAATGAAATACTGCAGCATTTGCGACACAAGTTTGGTTTGTCACCCGAATGGAAGGATGTGTTTTTCAGATCGCGCTGTTACAGAGACTGAATGAAAAATTCCCTGATGGGACAACCCCTTGGCTGTAAAGTGCTTCGGGATATCCTGAGGTTGTGAGAGGCGCTATAGCAATGCAAGTCTTTTTAGGGAGTTATGCTAAATCTTTGTAAAACACTGGCTCGGCCTCAGCTGGAGTATTGTGTTCAATTCTGGACACCACACTTTAGGAAGGATGTCAAGGCCTTGGAGAGAGTGCAGAGGAGATTGACTAGAATGGTACCAGGGATGGGATGAGGGACTTCAGTTATGTGGAGTGACTGAAGAAGATGGGGTTGTTCTCCTTAGAGCAAAGAAGGTTAAGAGGAGGTTTGATAGAGGTGTTCAAAATCATGAACAGTTTAGACAGAGTAAACAAGGAGAAACTGTTTCCAGTGGCAGAAGGGTCGATAACCAGAGGACACAGATTTAAGGTGATTGGCCAAAGAACCAGGGAGGAGATGAGGAAACATTCTTTTACACAGTGAGTTGTTGTGATTTGGAATGCACTACTGCCTGAAAGGGTGGTGAAAGCAGATTCAATAGTAACTTACTAAAGAGAATTGGATAAATACTTGAAGGAAATAAAATTACAGTGCTATGGGAAAAGAGCAGGGGTGTGGGACTAATTGGACAGCCCTACCATAGAGCAGGGATAGGCATGATGGGCCGAATGGCCTCCTTCTGTGCTGTGTCATTCTCTGATTCTATGAATGAAAAAATCAGCCACCCTTTCATTTCTCCGAATCGCCTTGCAATGTGTTTGAGGAGCGGCCGCTGCGGGTGAGGGGATCGCAGAGGAAAACCAAAAACCGCGACAGCTCAGTGACTCTACATCCGAGACAGATGTGCTGGGGAAATTTTAGCTCCCCTTGACCACTTCACTTCTCCTTTTATCACTGAAAGCAGAAGTGTCGCCGCAATCGCTTCTTTCTTTTAATACTCGGCAAATTTTAGCTGATAGCAGGAGCCCGGATTTTAATATTAACCCAGGAAGAGAAATGCTTCGAATGCCTGGCAAGTTTTTGCAGGGAAAGGTGATGGGGGCGGGTGGGGGGGTGGAAGCAGCTCTGGGATTCTTATTGACTTCGCCCCCCCACCTTCACCACCATCACACCGCCCCCCCCACCCCCGCCCTCCGCCACTCCCACCCCCCCCCCCCCATGAAGGTAAATGTCCCAAATCATAAAAACAGATTAAGAGCAAAAAACAACTAAGTGGGTAGGGGTTGCCAACCCTCCAGGATTGGCTTGGAGTCTCCAGGAATTGAAGATTAATCTCCGGGACACTGCCCCAAGCAACCCGGGGAGAAATCATTGGGCGTTAAAAAACAATTGTGTGTTGTTTTCATTTTCTTCACACAGTTTCGTTTACTTGTTATAAAAATATTGGAGATGTGGGGGGAGGGGAAAGCTGTTTGGGTTTGGAGGTTAGAGGTCATGTGATGAACCCTCCAGGAATATGTCCAAGCAGAGTTGGCAACCCTGTAAGTGGGAGATCATCTTTTCCGATTCTTGCGGGTTTTAAGTTAAATGGCAGCGGATTGGGGTTTTTAAGGAGGGCTGTTTCTGAACGCGGAGGTTCAGCACGTGGAGTTGATTGAAGGGGAGACCAATCTCCTCTGAGCCTGCAAGGTGAGCTGTGCTGTGTTTGCCCACATTGCAGGTACTGTACCGGTGAAGGAAACTCCTGTGGACCGGACGAGAGCTCCCAAAGTTTGTGGATAAGCAGCGAGACGGAGTCCTGGAGAAAATGCAGGCCGCAAAAATGCCTCCTTCAGACACTGACTGACCTGCTCTGCATTCCCTGTTTTTATTTCAGATTTGCTGCACATGCGGTTCCTGTTTGTTTCTCTCGCCCTCTTGCTTTTTATCGTATCGATCTGTCCCAGGCCTTGTCACCACCTCACGTGGCTGTTTTCAAGTTCTCCTGTTCTTATAACACTTTCCCATAGCCTCACTCAGCTGATCTTTACATGTCGGCCACCTGACTTGACTGCTTTCCAACTTTTCAATAAACTCCATTTGCTGGCCATGAACCCCTTCCTGACTCTTGACTTACAGCCTGAGCTCTGATCTACCCGTATGGTTTGAAGGGCTCGATTTTCTTTGAATCTTGATGAAGCATCCAAACCAGAAACATTAACCTGCCCTTTTCTTTGGCACAGATGCTAATCCTTCTAGAAATTTCTAGCATTTCCCAATTTTTTCATTACTTCCCATTCATGGTCGCTATCCCAGAGCACCTGCTGAATTGTGTTTGTGTGGATATTAGGTGAGGACAGATTGGGCTGGACTGCGATGCTCTCCATGATTGAATAGCCCACCTGTCTAGTAAAGAATGGCAATTTGGGCAAAGTACCATAGCACAACCATTTCCTACGGGAACGCCCACCAGCGGAAGTGAATACCTTCATCGACAACAGCATCATGCACTAATACAGAACCTTAAACATCTCAAGGCACTTCATGGGAAAGAGCAGCCAATATTCACACAGCTGGTATCGACCCACTATCCAGGTGGACCGAATCGTGGGATGCATGCAACATAAAGAGCCAACACCTCATCACTGACCCAGCAGCAGAGGTCCCTGGCTTCGACCTCCCTCGGAGACAGTGGGCCGGCGCGCAACCCAATCCGCACAGGGCTCGGACGATGCAGCCACCTGCTCCACCAGCGGACGATGAGGGATGACCCGAAGTGCAACTGTGGCCGTGAGTCCCAGACCGTGGACCACGTCACATCGACCTGTCCACTGAGATCTGTTGCGGGAGGCACCTCATTTCTCCACTCGGCATCTCAGGAGGCCATCGAATGGAGAGCCAAACTAGACATCCCACTATAGGAGGGTGCAGATACTGAGGAACAGTTAGAGGAAGTGTCTGGTCCAAATAACCTTTGAGGCCCATTTTGCTCCACCCTGTCTTTATTGTTTGTTCTTGGAATGTCCCTGAAGATATTAAGAATCGGCCATGTTGTGTGGGACTGGAGTCACGTGTAGGCCAGGCTGGGTAAGGATGCCAGGTTCCCTTCTCTAAAGGACATTAGTGACCTAGTTGGGTTTTTAAAACAATCCGGTCACTTCCGTGACCTTTTTTTCTGATGCCAACCCACTGATTACTGGGTTAATTGAATTCACACTGACACCTTGCTGTGATTATATACAAGATTGCTGGCAGATGTCCATAAACAAACCTCATTATAAGAAACAATCTTACTTCAAGTATTTCCTTTAAACATAGTGGGGTAGATCTTGACTTTGTGCGATAATGTAAAATGGGTAATAGCGAATCGGCAGCCTGTTTTTACTTCTCTCCGTTGACGATATTAGAGAATTAGAGTAAAAATAGGGAGAGATGGAAAACGGGCTGCCGACTCACTATCAATCTTTCGATTTCAAACACTTTCAAAAAATCTAACCCAGCCCATGAAATAGACAACAAAGCAAAACCAATCCCGGATGTGAGCCTACAACATGTAAAAGCAAATAATTACACTGAGACTGCAGTGGGATTGGGCTCACTACTTAAGCTATAGATACACCCAACATCGCTTCACTCGTATTGGACCAGGATTTAGGTCATCCCTCTCAATATCTCCCTATGCGGCTTGGCATCTTTATACTTCTGTGAAGTTCTTTTGGGATTTTATTAAAAACTCATTCTCGGGATGTGGGCGTCACTTGCAAGGCCAGCATTTATTGGCCATCCCTAGTTGTCCTTGAGAAGGTGGTGGTGGGCCTTCTTCTTGAACCGCTGCAGTCCGCGTGGTGAAGGTGCTCCCACAGTGCTGTTAGGGAGGGAGTTCCAGGATTTTGACCCAGCGACGATGAAGGATCGGCCGATATATTTCCAAGTCAGGAAGGTGAGTGTTTTGGAGAGGAACTTGCAGGTGGTGGTGTTCCCATGCATTTGCTACCCTTGTCCTTCTAGGTGGAGGAGGTCGGAGGTTTTGAAGGGGCTGTTTTTCTACATTAAAGGCGCTATATGAATGTAAGTTGTTGTTGAAATAAACCATGAGTAAATAAAGCCAGAGTGGAGATCCAAGAGCTAAAGGCCCAAAATTTCACTTTGAGCCCCCTCCCCAGAAAGATTTTGATGTTTGACACTTTACTCCGTATATTTTAATAGTTTGGGGCCGACAATAAACAAGGACGATTGCATTTTTATTTTACTTAAAAAGGAAGTGACACTTCCTCAATTTTATTGAAAACTGCTTTCTATTTGACACTTGGGAATGAATAACATTTTTATATAGTTTAAAACTTCCTTCTCCCAATAGCAGAGAAAATAGTTCTAGAATCATGGAATCGTGTAGCAGAGAAGGAGGCCATTCGGCCCATCGTGCCTGTGCCGGCTGTGTGAGCTCTCCCATTGGTCCCAATCCCCTACCCTTTCCCCAGGGCCCTGCAAACATTTCCTTTTCAAGTATTTATCAAATTCCCTTTTGAAAGTTACTGTTGAATCTGCTTTCAGGCAGTGAATTCCTGACCAGAACAACTCGGTGTGTAAAACAATCTCTTCTCATGGCCTAATAAGTTAAATTTAATAAATTGCAATTAATTAGTTGTAATTAATCTTCTTTGTTTTAATTGTATAATAGCAAATCAGGTCTTATTAACCAGGGGATCATTCTTGTCGGGAAAGTTGAATTACGCAAACTCCTTCCAAACACTGACCCCTCCCACAGCAACTGCTGGTGTATTTCCAGGGGATCCGGGGACCCCTTTGGAAAATCAAAATGCATTTAGCTTTTCAATCAACTGTTATTTATCCAAAAAGTGACCTGAATAAACATTCTTCCCCCTCACCTGCTCCAGGACTCCCGTTTCCTGCTGCTCTTGTAGATGAACGCCGTTGTACACTGTGGGCATCTTCTGAGAATTCATGGCCACAACCTGAAGAGCCATTCAATCACTTAGAGGAGCAGGAACCATGAGGTGGAACGAGTGCTCTGGGGAGTGGCCAGGAATGGTGCTCTGGGGAGTGGCCAGGAATGGTGCTCTGGGGAGTGGCCAGGAATGGTGCTCTGGGGAGGAACCAGGAATGGTGCTCTGGGGAGTGGCCAGGAATGGTGCTCTGGGGAGGAACCAGGAATGGTGCTCTGGGGAGTGGCCAGGAATGGTGCTCTGGGGAGTGGCCAGGAATGGTGCTCTGGGGAGGAACCAGGAATGGGGCAGAGGGGAGGAACCAGGAATGGGGCAGAGGGGAGGAACCAGGAATGGCGCTGAGGGGAGGAGCCAGGAATGGGACTGAGGGGAGGAGCCAAGAATGGGGCTGAGGGGAGGAACCAGGAATGGTACTGAGGGGAGGAGCCAAGAATGGGGCTGAGGGGAGAGGTCAGGAGCAGCACTGAAGGAATGAACTGGGGTGGGGGGAGGTTGATGAGCCAGGAACAGCGATGAGGAAAATTGCCTGGGGATCTGTGCTAAATTTGAGCCATGAATGCAGATACTGTCTGGATAATATTGATGTCCACATGAAAAGCAGATGGTTGGCATGTTTGTAACTGGTGCCCATGGAACAATACGCCAGCCAGGAGTCATGGGTAGAAATTGGTTAGCGTTTGCAGGCCGCACCAACTGGGACCCGAGAACGATCCCTGCACTGACACGGGCCTTATATTAATCGGACTGGCGAGCTGCGGGCGCCTGTTGTGCGACCCCGGGTAGCTCACTGGCAAGGCAAGGATGCAGGTCGAGCCTCTGTGATGCCAGCAGCGGCCCACAGGTAGGTGCTGAGAGAGTGGGGAAGGCGATTGGGCGGGGGGCCGTGCGGGGGGCCGGCAGTGGTGCTAAGGAGTGGGAAGGGAGGCTCCTGCTCCTCTCGGCTCCACATTAAGGTGATTATTTCTATAACCTTAGCATTTAGCAGACGAATTCCAGTAGCGCTTTTACAGACCGCTAATTAGGCCTCACATAGACCAAGTAATTCTGGGCAGAGCAGTCCCCATGCTCACTCCAAACAGGTCAAACAACTTTCCGAAATGGATCCTAAAACAACCATTAAGCATCCAGACCCTTATTAGCGTGTTCAAGGGGCCTATCGCCTGTTTTAGGCTGACGCCAGGGATGCCCCCACAGTGCCTGAACCAATATGGTGTGGGCCACGTTTCTGATGCAGTTCAGGCACGGGACATTGGCCTTCTAAATTGCAAAATAGGCGCAACAATGTCCAATTTCACTCCCACTGTATGGTGGGGGTGGGGAGGAGAGGGGAAAGAAACTGGCAGAATTGAATTCTACTGTTGAGCCATTCACTGGCCAATCTCCCTTCTTTTTGCAGGGGTCCTGTTTGCTACCTCACCTGTGACAGTACACTCAGGTCGAGAACTGAAACAGCTCACAATTAAAAAAGAAAGACTTGCATTTATATAGAACCTTCACGACCTCAGGGCATCCCAAGGTGCTTCACGGCCAATTAAGTACTTTTGAAGTGTAGTCACTGTTCTAATGTAGGAAACGCGGCAGCCAATTATACACACAGCAAGCTCCCACAAACAGCAATGTGATAATCTTGTTTCTGTGATGTTGGTGAGGGTTAAATATCGGCCTCTGCTCCCCTGCTCTTCTTCAAAAAAGTGCCATGAGATCTTTTATATCCATCTGAGAGAGCAGACGGAGCCTCGGTTTAATGTCTCATCTGAAAGACGGCACCTCTGACAGTGCAGCACTCCCTCAGCACTGCACTGGAATGTCAGATTAGATTATGTGCTCAAGTCTCTGGAGTGGGACTTGAACCCACAACCTTCGGACTCAGAGAGCAACCACTGAGCCACAGCTAACACCTACATCTTTACAGTTATACAGTGTCCCTTATATAGAAGAACATCTCAGATTGTTTCCCCAGTGAAAGCAGGGATCACCAAGCAGAAAATGAAAGAAGGTAACGGAGCAGACAGTAGGCACTGTCAAAGAGATAGATTTCACCAGGGATTTGAAATCAGAGTGAGGCAAAGTGGTTTTGGAAAAGAAATCCAGACGGTTGGAGGGCAGTGGCTGAAAGATCAGCCTCTGGCGGTGAAGAGACAATGATCCAGAGTCAGAGGAATAGGAAACGTGGTTGGAGAAGGTCATGGAGGGATTTGAAGTCAAGAATGAGGATCAATTCTCAGTGGTACAGCAAGCCAGTGGAGTTTGGGAGGGTGGGGAAGGTGTGGGGCTTTTAGTGAGAGAGGATGTGTTGGGTTTGTGAAGGGGAGATGCAGGAGGCCAGAGAGAGCAGCATTTTAGAAATGAATTCCTCAACATGATGAAGGTATGGATACAAAGTTGGCTAACTGACAGGAAACAGAGAGTAGTGGTGAATAGTTGTTTTTCAGACTGGAGGAAGGTATACAGTGGCGTTCCCCAGGAGTCGGTTCTTGGACTACTGCTTTTCTTGATATATATTAATAACTTGGACGTGGGTGTACAGGGCACAATTTCAAAATTTGCAAATGACACAAAACTTGGAAGTATAGTGAACAGTGAGGAGGAGAGTGATAGACTTCAAGAGGACATAGACAGGTTGGTGGAATGGGCGGACATGTGGCGGATGAAATTTAACGCAGAAAAGTGCGAAGTGATACATTTTGGTAGAAAGAATGAAGAGAGGAAATATAAACTAAATGGTACAATTCTAAAGGGGGTGCATGAACAGGGAGACCTGGGGGTATATGTGCACAAATCATTGAAGGTGGCAGGGCAGGTTGAGAAAGTAGTAAAAAAAAAGCTTACGGGATCCTGGGCTTCATAAATAGAGGCATCGAGTACAAAAGCATGGAAATTATGATGAACCTGTATAAAACATTGGCTCGGCCTCAACTGGAGTATTGTGTCCAATTCTGGGCACTGCACTTTAGGAAGGATCCGAAGGCCTTAGAGAGGGTGCAGAAAAGATTTATGAGAATGATTCCAGAGATGAGGGACTTCAGTTACATGGATAGACTGGAGAAACTGGGGTTGTTCTCCTTAGAGCAGAGAAGATTGAGAGGAGATTTGATAGAGGTGTTCAAAATCATGAGGGGTCTGGACAGAGTAGAGAGAGAGAAACTGTTCCCATTGGCGGAAGGGTCGAGAACCAGAGGACACAGATTTAAGGTGATAGGCAGAAGAACCAAAGGCGACATGAGGAAAAACTTTTTTACTCAGCGAGTGGTTAGGATCTGGAATGTAATGCTTGAAAGGATGGTGGAGGCAGACTCAATCACGGCTTTCAAAAGGGAGTTGCATAAGTAGCTGAAGTGCTCTTGCAGAGAGCCGGCACGGGCTCGATGGGCCGAATGGTCTTCTTCCGTGCTGTAACCATTCTATGATTCTATGATCCTATGAATCAGAGTTCCAATGGTGGAGAGGCTGAGGTCAAGGCACAAGCAGCAATGTTTCAGATGAGGAAAAATGTGGTCCAGGCAATGGTCGTGGATGTGGGTCAAACACAAGAAAGACTTGCATTTCTATAGCGCCTTTCGCGACCTCAAGACGTCCCAAAGCGCTTTACAGCCAATTAAATTCTTTTGAAGTTGTAATGTAGTGAATGTGGCAGTCAATTTTCACACAGCAAGGTCCCACAAACAGCAACAAGATAAATGAGCAGATCATCTGCTTTAGCTGTTGTTTGATGGATAAATATTGACCAAGACTCCCCTGCTCTTCTTCGAAATTGTGCCATGGGATCTTTCATGCCCACCTGAGAGAGCAGATGAGCCCTCTGTTTAACCTGTAAGATGGCACCTTTGACAGTGCAGCACTCCCTCAGTACTGCACTGGAGTGTCAGCCTGGTTTATGTGTTCAAGTCTCTGGAAGGGGGACTTGAACCCATGACCTTTTGCCTCAGAGGCGCGCAGGCTACCACTGAGCCAGGGCGGACACGAAACTGAGATTGCACAAACTCTGCCTGAGGAGGGACCAGGGAGGGAGATGGA
Source organism: Somniosus microcephalus (assembly GCF_052327205.1). Taxonomy (NCBI): domain Eukaryota; kingdom Metazoa; phylum Chordata; class Chondrichthyes; order Squaliformes; family Somniosidae; genus Somniosus; species Somniosus microcephalus. The sequence goes on from NC_141015.1 coordinate 14,190,284, forward strand.
GATCCACCATTGCTGCAGCTGAGGGTCACACAGTATGGCTTCCTGACCTGAAACCAGCTCCTTGTACAACACATCAGAACTCCAGTGCACGATGCTCAAACTATGAAAGAACAATCTTGAATATTATTCTTGGAACGCACCAAGAGTCTTTTTTCTCTGAAAATACTTGTACAGCTCACAAACGGATTTATCACTCGACATGGATCAGTGCAAGTGGCTTCGCTTCAATGCAAATCTGGAGGACACAGTCAACAAGCTGTAAATTCCAGTTCCTTGTTGCTTCATTCCTTTTATCTCCTCGTGTGGGGGTGTTTTGGTACTCTCTGTCTGTCTATCCTTCTGCAAAGGAACACTGGCGTGCCGCAGTTAAAGCTTTGAAACGCATCATCGGCTCTTACCCAAACTGTCTGGCAGGATGAGTCACCGAGTTCCCAAAACATCAAATGAACGAGTTGCACAGGTGTGTGATCATCTGTCGAAATGGGCTACTCGTAGCCCCCAGCTGCACAGTGAGTCAGGGCCTCAGAGTGATCGGCAATCGAGTGTTGGTATGGAGTCGGCCAACTTGTGTCAGCCGTGGCTCAGTGGGCAGCACTCTCGCTTACTGAGTCAGAAGGTTGTGGGTTCATAGTCCCACTCCAGAGACTTGAGCACAAGAACTACGCTGCTGCTTCAGTGCAGTACTGAGGGAGCGCTGCACAGTCTTTCGGATGAGACGGTAAAACAAGGCCCCGTCTGCCCACTCTGGTGGACGTAAAAGATCCCACGGTAGTATTTTGAAGAAGAACAGGGGAGTTCTACCAGTGTCCTGGCCAATATTTATCCCTCACAAAATGCCTAAAACAGATGGCCTGGTCATTTATCTCATCGATGTTTGTGGGATCTTGCTGTGCACAAATTGGCTGCCGCGTTTCCTACATTACAACAGTGACTACACTTCAAAAGTACTTCATTGGCCGTGAAGTGGTTAGGGACACCCTGAGGCTGTAAAAGGCGCTATATAAGTGAAAGTCTTTATTTTTTCTTTCGACTTTTCAAGTTATCCAGGAGGTGTCTGATCATCTGTCCAGGACCCTGTTTCTTGACTCCCAGAGTTACAGACAGGCCTCCCACATGCTACTGGGCATCGAATTGCTTCTTAAATGATACCAGGGTTTTTGCCTCTACTATTCTATCTTGAATCTATTGCACACACCGATCACTTGTTGTGTGAAGAAGAATTTCCTGATATCAGCCCTTAAGTTACTGTTTACTAGTTTGTATACATCTGCCTGATTGCTACTCCCACAGTTTAATTTAAAATAATATTCCGGGTTAACTTTTTCTAAGTTGTTGCTTCGGAAAATGAATAGCCATGTGTGTTGTAAAGACAAAACCAGAGGACGGTGAGCTGTCTACCTGGAGCTCGAGCCGTGCATACTGAGGAAAGGTTAGAAGGAATACTGAAGGGGCAGAAAAGTCCACAGAGGGGTAAATGACATTGCAAGAAATAATATGAGCCTTAAAAGACACATATATGAGGACTGACCCAATATTCAAAGGTAGAAGATGTAAAATAATGCCTGCAATCTGTTTGCTTTAGTAGTTTCTTTATTTCATTGAATTTAGCCCTTTTAATGTTGCGCACCTTGCTCACGGTCTTAAGCATTTCTGACCCCCAAATTAAGTAGAACTCGCTACCTGATGGAATAGTTGAGGCAGCTAGTATAGATGCATTTAAGGGGAAGCTGGATAAACACATGAGGGGGAAAGGAATAGAAGGATATATTGATGGGGTGAGATGAAGTAGCGTGGGAGGAGGCTTGCGTGGAGCATAAACACCGGCATAGACCAGTTGGGTCGAATGGCCTGTTTCTGTGCTGTAAATTCTATGTAATGTGAAAAGTTATCACTCTGTAGTCCCTGCTCCCCAAGGGTCTAATAATGTCCATCTTTTGCACATTTTCTGGATCTTTGACCAACACAAGATCAAGAAGAGCATTGCTTCTCGTAGCCATCTGCATCATGAAGCAGGAGTGTATAACACCTACCGACTCGTAACCACTTGGATTTTCCAATATTATATTACTGTAGGTTGATTGAAGTCTCCCATTAAAATAACTCTCCTGTTTTCGTATATCCTTTCTGTCTTTGTCACAGAATATACCATCCTTCTTCTTATGCTGACCAGGTGCTTTGTAGAATACCCCTAGAGTTAGCTTGGAATTTATTGCATCAGTAATGTCTACCCAGAGTCATTTATTTTGTAACTTTCTACCTCCCAAAGGATCAAATCCTTTTACCCGCACCCCCCACCCCCTTCCAGGTGTCTCTGACATAAAGGGCGACACCACTTCCTTTTCTAAATGCTCTATACCCCTGAATATTATATTCATTTCCATTCCATTGTGTATATCCATCTTATTATATTATAAATTTACCTCCTCTCATGTTCCTCAGCTTCTGCCTAGTCCTAGTTTTTAGTCGATGTGTCTCTCGCTAGGTATCTGTGTCTATACCCACCAGTTGATTGCCTTCTACCCTGCAATCTGTCTCATCTACGATCCTATTTCCGAACCCACATCCACTCCATCACCAAGACCGCCAACATCCACTTCCGCAATATCGCCTGTCTTCGCTCCTACCTCAACTTATCTGCTGCTGAAACCCTCATCCTTGCTTATGTTACCTCCAGACTTGATTATTCCAATGCTCGCCTGGCTGACTGCCCATCTTTCACCCTCCATAAATTGAAGCTCATCCAAAACTCTGCTGCCCGTATCCTAACTCGCACCAAATCCCAATCTCTTATCACCCCTGTGCCCATTGACCTACTTTGGCTCCCAGCCCGGCAATGCCTCAATTTCAAAATCTTCATCCTTGTATTCAAATCCCTTCATGGCCTCGTCGCTCCCTATTTCTGTAATCTTGTCCAGCCCTACAAGCCTCTGAGTGCCCTACGTTCCTCAACTCTGGCCTCTTGCGCATCCCCCACTTACTTAGTCCCACCATTGGTGGCCGTGCTTTCAGTCATCTAGGCCCTAAGCTCTGGAATTCCCTCCCTAAACCTCTTTGCCTCTCTACCTCTCTCTCCTCCTCTAAGCTGCTCCTTAAAACCTACGTCTTTGACCAAGCTTTTGGTCACTTGTTCTAACATCTCCTTCTTTGGCTCAGCGTCAATTTCTGTCTGATTATGTTCCTGTGAAGCGCCTTGGGATGTTTGACTATGGTAAAGGCGCTATGTAAATGCAAGTTGTTGTTGTTGTTCTCTTCAGTATCCCTTTGTCAATGTGAACTGTTCTAGCTCCAGTTAGACAGCTCACCATGCTGTGGGTGTTGTCCCTTACGACACACATTTCCCTGAGCAACAAATCACCTATGACTACAACCGCTCTGAAACCTGCACACTGTATCCGGCTGTCCTCTCTGCTTTTCAAACTACCTTTACTTCTGGGACCTTGTATCCTTCTGCAATGCTGGACAATTAGTATCTGTTCACTAAGCTAATCTCTTGGGTAGCTGTACAGGTTTTCCTCCTCCTTCTGCTGCTTAAACCAACCTTAATCCAGCCAGTGGCCCCATTTCCTTGATTTTCCTCAACATTTCTCCCTCTGTCATGACAACGCTGTTCCTGGTTGTACTGGCCTGCAGCTCCAACCCCTGTAGATTCGCACTTGAGGTCTGATGCTCTCCTAGCCATTGCACCCATCTGAGATCACTCACTTAAATCTACTGAATCTAATCCACTCACCCTCAGGAATCCCCTCCCTCCTGCCTGTCCTTGTATGTCCCTGCGCTTTGCTCCCTAAGGCCCTAACTCTTTCTTTGAGCTTATTGATTAACATACAGTCTTTGCATCTACTCACTCATCTATTGTATCTGTCTCTAGTTTGTGAGCTTCTCACATCAAACCCACCTCATGGCTTCACCTTAAGTTTACTTCTCTCAGCTAGTTTACCTTCTCTTGTTGTATTTCTCCCTTTTAGTTGTATGTCTTTTGATTTTCCTTCTGTCTAATGCCAACCGTTTAATTATTACCTCCCCGTGGGGGCTCTTTGTAAAATTTTAACTGCACTCTTTCCCTTTGAATTCACTTTGTTGCTCTCTTTTTAATAATTTTGTTTCTGCCCTTTTTGATTTTTAACCTTGGTTCTTTCCCTCGCTTTGCTTTTGCCTTGTCTCCCAGAGAGCCCACATTGTGCTGGGAAACTCCTGAGATTTTGGAGCGTTTACTTTACTATTGTATTTACATCAAATACCATGGCAACAAGAGTGGGTCAGATGCTGGGAATTCGGCGGCAAGTGTGTCACCTCCTGACTCCCCAAAGCATTTCCACCATCTACAAAGCACAAGTCAGGTGTGTGATGGAATACTCTCCACTTGCCTGGATGAGTGCAGCTCCAACAACAATCAAGAAGCTCGACACCATCCAGGACAAAGCAGCCCGCTTGATTGGCAACCCATCCACCACCCTAAACATTCACTCCCTCCACCACTGGCGCATCGTGGCTGCAGTGTGTACCACCTACAAGATGCACTGCAGCAACTCGCCAAGGCTTCTTCAGCAGCACCTCCCAAACCCGCGACCTCTTCCACCTAGAAGGACAAGGGCAGCAGGCGCATGGGAACACCACCACCTCCAAGTTCCCCTCCAAGTCACACACCATCCTGACTTAGAAGTATATCGGCCGATCCTTCATCGTCGCTGGGTCAAAATCCTGGAACTCCCTCCCTAACAGCACAGTGGGAGTACCTTCACCACACGGACTGCAGTGGTTCAAGAAGGTGGTTCACCACCACCTTCTCAAGGGCGACTAGGGATGGGCAATAAATGCTGGCCTTGCCAGCGACACCCACATCCTATAAAACGAATTTTTAAAAAATTGTCGTGTTTGTCTAGTCACCTACTGATAGCTCTGGATGTAGTCTACCTCCTCCAGATACAAGATAGTCACTAATAGATCCAATAAGGAACTCAGGAGAAACTTCTTTACCCAGAGAGTGGTGAGCAACATTCCCTCTAAATTTTATTTTTTGGGCGCGGTGCCTTTAAATTTGCTGCACGACCACGCACATGTGGTATCTTAGAGGGAACAGCTTGTGAGCAACCTACACAGTGCCTTCCCAATTGCTGCGCAGCCACGTACGCGCGTGCATCGAGGGAACATGTGTGGTGAGTATCTGGAACTCGCTACCACAGGGAGTGGTTGAGGCGAGTAGCTTAGATACATTTAAGGGGAAGCCAGATAAACACATGAGGGAGAAAGGACTAGAAGGATTTGCTGGACGAAGTAGGGTGGAAGGAGGCTTGTGTGGAGCATAAACGCCGGCTTGGACTAGTTGGGCCCAATGGCCTGTTTCCGTGTGGTAAATTCTATGTACAGGAAATTTTCGATTTACCAGCACCTAAATAACCGGAAATCTCGGTTAACCGGCAAAATTCAGGAGTAGGTTCAGGTAAGTTTTACTTCATATTGTACTTGCCTTCCTCGATCTGTTGCTGTGCAAGGGTGTGGCTGCAGCTGTTGCTAAGCTACAGAGACGCTTGGAACTTGTGGCCATTGTTCTGAACCTGTTGCTAAGCAACAAGGTTTGTTGCTTTATACGGAGCTCTCAGCTCCGTATCTTTTACTATAGCTTTTGGTTATCCGGAATTTTTGATGAACCGGCACCACGTCGGTCCCGTCGGTGCCGGATAAAAAAAAGTTTCCTGTAATCTAATTGAATAAGCACTCCCGGTGGTCCCCGTTCCTGCCAGGGAAGTTTGAAGCTGGAATATCACTCATTAAAAGTCAAGGAGTCAATGTCACAGAGCTTTCTCTTCGTGGGAGTTTTATCTCTTGGTCTTCGCTTGCCTCAGGACAGGAAGTGAGCTGCGGAGGCTCCATGACAGTACAAGCTAGGACAAATTGAACACAGCACGCCGGCAGGGGCAGATATCATTGCTTGATTCATCTCTCACGACCCTGACTGCCCAGATCACAATGTTCCTTGAGCTCAAGGCAAACCCGGCTGGTCACATTCAGCTGTGTTCTTTGAGTTGCCAAAGCAAGTTACAGAGTGTGCAGTGACCGGCATATCTGAGGAATGTTCCGGGAGGTTTGTGGAAATATGTTAATTGGGTAAATCCATTGAATATAGTTGGGCTGGTTTGATACAATGGCCCTATTTATGGGAGCCATGGAGACAAGGCTGTTGCCACCTTGTTTAGCAGTGTGTTTCATAGTTTCAGTGACGAGTTCATTGAATTGCGTGACACGGAAGCTCCCCAGTTGGTTCATTAGGTGATTTGTCAGTCCCTCCGCACCCAGGGATCACTGAGTTATTGGTCGCAAAGCGGAGGCGAAGGGGACGGGGTTCGGTGATATCGGATCTTGGCCCCTTTGTGTTGTCACCGACCTTCTCTGGGGTGTGGAGGGGAGGAGTGAGTGGCACAAGTTTCTAAATCCCATGTCACCGCGGCAGGAGTGAGTTAAGGGCACCTTCCACCTCATTTCCCTCCTCCAGTGCCAGGCCTGCATTCATTAGGAAGGGGGCCTGGAAGAAGTAGGCCTACATGTTTGCACACATCTCTCTCAGATCAGTGAAGCTAAGAGGAGCAGGCAGCAAGGCAATTGAGGGGTCCAAAAGGAAGGGCCCCTTTTTATATCCATGCCCCCGCTCACCCTCCATGCCCAGCCCCTCTCAATTAGAACTGCTAGCCTGGAGGCCTTTGGCCTGTTGGCTTTGGGCAGCCATCAAAAGGCCTTGCACCCAGCGCCCTCTATCACTGTTGCACGGTTAGATTCCTACTTCCATTTCCAGGTGTAATGTCTTACCAGAGGGCCTAGTCTTCACCTGGGATACACTGTCTGGCGTAACGAGCTGAACGCAGGAATAATGGCAGGTTCCAGCGAAGGACACTTCCGGTACACGCTATACACCTGACCTGTGTCCACGCAGAGGGGGAGGGAGGAGGATTGGCCCCAAAGCATCTCTAAAGTGTTCAGTGGGTGAAAACACACCACGGCATGGTATAAACCAGAACGATCCAAGGCTTAGTCAGGGCTCTATACTGAATTAGCTTATCTCAGCCCGGGGTGACTACAATTTGCCTCAGCGCCCACAGTTCAGTGAGGGGGAAAATCAGTCCCGGTTTCCATTCTCGATCCCCAAGCGGTGACACCTGCTACAAAGTGAACAATTGGTTGAAGACAGGTTCAGCTATGTTATCCACAAACCATCAAAATTGCCCTGCCAACATTTGGTGTTTAGGTTTGATCATAAAGAAATAAAGAACTTGCATTTATATCGCGCCTTTCACAACCTCACTAAAGTACTTTTGAAGTGTCGTCACTGTTGTAATGTGGGAAACGCGGCAGCCAATTTGCGCACAGCAAGGTCCCACAAACAGCAATGTGATAATGGCCAGATAATGTTTTTTAGTGATGTTGATTGAGGGATAAATATTGGCCTGGACACTGGGGAGAACTCCCCTGCTCTTCTTCGAGTAGTGCCATGGGATCGCTTACGTCCACCTGAGAGAGCAGACGGGGCCTCGGTTTAACGTCTCATTCGAAAGGCGGCACCTCTGACAGTGCAACACTCCCTCAGCACTGCACTGGAGTGCCAGCCTAGAGTTCTTGCTCAAGTCTCTGGAGTGGGACTGACTGGTGACTGGAATTCCCACCTCCCTGAAAATTCACCACCATTTCAGCTTGTCGGGAATTCCCAGTCTGTACTTGTCCAGGTTTATTTATAGGTTAAATAACACACTCAAGGAGAAAGGTCGTCAGGATCCGAACAATGCAATATGTAAGATAACATGTAATAGAATAGGAAAAATAGCTTAACAATACAGAAGTCAGCAGTAATACCTTTGTATTATGAGAATGCCTTCTGTGTGATAAAGGCTAACACATAGTTTAGATGAGGTCCTTAGGATTCTGCTGGGGAATGGTGAGCAGGAGGTCTCAGGTTAATGCTATATAAGAAGCATCAAAAGGTTTGTGTAAGAATTATAGCTAGTTTGGAGCCAACATGTCTAGGTTTCAGCTGTTATATTAGAAGCCTTGATTTAAAAATTCTCATCCTTGTTTTCAACTCCCTCCATGGCCTCGCCCCCTCCCTATCTCTGTAATCTCCTCCAGCCCCACAACCCCCCGAGATCTCTGTGCTCCTCTAATTCAGGCCTCTTGAGCATCCCTGATTATAATCGCTCAACCATTGGCAGCCGTGCCTTCAGCTGCCTGGGCCCTAAGCTCCGGAATTCCTTCCCTAAACCTCTCCACCTATCTGTCTTTCATCCTTTAAGATTCTCCTTAAAACCTACCTCTTTGACCAAGCTTTTGGTTATCTGCCCTAATATCTCCTTATGTGGCACGTTGTCAAATTTTGTTTGATAACGCTCCTGTGAAGCGCCTTGGGGTGTTTTACTACGCTAAAGGTGTTGCAAATAGACACGACCATTTTTCTCTAGTCTGTTAAGAATGTTACCATTTGGCTACATTTCCTCACACTATTCTTTTTCCAAAAATGTACCTTATATTTATTCGCATTGAACTGCATCTGCCACCTATCTCCCCAAACTGTGGTCCCCTTGGAGGACAAGACACACCCAGCAATTTGTCTGGAATGTGTAGTTAGATCCTGCCTGCCTAAGTAATCAAGTAGTTTGCAATGTGTAATTTGAACCATTCATTCTGACTGCCAGGCTCCAGACAGGGCTCACAGAGAACAGACAGGGCGCACCCTTGCAGGCTAGGACCATCTCCCTCTGCAAACAAGTTCCTGCCACCTACCCCCGCAACAAGTTCCTAACCTACCCCCACCCTCCCGAGCTTCTGACCTTTTCGATCCCAACAGGTTCCTGACCTTCTCCCCTTGCCCAAGTTCCTTCCCACTCCAGGGTTCCTGACCTTCTCCCCCTCCCCGAGTTCCTAAACTTCTCTCCACCCCCATAGATGGGGCATTGTGTGTGGTTCATTGATTGTTAACAGATTTATTGGTATGAAGTGAATAGTGACAGTGTCATGACTTGTCCAGTCCAATGATGTCACTTGCCACACACGCACCGAGCTTTCCGAGAAATCAACCAGGTCTGGGGGAGGAGAGGTAGGTCATGGTGCAAGTGTAAATGGGGTGGGGTTGGAAGAATGTGATCCATCTTCCCATCTGGATCACGTTCTCTCTCTCCCCCTCCGATCTCCCCTCTCTCTCTCCCCCTCCGATCTCCCCTCCGATCTCCCCCTCCATTCCTCTCTCTCTCTCCCTCTGATCCCCTCCCTCTCACTCCCTCTGATCCTCTCTCTCCCCCCATTGATCCTCACTCTCACCCCCTTCCAATCCTCTCTCTCTTGCCCCTCTGATCTCCTCTCTCTCCTCCTCTGATCTCTCTCTCTAACCCCGATCTTCTCTCTTTCTCTCCCTCCTCTCTCCCTCCAATCTCCTCTCTCTCTCTCTCTCCGATCTCCTCTCCCTCCGATCTCCTCTCTCTCTCTCCGATCTCCTCTCTCTCCCCCCTCGATCTTCTCTCTTTCTCTCCCCCTCAGATCTCCTCTCTCTCTCTCCGATCTCCTCCCTCTCTCTCCGAGCTCCTCTCTCCCTCCAATCTCCTCTCCCTCTCTCTCTCTCCGATCTCCTCTCTCCCTCCGATCTCCTCTCTCTCTCTCTCTCTCTCTCCGATCTCCTCTCTCTCTCTCCGATCTCCTCTCTCTCTCTCTCTCTCTCTCTCCGATCTCCTCTCTCTCTCTCCGATCTCCTCTCTCCCTCCAATCTCCTCTCTCTCTCTCTCTCCGATCTCCTCTCTCTGTCTCCGATCTCCTCTCTCCCTCCAATCTCCTCTCTCTCTCTCTCCGATCTCCTCTCTCTCTCTCCGATCTCTTCTCTCTCTCTCTCCGATCTCCTCTCTCTCTCTCTCTGATCTCCTCTCTCCCTCCAATCTCCTCTCTCTCTCTCTCTCTCCGATCTCCTCTCTCCCTCCGATCTCCTCTCTCTCTCTCTCTCTCTCTCTCCGATCTCCTCTCTCTCTCTCTCCGATCTCCTCTCTCCCTCCAATCTCCTCTCTCTCTCTCTCTCTCCGATCTCCTCTCCCTCCGATCTCCTCTCTCTCTCTCTCTCCGATCTCCTCTCCCTCCAATCTCCTCTCTCTCTCTCTCCGATCTCCTCTCTCTCTCTCTCTCCGATCTCCTCTCTCTCCCCCCTCGATCCTCTCTCTCTCACCCCACTTCATCCCCCACCACCACCCCGTGGTCACCAATGGATCGATCCCCTGACTTCCTCCGCACGGAGCCGAGGGAAGCATGGCCCACGGTGCAGGCCGCAGCAGCACCGTTGGGTACTGCTCATACGCGGCTCCGGTATACCGCACACATGCGCAGAAGGCTGCAAAGGTGTTCGTGCAAATAATCACAGCAGAGAAAATTAGAGACCAACTGGTGCAGATACATAAATCAGCCATGCCTCAGTGGGTAGTACTTTCGTCCCTGAGTCAGAAGGTTGTGGGTTCAAGTCCCACTCCAAAGACTTGAGCACAAAAATCCAGGCTGACACTCCAGTGCAGTGCTGAGGGAGTGCTGCACTGTCGGAGGTGCTGTCTTTCAGATGAAACAAGGCCCCTTCTGCCCTCGCACGGTGAATGTGGAAGATCCAATGGCACTATTTCAAAGATAACATGGGGAGTTATCCTCAGTGTCCTGGGCCAATATTCATCCCTCAACCAACATCAGAAAAACAAATTATCTGGTCATTATCACATTGGTGTTTGTGGGAGCTTGCTGTGTGCAGATTGGCTGCTGTGTTTCCTACATTACAACAGTGATTGCACTTCAAACATTACTTCATTGGCTGTAAAGAGCTTTGGGACATCCTGAGTTGGTGAAAGGCGCTATAGAAATGCAAGTCTTTCTCTTTCTTCTTTAACAGCGGGATGCAGGTAAAAAAGGACAAAAACGGCAAATAGGATTCTGGGTTTTCTACCTCAGGGTGCAGATCCATAAATATTAAAGCAAGAATTATGTGTGCCTGCGGTTCTGGACGCGATATGATGAAAGCTCCCCTAGCAGACGCAGTAGGCGGTCACCATGCCGACCTGAGGGTGTGGACAGTTTCGTGAACGGGTGCTGCTTCGGGCGAATTGACTTTTGAACCAATGTAAAAGATTGTGGAAACTCGAGCATAAATTGTTATGGGTGGAACTCACATACGTTTGAAATTTCACGACATTTTGTACTATTTCAGTCGATGCCGCTTAGATTGCACTGATATCTGAATGGAAGACATACAGGAACCCCAGGCCAAGGGCTTTTTATCTATGTCGCCTCATTCTAGACTTCTCCACCACTGGAGGCAGTCTGGGATAAATCATCAACTTTTCATTTTAATGGAAATGATTTTCAGTGGGTTTCTGTAATGGCGGCTCATGTGTCACTTCATGCCGGGCAGCGAGTTGAAAATCCACCCCTCTGTTACTATCTGTTCTGTACCCTCCCTTCATCATTTTAAGCAGCTGTATCAAATCACTCCGCAATCTGCTCTGTTCTAAAGAAAACTACAGGAATGAAGAGGGAAGTTCGAAAATAGTTTACACACAGCGGACTATTACAAAATCGGATGCTCTACCACAAGTGGCCCTTGAGGAAGATGCGATGACATAATTTAAAAGAGAAGCAGATAAATATTTGAAAAGGAAGAATATAAAAAGATACAGACACAGGGCAAGGAAATATAGTAAGTAGCTGCACTTGAAGAGTTCGCACCAGAACAAGCCTGATGGACTGAATGGTCTCTTACTATGCTGTAATTTCTATGACACAAGGCGTCACCATTGATGCCAAAGTCTTCTTCCATTAGATTGTGATTGTAGAACATACTGCACAAGTTGACAAGATATGTGGGAAAGATTCCTACCATGAACTAGACGAAAGTTTAGATGAAAGAACATTTTCTTAGGCAGCGTGTTATGATCTGGAATGCGCTGCCTGATAGGGCAGTGGAAGCAGATTCAATAATGACTTTCAAAAGGGAGTTGGCTAAAGAGTTGAAGGGGGAAAAATGCAGGGCTATGGGGAAAGAGCAGGGGAGTGGGACTAATTGGAGAGCTCTTTCAAAGAGCCGGCACAGGCAGGATGGGATGAATGGCCTCCTTCTGTGCTGTGGGGTTCTATGATTCTGTGTCACCCGCTTGGAGCATTGCATGCTGAAGACCCGGGGCAGGCCCGCGCCAACCTCAGAAAGTTCCCTCGGCTGCTACTGCGATTGCTTTTCCTGGCTTGGTGGTTGGATGCAAGCATTTCCTTCGTGGTTTACTTCACATCATTGAACAATTTTTTTCTGGCCTTCTGCCAGGCTCTTCCACTCGTGTTGACTGCATTTAGCCTCCGTGCAGCCTCCGTCCTGGTCCATGGGTTGGACGGAATGGTGCCAGCTCTGGGTATTAAAAAGCTCCTGCCTATAGCTCCTCCACAATCGTGTCCACCCCTTAGACAATTTGGCCTTCCTGTCGTTTTGAATGCAATTGCCATTGTCCACTCAACGGTGGTGATGTAATTATAAGATGGTGACTCTCTACAACGGGTGGCTGGGGTAGTTTGGCAGTTTAGACTGGTTAAAATGTGAGAGCACCAGCTCTTTATTGAAACTACATATCACCGAAAAAATGCACAATTGCATTTACAAACTCACTCCACCCTGCCACTGAGACTCCCCTGTACACTCGTAAACTGTGTCACCTAATGACCCATCTAAATCTCCCCACACCCGCGTCCCGACTGGGAGTTTACACGCTGTGTCCATACCTCATCTGGGACTTGGACTAGGAGGTTTGGGTTTTCTACACTGCAGGATGTTGCAAACGGACATGAACAGATTAAGCGAGTGGACAAAACTATGGAAAATGGAGGTCAATGTGGGCAAGTGTGAGGTCATCCATTCTGGATCCAGGAAAAATGAAGTGGAGTCGTTTCTAAATGGTGCGAAACTCGGAATTGTCGACGAGCAAAGAGATTTAGGAGTCCAGCTACACAAATCATTGAAAGCTAGTGGACAGGTACAAAAAGTAATCAAAAAGGCTAATGGAATGTTGGCCTTTATCTCAAGAGGGCTGGAATACAAGGGGAGGAAGTTATGCTTCAGTTGTATAAAGCTCTGGCAAAAACCCATCTGAAGCACTGCGTTCAGTTCTGGACATCGCACCTCAGGAAGGATATATTGGCCTTGATTCATCAGAATTATACTGGGTCTTAGTGTGTTACATCATACAGGTTGCATAACCATGTCTTGTACTGCCTTGAATATAGAAAGTTAAGGGGTAATCTAATTATAGTAATCTGGGATGTTATGATTAAGGTTATCCACCAGGTGGTGCTGTAGCCAATGCTGCTGCTAAGGTCAGAGGTTTGCTTCCTGTTAAGGTCAGCAAAGGTCGAATGCCAGGATGCAGGCCTGATGTATGTGTTTCCCAGTTGTTAATAAAGTAATCGTGTTAATTCTACGATATCGCCACTTTGAGTCCTTGTTCCACTTATTGGATTTGTCACACTAATCGAGGTGTCTAAAAAGTTAAAAGGATTCGATAGGGTAGATACAGAGAAACTAATGGGGAAATGAAGAACGAGGGGACATAATCTTAAAATTAGAGCTTGGCCATTCAGTAGTGAAATCAAGAAGCACTTTTTCACATAATGGGGGTAGAAATCTGGAACTCTCTCCCCCAAAAGGCTATGGAAGCTGCAACAATTGGATCTTTCAAGATTGAGATGGATGGATTTTTGTTGGGTGAGGGTATCAAGGGATATGGAGCAAAGGCGGGTAAATGGAGTTGAGGAACAGATCAGCCATGATCTAATTGAATGGCGGAGCAGGCTCGAGCAGCTTAATTTTTGTTCATTCCTAGGATGTGGGCGTCGCTGGCAAGGCTAGCATTTATTGCCCATCCCTAGTTGCCCTTGGGAAGGTGGTGGTGAGCTGCCTTCTTGAACCGCTGCAGCCCGTGTGGTGAAGGTACTCCCACAGTGCTGTTAAGGAGGGAGTTCCAGGATATTGACCCAGCGACGATGAAGGAACGGCGATATATTTCCAAGTCAGGATGGTGTGTGACTTGGAGGGGAACTTGGAGGTGCTGGTGTTCCCATGTGCCTGCTGCCCTTGTCTTTCTAGATGGTAGAGGTCGCGGGTTTGGGAGATGCTGCCAAAGAAGCCATGGCGAGTTGCTGCAGTGCATCCTGTAGATGGTACACACTGCAGCCACAGTATGCCGGTGGTGGAGGGAGTGAATTTTTAAGGTGGTGGATGGGGTGCCAATCAAGCGGGCTGCTTTGTCCTGGATGGTGTCGAGCTTCTTGAGTGTTGTTGGAGCTGCACTCATCCAGGCAAGTGGAGAGTATTCCATCACACTCCTGTCTTGTGCCTTGTAAATGGTGAAAAGGCTTTGGGGAGTCAGGAGGTGAGACACCGCAGAATACCCAGCCTCTGACCTGCTCTTGTTGCCACAGTGTTTATGTGGCTGGTCCAATTAAGTTTCTGGTCAATGGTGACTCCCAGGATATTGATTGTGGGGGATTCGGCGATGGTAATGCCATTGAATGTCAAGGGACGGTGGTTAGACTCTTGTTTGTTGGAGACAGTCATTGCCTGGCACTTGTGTGGTGCGAATGTTACTTGCCACTTTCAGCCCAAGCCTGAATGTCATCCAGGTCTTGCGGCATGCGGGCATGGACTGCTTCATTATCTGAGGAGTTGCAAATGGAAATGATCACTGTGTAATCATCAGCGAATAGCCCTACTTCTGACTTTATGATGAAGGGAAGGTAATTGATGAAGCAGCTGAAGATGTTTGGGCCTAGGACACTGCCCTGAGGAACTCCTGCAGTGATGTTCTGGGGCTGAGATGATTGACCTCCAACAACCACAACCATCTTGTTTTGTGCTAGGTATGACTCCAGCCAGTGGAGATTTTTCACCCTGATTCCATTGACTTCAATTTTACTAGGGCTCCTTGATGCCACACTCGGTCAAATGCTGCCTTGATATCAAGGGCAGTCACTCTCACCTCCGGAATTCAGCACTCTTGTCCATGTTTGGACCAAGGCTGTAATGAGGTCTGGGGCCAAGTAGTCCTGAGGGAACCCAAACTGAGCATCGGTGAGCAGGTTATTGGTGAGTAAGTGCCGCTTCATAGCACTGTCGACAACACCCTCCATCACTTTGCTGATGATTGAGAGTAGACTGATGGTGTGGTAATTGGCCAGATTGGATTTGTCCTGCTTTTAGAGGACAGGACATACCTGGGCAGTTTTCCATATTGTCAGTTAGATGCTAGTGTTGTAGCTGTACTGGAACAACTTGGTGAGTGGCGCAGCTAGTTCTGGAGCACAAGTCTTCAGCATGACAGCCGGGATGTTGTCGGGGCCCGTAGCCTTTGCTCTATCCGGTGCGCTCAGCCGTTTCTTGATATCATGTGGAGTGAATCAAATTAGCTGAAAACTGGCTTCTGTGATGGTGGGGACCTCAGGAGGAGGCCGATATGGATCATCCATTTGGCACTTCTGGCTGAAGATGGTTGCAAATGCTTCAGCTTTGTCTTTTGCACTCATGTGCTGGGCTCCACCATAATTGAGGATGGGGATATTCATGGAGCCTCCTCCTCCCATTAGTTGTTTAATTGTCTACCACCATTCACGATTGGATGTGGCAGGACTGCAGAGCTTTGATCTGGTCCGTTGATCTGGCTATGATAAATTGACCCTTAGTGTTAGGGGGATTAAATACGTGGGGTTACGGGGATAGGGTGGGATATGTGTTGGTGTAGGGGTTACGGGGATCGGGTGGGATATGTGTCGGTGCAGGCTCGATGGGCCGAAATGGCCTCTATCTGCACTGTGGGGTTTCTGTGATTCTGTGATTCTGTGATTGTGGGATCGCTTAGCCCTGTCTATAGCATGCTGCTTCCACTTTTTAGCATGCATGTAGTCCTGTGTTGCAGCTTCCCCAGGTTGGCACCTCATTTTTAGGTACACCTGGTACTACTCCTGACATGCTCTTCTGCACTCCTCATTGAACCAGGGTTGGTCCCCCGGCTTGATGGTAATGGTAGAGTGAGGGATATGCTGGGCCATAAGGTATCAGATTGTGGTGGAATACAATTCTGCTGCTGCTCCACAGCACCTCATGGATGCCCAGTTTTGAGCTGCTAGATCTGTTCTGAATCTATCCCATTTAGCACGATGGTAGTGTCACAATATGATGGAGGGTGTCCTCAAATTGAAAACGGGACTTCGTCTCCACAATGACTGTGCAGTGGTCACTGCTACCAATACTGTCATGCACAGATGCATCTGCGGCAGGTAGATTGGTGAGGATGAGGTCTAGTAGGTTTTTCCCTCGTGTTGGTTCTCTTACCACCTGTCGCAGACCCAGGCTGGCAGTTATGTCCTTCAGGACTCAGCCAGCTTGGTCAGTAATGGTGCTACCGAGCCACTCTTGGTGATGGACATTGAAGTCCCCCACCCAGAGTACATTCTGTGCCCTTGCTACTCTCAGTGCTTTTTCCAAGTGGTGTTCAACATGGAGGAGTACTGATTCATCAGCTGAGGGAGGGCGGTAGGTGGTAATCAGCAGGAGGTTTCCTTGCCCATGCTTGACCTAAAGCCATGAGACTTCATGAGGTCCGGATTCAATGTTGAGGACTCCCAGGGCCACTCTCTCCTGACTGTATACCACTGTGCCACCACCCCTGGTGGGTCTGTCCTGCCGGTGGGACAGGACATACCCAGGGATGGTGATGGAAGAGCCTGGGACATTGGCTGAAAGGTATGATTCTGTGAGTATGACTATATCATACTGTTGCTTGACGAGTCTGTGGGACAGCTCTCCCAATTTTGGCACACGTCCCCAGATGTTGGTGAGGAAGACTTTGCAGGGTGGACTGGGCTGGGTGTGCCATTGTCATGTCCGTAGCCGATGCCTAGGTCAATGCCGGGTGGTCCATCGGTTTTAATCTTATTATTGTTTTTCGTATCGTGTTTGTTCCAACTGAGTGGCTTGTTGGGCCATTTCAGAGGGCAGTTAAGAGTCAACCACATTGCTGTGGGTCTGGAGTCACATATGGGCCATGGTGGGATTTGAACTCACGTCTCTGGTTCATTAGTCCAGGCCTCTAGATTACTAGTCCAGTAACATAACCACTATGCTACTGTTCCCCGGCTGAATGGCCTCCTCCTGTTTCAATGTTCTGACAGGAAGCTGATAGTTTCTGTTCTTGACTCATGGACAGATCTTCTCTCTAATGTTCCAGTGTCAGTGGGGGAGCTCAGGTTGTCACTCAGGTGCAGGGAGTAAGAGCAGATCTGTAGTGCCGAAGCAGCCAACTCTTTCCCTGTTTGCGTGCTGGTTGTTAGGATCTCGGGCTCCAGTAGAGCCCTTCCAAGCCACTTGTTGATTTTCTCAATGGGCTCGGGGAGCTGAGTGGCTACACGTGACCTCCCTGGGGGTACTTTGGGTCAACAGTTGATTTTGTCCTGGAAGTTTCTTCACCAACGATGTTAGGCTGACTGGCCTCTAGTTACCTGGTCTATCTCTCTCCCCTTTTTTGAACAGGGGTGTAACATTTGCAATCCTCCAGCCCTCTGACACCACTCCCATATTCAAGGAGAATTGGAAGATTGTGGCCAAAGCCTTTGCAATTTCTACCCTTACTTCCATCAGTAATCTGGGATGCAGCCCATCTTGACCAGGTGACTTTTCTACTTTGAGCGCTGCCAACTGTTTAAGTATCTTCTCTTTACCTATTTTCATCCTATCCAATTTATCTACTACCTTCTCCTTTACTGTGGCATTGGCAGCATCCTCTTCCTTTGTGAAGACAGATGCAAAGTATTCATTTAGTACTTCAGCCTCCACAAGAAGATTTCCTTTTTGGCCTTGAATCAGCCCCATCCTTCCTTTGACTACCCTTTTACTATTTATGTGTTTATAAAAGACTTTTGGGTTCCCTTTTATGTTACCCACTAATCTTTTCTCATAACTCTCTTTTCCCCTCCTTTCACTTTTCAGTTCTCCTCTGCACTTTCTGTATTCAGCTTGGTTCTCTACTGAATTATGAACCTGGCATTTATCATAAGCCTCCTTTTACCGTTTAATTTAATCTCAATTTCTTTAGACATCCAGGGAGTTCGAGCTTTGGATGCCCTTCCTATCCTCCTCATGGGAATGTGTCTAGTCTGTATCCGAACTATCTCCTCATTTACATTGAAGACCTCCCATTGCTCACTTACTCATTTTCCTGCCAATATTTGTTTCCATTCCACCTGGGCGAGAACCTTTTACAACTCACTGAAATTAGTGCTCTTCTAGTTGAGTATCTTCATCTTTCATTATTCCTTGTCCTTTTCCCTAACTACGCTAAACCTAATTATATTGTGATCGCTGTTTCCCAAATGCTCTCCCACTGAAACATGCTCCACTTGCCCCACTTCATTCCTCAGTATTAGTTTCAGCACTGCTTCCTTCCTCAAAGCATGTTGATCAAGAAAGTTCCCCTGTACATATTTTAGGAATACCTCCACGTCCTTGTCCTTTACGTTGTTTTCTCCACAGCCTATATTAGGATAATTGGAGTCCCTGAGAGTGTGAGTGAGTTACTGGGAGCGATAGTGTGAGGGAGTTACTGGGAGCGATAGTGTGAGGGAATTACTGGGACTAATAATCGAGGGAGTTACTGAAAGCGAAAGTGTAAGGGAGTTACTGGGATTAATAATCGAGGGAGTTACTGAAAGCGAGAGTGTAAGGGAGTTACTGAGACTAATAATCGAGGGAGTTACTGAGAGCGATAGTGTGAAGGAGTTACTGAGACTAATAATTGAGGGAGTTACTGAAAGCGAGAGTGTGAGGGAGTTACTGATAATGTGAGGGAGTTACTAATAGTGTGAGGGAGTTACTGAGACTGACTGGTGCTAAGACACTGTGCCAACCACAGGGTACCCATCCCAAAGGTAGGACTCCAGCTTCTTGAGGTCGGGAGGAATGGGCATGGGTGCCGTGAGAGAGCAGTAGAATACCATGTCCGTCACTACCGTTTAATCTCCTCTCTCCGCCTTTGGTTCAGGCAGATTTAAGAACAAGATTTCTATCGAAAAAGATGCAAAGCATTAAAAATAAAATCTGTACAATGCTTCCCTCAGACACTGCCATTTTCTGCCAGTTGGTTTAAGTAGGCGTGGGTGAACTTTTAGCAATCGGCCAATTATGCGACAGATCCTGCGATCCCATCCCCTTAGTTTAACGCGGTGCCCCTGCTATCAGCCAGTGGCAAGCCCTGCATTCCGGCTGATTTATGACGATGCTGGTTAGGTCAGACTGTTTAATGAAATCTGTGACAATGCATTAATGAGGCTGTTTGTTTCTGGCCCCAGTTTGGCTTCTCCCCGTCCCTCCCCTCCCTCCCCCCCCCCCCTCTACCGCCCCTCCACAGCCTCCAGTCCCACACACATCAAACTTCCAGTCCATCAGCAGATTAAAAAGCTCAGTAATTTAATAGTGGTTACTGATTGGCTGCCCTCTAAAGAGTGGAGTTAATAATGAAACTATGAATCTATCAGACATTCCGTCTGGGAAAGTTAGGGAGAAACCCAACCACTTTGACAATCAATCCCAAAGTTCACATTAAAAGGCGCTGACAGGAGTCGGAGCCAGGGTCCACTTTCATCTTCTGACAGACCTGAAGCTAACCTCTTTGCCACGACGTTTGTTTTTTTTCATAGCTAAGCAGTGTTGCACCCAGTAATGGAATTCGACGCACACAAGATCAAGCCAGCAGTGCTCACACGAAATATAATTCTGTGAAATAATTATTTTTTCCTTCATTCTTTTTTGCTGTGTTTTTCTCCCCCCCCCCTTATCTCGATGACTTTGACCCCCCCAACGTTCCACGGACGCCGGTTTCCCCCTCCCTTTCCGGTCCCTCTCCCACATGGTCGTTCCTTATGCAAGATCTTAAGCAATGAGTGTGGATAGGTCATTCGGCCATGGGGGGCATCACAGACACGCACAATCTTTCTCACCCGCTGTTGACACTTGCATTTTCCATGATTCAGCCCCAACTGATGGCAACCACGGCCAACCAAGGCGCCTCTACCCCCACAATAATCTCACTTTAAATATTCTTTTAGTTCCAAGCTGCCTCATTACCCAGTCCCTCTAGCAGTTTCAGAGGGGAACCGACGTAAATCCAGCAATCTGACTGCTGACTGCTTTAGGGCACGAGCTCCAAGGCCAGCAGTCTTGCACCACTTGGATTTTGCACAGGTTTCAGTATAACTTCAGTCTGCCATGAATCCCGAAGGACCCATCCTGCTGCTTGGGGATTTGTAAGTTTTACAATATTTTTATTTTATGGCCCTGTGGGTAACGGAGCGGGCCCAGGGGCCGTGTAGCCTGGTTCTGCTCCTACTTCTTGTGTTCTAATTATGTGTTAGATTTCAGGAGATGGTTCTGTTCCTGTTCCTGACTGGGGTGGAGATCACCTTTTACAGAAGGTAAGTACTGTAGAAAATATAGGGACAGAGTGATCTCCTGGACGAGTTTCGATCGCCTAGATGGGTCGGAGAGGAATTTCCCAGATTTTTTTCTCCCAAATTGGCCATTGGGTTTTTTATCTGGTTTTTCGCCTCTCCCAGGAGATCACATGGGTTCGGGAGGGATGTAGAGTGATAGTATATTTGAGGTTAGGATCAGATCAGCCATGATCTTATTGAATGGTGGAGCAGGCTCGAGGGGCCGATTGGCCTACTCCTGCTCCTATTTCTTATGTTCTTATGTTCTTATACTTTTTAATATTCTGTTAGTGCACCCATTTCCTAAAATCAAACTAGCATTTTAATGGCACTGCACTGAGCTCTGCTTACCCACTGTCCCTGGACAGAGAACAATCAAGGACCATTAGAATAACTCAGGTCTGTTTTTCCCACATCACTCTCGGACTGTACTTTTTAAAATTAATTCTCACCCCTAGTTGCCTTTGAAAAGGTGGTAGTGAGCCTTCTTCTTGAACAGTTGCAGTCCATGTGGTGAAGGTGCTCCTGCAATACTGTTAGGGAAGGAGTTCCAGGATTTTAACCCAACGACGATGAAGGAACGGCGATATATAGAAAGAAAGGATGAATTTGCATTTATATAGCGCCTTTCATGACCTCAATTCATTCCAAAGCACTTTACAGCCAGTGAATTACTCTTGAAGAGGAGTCACTGTTGTAATGTAGGAAACGCAGCAGCCAATTTGCGCACAGCAAGCCCCCACAAACAGCAATGAGATAATGACCAGATAATCTGTTTTCGAGATGTTGCTTGAGGGATCAATGTCGGCCTGGACACCGAGGAAAACTCCCCTGAAACGTTCCGTCTAAGCTGCACAGCCCAGGACCGGCTTTTTCAATGTAAATTTAGCGTATGCGCAAAACTGTGAATAGGCCACGCAGCCCCTTAAAGGGGCCGCGCACCCAAAAAAAATGAGGGAGAACATTGCCCCCCTGCTCTTCCTCTAATAGTGCCGTGGGATCTTTTACATCTACCTGAGAGTGCAGACGGCAACACGGTTTAATGACCCATCTGAATGACGGCACCTGCGACAGTGCAGCACTCCCTCAGCACTGCACTGGAGTGTCGGCCTAGATTATGCGCTCGAGTCCCTGGAGTGGGACTTAAACCCACCTTCTGACTCAGAGGTGAGGGTGCTACCCACTGAGCCACACCTGACACGTGTCCAAGTTAGGATGGTGTGTGACTTGAAAGGAACCGGGAGGCGGCGGTGTTCCCATGCACCTGCTGCCCTTGACCTTCTAGATGGTGGAGGTCGCAGGTTTGGGAGATTGAAAGTTTTCTTTTGATTCCTTCCCTTTTCTCCCTCCTGACCTTGAAGCCGTTGATTCAGGTTTGGGTCTGGTTCCACATACGCTGACAGACCACTAGTTACCCCATCCCAGTGCTTGACCGTTGTCAGGCTATTTGACTGTAAGGGCCCTCACGGCTGAGCCTCACTCTGTCCTGACCCCGCACCCGCTCACATGCACCTTCCAGCAGGAGTGAGCACGCAGGCTTGTTCAACAACCCCCCCCACCCCCCACCCCACCAACTCCTCTGCCTAGCCCAGGGGCACTGTGGCTCAATGTGGATCCAATAACTGAAGTTAGCTCACTGAGCACAGGCCGAGGCTGGTGCCTGGGCTTCCTGCTTTCAGGTATCAATGATTTTTAATTTATAATGACTTTGGACTGAGGACATTTGACAATCACTTAGGCACAGCCTGTCACGGTGATTCCCTCACAGGGTTTCAGCTATTACCCACAACAACAGTGAGAAAAAGACATTTATGGAAAGATCTGTAACAGGCCTCATAAGCTGAGCCTGTGGCCTTCAAGTTCAGTTATTTCATTTATAAAGCGAAGGAGATGTATCGGGAGCAAGTTAAGTCCTCATAGCTCAGCTTATCCTGTCTTTAATTTTTGCATCAATTTGTCTGATAACTTTGAACAAAAATGCAAATAGTTGCCTGTAAAAGTTAAAGTTGCCCTGTGCCACTCTAGCACTGGGGAGTGACTGAGAGGGGGAAGCAGGCTGTCATGAGCTCGAACATTTACTGTACGTCACTGCGTACTTCATCCATTTATAATACAGCCTGACTTGCAGCTTAATTCCGCCTCAGCTACACCTCCACCACCTCTGAGCCTCACGTCCCAGCTTGCCATTTCTGTGTTGCTGGGAAACAGCAGGGAAGAACGGAGAAAGTGAGAAACAGAGAGAAAGAGAAAGCAATGAGATAAGTGACCAGATAATCAGTTTTAGTGATATTGGTTGAGGGATAAATGTTGGCCAGGACACCGGGGAGAACTCCCCTGCTCTTCTTCGAAATAGTGTCATGGGATCTTTTAACTGAGAGAGCAGTGTAACATTTCATTTGAAAGACAGCACCTCTGACAGTGCAGCACTCCCTCAGTACTGCACTAAAGTGCCAGCTGAGATTATGTGCTCAAGTATCTCGAGTGGAACTTGGAACTCAATCTTTTGAGCCAAGGCTAAAAGAGAGTGAGAAGGTGAGAGAGACAGAGAGAGAGAGAGAGAGAGATGGATCAGGATGATCTTAGGCATGACCACCTCTGTATTGAGTCGCTAAACCCAGTTGCTTTATGCTAGGTTAGAAGAGTGGCCTTCAAACAGCCACGGATGACTGAAAAGGTAAGGGACAGCATAAAACTAAAAGAAAAAGCATACAAAATGCAAAAAATAGCACAGATCCTGGTGAATGGGAAAGATACAAAGAACAGCAAAGGGTCACAAAACAAATAGTAAGAGCTACAGAAAGGGAGTATGAAGGGAAACTTGAAAGGGATATCAAAATCAGCACAAATTTTTTTTTACAATTATATTAGGAAAAAAAGGATTGTCAGGAGCAATGTTGGCCCCTTTAAAACTTAAAGCGGTGATATTATCAATGATAATATGGAAATGGTGGACATGTTGAATACAGGAAACTTTGGTTTATCCGGAGGTTAACTGTCCGGAATGCTCGAGCCACCAGCAAAAATCAGGAGCCGTTTCGTTAGTTTTTTTTCCTTTTCGTTGCTTTTTTCTCAACAGTCAAGCTCTGCAAGGTCTCGCTGAAGCTGTTGCTAAGCTACAGAGACGCTACAGAGATGCTTGCAAGGTACTGCCGACTGTTTAGAAGCACAGGGTTTGTTGCCAGATACGGAGATCAAAATCTCCGTATGTTTCAACATTAGCGCTGGTTTGTCTGGCAGTTTTGATGGGACGGCAACAGCTCGGTCCCGTCGGTGCTGGATAGCACAAAGTTTCCTGTAATTACTTTGCGTCAGTATTTACAGTAGAGGAAGAGGATAGCATGCCAAAAATCTCAAGGAAACTAAATCAGGGACAGGGACTCAATAAAATGATTGTAAGTAAAATAACAGTAATGAAGAAAAGAATGGCTCAAAAGAGTGACAAATCCCCAGGACCAGATGGTTTCCATCCCAGGGATTTAAAGGAAGTAGGTGAGAACATTGCAGATGCCCTAACTATAATCCTCCAAAGTTCTCTCGATTCAGGAACCATTCCTTTAGATTGGAAAATTGTGCATGTCACTCCGCTATTTAAAAATGGTGAGAGGGAAACTAGGGAATTATAGACCAGTTAGCCTAACATCTGTTGTGCGGAAATTGCTAGTCTATAATTAAGGATAGGGTGACTGAACACCTCAAAAATTTTCAGTTGATCAGAGAGAGCCAGCATGGATTTGTGAGAGGTAGGTCATGCCTGACAAACCTGATTGCATTTTTTGAACATGTGACTAAAGTAGTGGACAGGGGAATGTCTATGGATGTTATTTATATGGACTTCCAGAAGGCATTTGATAAAGTACCACATAAGAAACTGTTATCTAAGGTAGAAGCGCACATAATTGAGGGCAAATTATTGACCTGGTTAGGAAATTGGCTGAGCGGCAGGAGACAGGCAGTAGGAATAATGGGTAGATACTCAAATTGGCAGGAGGTGACTAGTGGTGTCCCGCAGGGATCTGTTTTGGGGCCTCAACTATTCACAATATTTATTAATGATACACATGATGGCACAGAAAGTCATATATCCAAATTTGCTGATGATACAAAGATAGGCGGTATTGTAGGCAGTGTAGATGGAAGCATAAAATTACAAAGGGATATTGACAGAATAAGTGAATGGGCAAAACTGTGGCAAATGGATTTTAATGTAGGCAAATGTGAGGTCATCGACTTTGGATCTAAAAAAGATAGAACAGGGTACTTTCTAAATGGTGAAAGGTTATCAACAGTGGAGGTCCAAAGAGACTTGGGGGATCCAGGTACATACAGGAAACTTTGGTTTATCCGGAGGTTGTATGTCCGGAAACCTCGATCTAATGGCAGAAATCAGCAGCCGTTTTGGTTAGGTTTTTTTTCTTCTCCTAGCATTTTTTTTTAACAGTCAGGCTCTGGAAAGCATCTCTGTAGCTTAGCAACAGCTTCAGAGACGCTTCCAAGGTACGGGCCGAGTGTTTACAAGCTGTTGCTAAGCAACAGTGTTTGTTGTCAGATACGGAGATGAAAACCTCCGTATCCTTCAACATTAGCGCTGGTCTATCCGGAAGTTTTGATAGATCGGCAGCAGCTCAGTCCCGTCGGTGCCGGATATCGCAAAGTTTCCTGTAGATCATTAAAATGTCATGAGCAGGTACAGAAAATAATCAAAAAGGCTAATGGGACACTGGCCTTTATATCTAGAGGACTAGAATACAAGGGGGTAGAAGTTATGCTGCAGCTAAACAAAGCCCTGGTTAGACCACACCTGGAGCACTGTGAGCAGTTCTGGGCACCACACCTTAGGAAGGATATACTGGCCTTGGAGGGAGTGCAGCGTAGGTTTACCAGAATGATACCCAGACTTCAAGGGTTAAGTTACGAGGAGAGATTACACAAATGTTGTATTCCCTAGAATTTAGAAGGGTAAGGGGTGATCTGATTGAAATTTTCAAGATATTAAGGGGAACAGATAGGGTAAATAGAGAGAAACTATTTCTGCTGGTTGGGGATTCCAGGACTAGGGGGCATAGTCTAAAAATTAGAACCAGGCCTTTCAGGAGTGTAATTAGGAAACACTTCTACACACAAAGGGTGGTAGAAGTTTGGAACTCACTTCCGCAAATGACAATTGATGCTAGATCAATTGTTAATTTTAAATCGGAGATTGATAGCTTTCTGTTAACCAAAGGTATTGAGGGATATGGGGCAAAGGTGGGTATATGGAGTTAGGATGCAGATCAGCCCTGATCTCATTGAATGCCGGAACAGGCTTGAGGGACTGAATGGCCTGCTCCTGTTCCTATGTTCCTATGTTCCAAACAAACCATTGTTCAATATTGTGACCCTCAAGAAAAGGTTCAGGAGTACCCGTGGTGATGTGTTACGGTTTGTGTGGGTAACTGTGACGTGCATCTTTATTTTAATCCTGAGAAATCCTGCTTAAATTTAAGGCCATTCTCATGTCAAGATCGATCTGAATATGTCTCTAATTTATCTTATTTTGTTCTTCTCTCCCTCTTTCTAATTCTCTCTCCCGTTTGCCACACACTTGGCCTCCTATAAGACATGTGCTCTAAGGCCATTGCTCAATAGTGACCTAAGAGAGGCTGAGATAACTCCCCCACGACTATCACTGGCCTTTGTTTGTCATATAGAATCATAGAAATTACAGCATAGTAAGAGGCCATTTGGCCCATTATGCCTGTGCCAGTGCTAGCTCTTCAAATGGAGCTGTCCACTCCAATCATTTCCTTGTCCGTTCCCCATATTCTTTTTACATTCTTCCAATTCAGATAATCATCCAATTTGAGGATAATAGTGATTGTTTTTTTTCATGCAGCACATTACAGAGAATACTAAACAAAACTACTTTCCAGACTTGATCTTGATTCATGGGCTGATGATGGCATTGGACCTGCATGTGTAGAAAGACCTAGGCAACAGTGATCATAACGTTGAGATTTAAGTTGATTAGCCAAGTTTCTGCTGTGGATAATATTAGTACCAGATTTCAGGAGAGCCAAACCTGAGAATGACGGGACTTGAGGAGGGTGTTGGCGATAACTTCAGAACAGCAGATGAATGGAACCATACTGATTGATAAGGAAGCCATGTATGACCCTTGGATTAAAGAAGAAGGGTTCATGGTAAAATGAAACCAAAATAGTT
This sequence comes from Somniosus microcephalus, assembly GCF_052327205.1. Taxonomy (NCBI): domain Eukaryota; kingdom Metazoa; phylum Chordata; class Chondrichthyes; order Squaliformes; family Somniosidae; genus Somniosus; species Somniosus microcephalus. The sequence continues at coordinate 14,216,990 of NC_141015.1, forward strand.
TAATAGTAACACAAATGCAAAATACTGCAGATGCAGGAAATCTGAAATAAAAACGGAAAATGCTGGAAATACTCAGCAGGCCAGGCAGCATCTGTGGAGAGCAAAACAGAGTTAACGTTTCAGGTCGATGACCTTTCATCAGAATTGGAAAAAGTTAGAGATGTAACAGGTTTTAAACAAGTACAGAGGCACAGAAAGGGGAAGGGGAGGAAAGAACAAAAGGGAAGGTCGGTGATGGGGTGGAAGGCAGGAGAGATTGAATGACAAAAGGGATGATGGTGTAAGGCAAAAGGAGATGGTAATGGGACAAGTAAAGAAACAAAAGATGGGTCTAGAGGAGGTGGAAATGGGAATGGCAGAATCATGAGCAGCATCTGCCATCCAAAAAAATTGGTGTTAAATCCGTGAATCTTGAGGTATGGTGTCCGCTAGTAAATAGACAGAGACTGTGGAGGAACAATCAACAGGTGTTTACTGCATGAGGGTTGCTCGAAAATTAAACGTACAGATCCCTACTCAGGGTTTATATACAGGTGTGGTCGCTGCCGGTACTACAGTATACAGGAGCTGTAAAAGTAGTTCTCCCCTTAAAGGTACATACACAACAATTCCTCCCCTTTTAGATTAACAGTACCATAACATTCATTTAAAAAGTAAATATCAACTAATTACAATTAACACTTTTAACATGCAACATTAACTGAAAATAGTCCTTTTATACATTGTCTTTGGGGTGGCTTCCTGATCCTTTCTGGATAGTGCCTTTCCTGAGTGTCTTGCTCTTGGTGCAGAGGCGATTCTGGCCCTCTGTCGTCGGTTGGTTCATCACCAGGTACGCGAGACATGGGGTTGACTCGTTCCTGTGACTCTAGGATCTGGTCGACATGGCGCCTCACAATGTTCTCCCCAAACATCCACTGTGTACATTAGTGGCCCCTGCCGTGTGCATATCGTTCCTGGTTGCCATGGAGAGGAGGGCCACTCCCATGGGTGTAGAGGGGCATGTGGTGGTGCATTTTGGACCTTCTGGCATCCTGAGCAGCTCTTTGTCAGGTCCTTGGTTTGCTGATCGATCCCCGGCCACCACACATAAGCCCTAGAAAGGCTTTTCATTTTCACCCTTCCCAGATGGCCTTCGTGAAGCTCATTGAGCACTCTCTCCCTTAACTTGGGTGGAATTACCACTCGGGATCCACACATCAAGGTCCCCTGGCATACTGACAGCTGTTCTCTTCTGGATGAGAATGCTGGCAACATTGAGTCGCCATGTGTTGGCCATCCCTTCACCGTCAAGTCATATACCCGAGACAGTGTTGGGTCATTTTGGGTCTCCTTCTCTATATCCGCGTTAGTTACTGGCAAGCGTTCAATTATATTCAAATAAAATATTTCGACAGGGTCCACTGCTGGTGCTTTCTCCCTTTGTAGCCGTTGCGCAGTCATCACCGGAACGCCCTTCTTTGGATTAAAGATGGAGACAAGTGGTTGGTGGTCAGTCAGCAAGGTGAACTTCTGCCCGTGTAGATAGTGGTTGAACTTTTTCACTCCCCACACTAGGCTGAGGTCCTCCTTGTCAATCTGGGCGTAGCTACTCTCGGCTGAGGTTAGTGACCGAGACGCAAAGGCTACTGGCCTCTTCATTACAGTAACAATGGGTGTAACCCACTCGCTCCCGTCCACTTTGGACAGTACTCCAGAACGTTCCAAACCTTTCAGCTCTGCTTCGACGGCTGGGCGGATCGCATAAGGCACCGGTCTGGCCTTCAAAAACATTGGGCTCGCATTTTCCTCCATCTTGATTGTCGCTGTTATGTCTTTTTGTGTTCCGAGTCCCTCCTGGCACACTTCTTGTGCGTCAGTTAGCATTTTTGACAGTCGCCCAGGTGTGACGTCGTCATCCTTTTTGGCATCTACCATCAGTGCTTGTATGGAATGCCAATCTAATGGTATCTTCCGGATCCATTCACGTCCTAGTAGTGGTGGTCCTCCATCTGGCAATACATATATGTCCATTTTTGGTGTTTCCTTGCCATTGTATATCACGTCCACCCTTATTTTTCCTTTGGGGTAGACTTTTTTCCCTGTGTACGTCTTCAAGACAATCTCTGTATCTCTCAAGGGTATATGTGAGAATAACCGCTTGTAGTCCCTTCGGTTTATGACTGTTAGGGCTGATCCTCTGTCCAATTCCATTTTCACTTGGACTCCGTCTATCTTGAGCGTGACCCAGATAGTTTGGTGATCCTCCATTTTGGTTACATTATGTAGTTCCAGAGAACGCAGCTCCTTGCTTCCTGAGTCTGTATCACTCTTCTGTTCGTCTGAACTACTCTCCGTCACCTTATGTACCTTTTTGTACTTCTCCTGTGGAGATTTATTGCTGCTGGTTTCCTTTTCCGACCTGCAGACTCCTGCTCTGTGTCCTACTTTTCCACACTGTCTGCACACTTGGTCCTTGAACCAACAATCCTTATGGTCATGTGTTGTTCTGCCGCAGCGATAGCACTTTACTGTTCCGTATGACATTCATTTGTGCCATACTCTTGCGGTCTCCGTTGTATCTCTGCAGCGCCCCGTGCGGCTGCTTCATGTGATACTGCCATGCTGAAAGCCTTGTCCAGCGTAAGATCCTTTTCTGATAGAAGCCGTTTCTGGGTTCCTTCACTTTGAAGCCCACACACAAACTGGTCCCTTAACTTATCTGCTAGTTCCGTTCCAAACTGGCAGTGTTTTGATAGCTTGCGCAGCTCCGTTAGATACTCAGCATTACTTTCGTCTTTATGCTGGTTCCTTTTGTGAAACTTAAATCTTTCTGCTATCAGGAGCGGTGTGGGGTTTAAGTGGTCCTGTAGGATTGCCACTATGCTTTCAAAATCCTTTTCCACTGGCTTCTCTGGGGTTACTAGGTTTCGCAGTAAACCATACGATTTTGCACCCATTGAATTCAACAATACCAGTGCTTTCCTGTCATCAGGCACTTCATTCGCCCTGCAGTGCACCTCTATGCGTTCTACATATGTCGCCCAATCTTTGACTTCATTGTCGAACGCTGTGACACTGCCACTCTTCTGCATCCCTGGGTGTGGTTAGACTGGCAAAGAAAAATGGCGTCTCCCGCGCTCTCCCTTTTCTCCGCCAGCTCAAAATGGCATCTCCCGCGCTTCCCCTTCTTCTCCGCTGCGGCTCCAAAGAAAATGGCGTCTCCCGCGCTTCCCCTTCTTCTCCGCTGCGGCTCAGCCTCTGAACAGCGGCTGCGCGCTCTGCGCACTTCTTCTCCGCTGGGGCTCAGCCTCTGAACACCGGCTGCGCGCTCTGCTCGCCCCTCCCATGCGCCTCTCTCTCCGACGCCATTCGGGCCTGAACACTAGTCTTCTCCGCTGGGGCTCAGCCTCTGAACACCGGCTGCGCGCTCTGCTCGGCCCTCCCATGCGCCTCTCTCTCCGACGCCGTTCGGGCCTGAACACCGGCTGTGCACTGTGCGCTCCACCCTCTCTCTCTCTTCTTTTCTCCCTTTTTCCTCTTTCTTTTTTTTTTTTCCGGCCGCTCGGTCCTCAACCCCGGCCGCGTGCTGTGCGCTTCACCCTCTTTCTTACCCCGTCGACGCTGTTCGGCCTTTTTCCCAAGCCCAGCTCTCCACAGCCTCCTCTGCGATGTTGAAGTCTTCTCCGGATGGCCGACGCCCGTATTCCTGGAATCGGCCTTCTTCTACAGAGTTGCAGGTAGGTTTGAATCCACTCGTCGTCGCCGCTGTTAAATCCGTGAATCTTGAGGTATGTTGTCCGCTAGTAAATAGACAGAGTGTGGAGGAACAATCAACAGGTGTTTACTGCATGAGAGTTGCTCGAAAACTAAACATATAGATCCCTACTCAGGGTTTATATACAGGTGTGGTCACTGCCAGTACTACAGTATACAGGAGCTGTAAAAGTAGTTCTCCCTTTAAAGGTACATACACAACAATAGTGGGCAGAGTTTATGATCTGAAATTGTTGAACTTGATGTTGAGTCCAGAAGGCTGTAAAGTGCCTAAGAGCAAGATGAGGGGCTGCTCCTCGAAGCTCAGTGTAAGGTGATGAAAGGTCACCGACCTGAAACGTTAACTCTGTTTCACTCTCCACAGATGCTGCCTGACCTGCTGGGCATTCCCAGTTTAATAGTGACACCTGGCGACACATTAAACTATAGTTGTTTCAATCAGGGGAAAGATCCCTCTTAAATATGTGTGGGTATACGGTTCAGCTGAGGGTAAGAAAATTCTCTATTTGATCAGCCAACAGAGCAATGATAAAGGGATTGATGGTAGGTGTGGCAGCAATAGTAAGACTTTAAGTTATGTTAGGATTCTCAGAGAGACTTTGAAGTATCTTGCAGAGTACAGTTGGGTAGAGTCTCAAGCTGAGGTGCTGAATGACCACTTTGTCTTTGATTACACCACTGAATGTAAGAAGTCACACAACACCAGGTTATAGTCCAACAGTTTTATTTGAAATCACAAGCTTTCGGAGCACTGCTCCTTCATCAGGTGAAGTGGAGAGATGCATAAAGACACAGATTATATAGTCAGAGAATAATGCCAGATGATTACAGGTAATCTTTCTAACTGCCATTTATCACACCTCGGCAGAGAGATAATCACAGCAAGCAAAGGTGTGAATGGTGTCCAAACAGGTCAGTCAGGAAAACATTACATCAAAGAACAATGAGGTGGGGTCACAAGGGGTCAAATGTTGCAGATGCTGGGGTCTGTATGAAAAACAAATAACAGACAAAAAAACATTTTTTTTGCTGGAAATCACAGCAGGTCCGGCTGCATCTGTGTAGAGAGAACAAGCCAACGACGACTCGAATCTGGATGACCCTACGTCAGGTGGGGTTACATGTAGCGTGACATGAATCCAAGATCCTGGTTGAGGCCGTCCTCATGAGTGCGGAACTTGGCTATCAGTTTCTGCTCTACAATTTTGCATTGTCGTGTGTCTCGAAGGCCGCCTTGGAGAATGCTTACCCGAAGATCGGAGGCTGAATGTCGTTAACTGCTGAAGTGTTCCCCGACTGGGAGGGAACACTCCTGCCTGGCGATTGTTGCGCGGTGTCCGTTCATCCGTTGTCGCAGTGTCTGCATGGTCTCGCCGATGTACCATGCTCCAGGGCATCCTTTCCAGACCATCGTTCGCAGCAAATTACCCAGCTTTCAGGAGAACAGCGACCACGACAGCACACAACCCTGCCACGGCAACCTCTGCAAGACATGCCAGATCATCAACACAGATACCATCATCACACATGAGGACACCACCCACCAGGTACATGGTACACACTCATGTGACTCGGCCAACGTTGTCTACCTCATATGTTGCAGGAAAGGATGCCCCGGAGCATGGTACATCAGCGAGACCATGCAGACACTGCGACAACGGATGAACGGATACCGCGCAACAATCGCCAGGCAGGAATGTTCCCTCCCAGTCGGGGAACACTTCAGCAGTCAAGGACATTCAGCCTCTGATCTTCGGGTAAGCATTCTCCAAGGCGGCCTTCGAGACACACGACAACGCAAAATCGTAGAGCAGAAACTGATAGCCAAGTTCTGCACTCATGAGGATGGCCTCAACCGGGATCTTGGATTCATGTCACGCTACATGTAACCCCACCTGACGTAGGGTCATCCAGACTCGAGTCGTCATTGGCTTATTCTCTCTACACAGATGCGGCCGGACCTGCTGTGATTTCCAGCAAAAAAAATGTTTTTTTGTCTGTTTTTTGTTTTTCATGCAGACCCCAGTATCTGCAACATTTGACCCCTTGTGACCCCACCTCATTGTTCTTTGATGTAATGTTTTCCTGACTGACCTGTTTGGACACCATTCACACCTTTGATTGCTGTGATTATCTTTCTGCCGAGGTGTGATAAATGGCAGTTAGAAAGATTACCTGTAATCATCTGGCATTATTCTCTGACTATATAAGCTGTGTCTTTATGCATCTCTCCACTTCACCTGACGAAGGAGCAGTGCTCCGAAAGCTTGTGATTTTAAATAAAACTGTTGGACTATAACCTGGTGTTGTGTGACTTCTTACATTTGTCCACCCCAGTCCAACACCGGCATCTCCACACTATGTACACCACTGAAGATAGAGTGAGACTGATGTCAAATTTGAATCTGTTGAATTTGATGCAGAGTTAGACCTTGCTAAAGTCGGGAGCTCTTAAAACAGAATCGGGTGATAAGTAAATGGGGCAACTACCGGCTGACATTTACCATTTTGCTGAGTCTGGGAATGTTCCCATGGGCAGGACAAAGGCCCACATGGAGCCCAGATTTAAAAGGAACAAGTCACAAGCGAGCATTTATTGACCAATTAGTCTGATATCAATACAAACCTGGAATTATTAAATGTGCTGCACAATCATTTGGAAAGAGCAGCGATTATTCGGGGATTCTCAACATGGATTTTGGAAACGCAGCTCACGTCTCTCCACCTTGGTCGACGATAGCCTGGTAGATATCATGGGATATATATTCACCCTGGGCGGTTGCAGAATTGGGCGTTAGCAAATCACTGTCGCAATTTACACTCCGGCTGATTTGAAGTTAATGGGAAAGAAAACCGGCTGGAGTGCAGAAGGGGCTGACGATTCTCTATCGCTTGTTTGGTGCTACCGCCAACTTCTCTTAGCCGTGTTCATTTTTGAACCATCTTGACACTACAAGACTGCATTATCAAAGTAGTAACTACATTTCTCTAGTCCCTGGGAAAAAGTTGAGTGAACAACTCCATTACTGGTGCATCATGTGACTACCAAGATGGTAGAAGACGAACTAGGTGGACCTTGGAAATAACAACAGAAAATGCTGGAAAAACTCAGCAGGCCAGGCAACATCCATGGAGAGAAAATAGAGTCGACGTTTCGGGTCTAACCCTTTTTCAAAACTGGAAAGGAAATGAAATGGATCGAAAGGCAGGGCTGCGATAGAACAAAAGAAGTGAAGAGACATTAAGAGGTATTCAAAACTAGACGAGATGGTGATAGGACTAGTGGAGACAAAAGACGGCTCTAGATTAGATCATAACTTCGGCCCCTATTATATTTTTACTTATATTTTTTATCCACCCCTTCGTTTTGGTTTTTCCCTCCCCCCCCTTTCCTTTGTTTTCTCTCTCCCACATGGCAGCTGTCTCCCATTCTGCCAGAACATTTCACACCTAACCTGAGCTGTCTTTTGTCTCCACCAGTCCTATCACCATCTCGTCTGGTTTTGAATACCTCTTAATGTCTCTTCACTTCTTTTGTTCTCTCACAGCCCTGCCTTTCAATCTATTTCATTTCCTTTCCAGTTTTGAAAAAGGGTTTCGACCCGAAACATCGACTCTAATTTCTCTCTACGGATGTTGCCTGGCCTGCTGAGTTTTTCCAGCATTTTCTGTTGTTATTTCGGATTTCCAGCATCTGCAGTATTTTGCTATCGTACTGGTAGTAGGTGGACCTTGATCTTATTTAATCAAGCAGTTTTCCTCTGGGGCTGGGGCTCGAGTTCTGAAGAGACGTGTATTTATATATTACACTCATTTCTCTCAAATAAAACAATAATAGATTTTGCTAATTAAAAGTAGTTACTGCTCTCCAGATGTTGTGAATGATGCTCCATTTTGGTTCAATGCTCCTCCATCCTTCATTCTGTCATACCAGCCCTCCAAGGTCTGCCAACCTCCACACCATGTACATGAGCCCGAGGCTGCCCACGCCCCCCTGCTGCTATTGCTCACTCCATCTCACCTCTCAGTGTAGACCATCTACAAGATGCAACTCGTCAAGGCTTCTTCGTCAGCACCTCCCGAACCCGGTGACCTCTACCTCCTAGAAGGACAAGGGCAGCAGGTGCATGGGAACACCACCACCTCTAAGTTCCTCTTCAAGTCACACACCATCCTGACTTGGAAATATATCACCAATCCTTCATCGTCACTGGGTCAAAATCATAGAACTCCCTGCCGAACAGCACTGTGGGAGTACCTTCGCCACACAGACTGCAGTGGTTCAAGAAGGCAGCTCACCACCGCCTTCTCAAAGGCAATTAGAGAGAGGCAAAAAAATGCTGGGATTACCAGCGACACTCACATCCTGTGAATGAATAAAAACATTAAAAAATGCAACTGATTAAGGTGGTGGATATGCTGTCAATCAAGCGGGCTGCTTTGTTCTAGATGGTGTCGAGCTTCTTGAGTGTTGTTGGAGCTGCACTCATCCAGGCAAGTGGAGAGTATTCCATCACACTCCTGATGTGTACCTTGTAGATGGTGGAAAGGCTTTGGGGAGTCAGGAGGTGAGTCACTTGCCACAGAATACCTAGTCTCTGACCTGCTCTTGTAGCCACAGGTTTTATGTAGCTGGTCCAGTTAAGTTTCTGGTCAATGGTGACCCCCCAGGGTGTTGATGGTGGGGGATTCAACGATGTTAATGCCAAGAGGAGGTGGTTGGACTCTCTCTTGTTGGAGATGGTCATTGCTTGGCACTTGTGTGGCGTGAATGTTATTTGCCACTTATCAGCCCAAGCCTGGATGTCGTCCAGGTCTTGCTGCATGCAGGCATGGACTGCTTCATTATCTGAGGAATTGCAAATGGAACTGAACACTGTGCAATCATCAGCGAACATCCCCTGAAGGAATGGTCATTGGTGAAGCAGCTGTAGATGGTTGTGCCTAGGACAATGCCCGTGACAAAATAAAGACAATGGGGAGGTGGGTGGGGGGGGGGGGTGCGCAATATCCTGAATATCCTTGGGTTGCAATTCTGGCTGTTACGCTGGCATTACGACTGCTGGTGCCCTGCATCACTGACCCTGCCAAGGTTTGTGGAGTCCATGAGAAGCCAACTCATTTTCAAGGGGCTATCAGGTACCTGCACCAACATGGGCACATCCCTAGTGCTCCTTGCAGATGGAATATTAGGTGCCTGGGGGCAGAGGGTAGGGTGGGAGGATTACCTAGGCCCCCGACCTCATGCAGTGTTCCATGCTCTTGTTCCTTAAATGTCTGCAGTCTGTGGGAGTCCGGGTATGTTCTCTGGTGTGTGCTACCCCCCTCCACAGTGGGGCCCACTTCAACCCATCTTGAGGCAGGTATGCCTTACGTACCTCAGCATACCCAGCCTCCTGTCCAATGCTGGGTCCCAACTGGCCTAGGAGAGTGGGTGCTGCTTGAGTGGGGAGCCTCTGACGCCTCCCCACTAACCCCCCGCTCCCCCCAGGCCCGTGGTGTCATTTGCCTTGTGAAGGCTGGGAAGAGGTTCAGCCCCTTACAAGGCTGCCTGGCCACGAAAGGGAGCAGGTCTCTGCTTTTCTTGGTGGGTTCTCCCGAGTTATGGTAGTCGTCCAGCAGGCCCCTTGAGGAAGCTCAGGTCCATAATAATCGAGTACTTCAGTAAAAGTACAAGAGGGAAAAATTTGGTTGCTTTGCGCCTCCCATTAGCGTCCTAAGAGGGCGCTAATGGGGCGCAAAGCAACTAGCGCCTGGGCGCAGTGATGTTTGCCCCACTCGCGAAATTGACCAGATATTTTGCGGCAGCAGTAAACACTACCGCCACGATTTCCTGTGCCCGCAGATCGTGGCGTCAATCGCGCATGCAACGCCCCGGTAGTGCCCTGGGCTGGATATTGAGTGGCGCCCCCTGCCTTTCCGCCTGCCGCTAGCTACGACAGGTTGGGGGAACGTTTTGCAGTCAGGAGCGCTATTTAAAGGCGACCGCTTCCTGCCTTTTTTTGTCGGCGACATTTTTGCACCAAGCATTCTGAGAGAGAGAGAGACTTCTGGAGAGATTCAACGCCGTGTGAAGGAGTTTTGGGTACTGAGCAGCACTTTGCAGGTTCATTTTGATTTGACCTTCCTTGCATCGATTTAGAAGAGACTATGGGGGCTGCACTCTGAGCTCTTTCCCTGGGCCTCTCCATTGTTCTTTCCAGCAGATTTGATGTACAGATCTCTCCAGGCCGAGATTCAAGGCTGCAATGAGCAGGGTGTGGATGGAGAGCAAGATCGACCCTCCCCTTTAAGAACTGGCCAGCGCCAGTGTGTCTGTGTTCCATTGCTGACTGACATCACATGAGCTTCGCCAGCGCTCTGAGGTAGCGCCTCGCTCCTTGGCGTTAGCGCCTTAAGAGAGGTGTGTAGCGCCTGATTTAGCGCTCCAATCACCTCCAGGGGCGGTAGAAGCCAAGTTTGCAGTCGGAGGCGATAATTAGCGGCAGGTGCTAAACTTTGCGCCCAGCCGATAATTGCGCCCCAAATGGGGCGATACCGAATTTCTCCCCCCAAGTGCGGCCACGGGTATTGAGATAACCAGGAGCGAGTGACGAGAAGAGGCTGATGGAGAAAGGAGAGTTGGCCACAAAAGATGCACAGTCACCACACTGAAATGTGGGACCAACACCGAGCGAGATACAGAAAGAATTAGTGGAAAAGCAACAGCGACTCGCACAGATGAACGTCTGGGAGCACTACACACAATTAATCACATTTGAAGACCAGTAAAACGAAAGAACAACACAACCTCAGGACGTCCCAAAGCACTTTACTGAAGGGTTCGACCCGAAACGTTGGCTCTGTTTCTCTCTCCTCGATGCTGCCTGACCTGCTGAATGTTTCCAGCATTTTTCTGTTGTTATTTATGATCCCATTGAATCCTGGAACAGGCTCGAGGGGTTGAATGACCTCCTCCTGTTCCTATGTTCCTCACTCAAACTGCAGTGAGATGAATGATGGTTGAGAGAGGAACATTATGGTAAATTGGATCATCCAGCGCTACCAATTTGGGAGCACAGATCAGGGATGGTACAGGTTCACCGACCTGTACTCCCCTCAAGCAAGATTCCAGGCTGAGAGTCCAGGATTGCTGAACTCACCTTGTTGGCCGAGCTACCAGAAAAAAACTCTGAATAGCAGAACATCCACTGGAACAAACGGATGGCATCTCAGTATAATGCCTCTGATAAAGAGTGACATCGTTGACAATGCAGCACTCTCTCAGTATGCACTGTAGATTGGGCTAAGGGTGCAGCATACAGGGTACACCAGTTACATGATCAGTGTCGGCACTGTGCTAGTTAAACACAGCCCTTGACCTTGGTGAGGGTGAGTTCAGGCAGTCCCTATCCAAGTGAAAAGGGAGAACAATTCATCGGGGCTGTGGCTTTGTGAGTTATAACTGCCTTTGATCAGCAAAAGGAATGCTGCCAATTCGATTCCAAATCACCTGGGGAGGGATGTAAAGCTTATCCTGCAGAGAAGCAGCTCTTGGCAGTCACAGGATCTTTTATTTCAATTACCCTCTTTAATTAATGTAATTCTCTTCGTCAAGATAGGAACATAGGAACAGGAGTAGGCCATTCTGCCCCTCGAGCCTGTTCCGCCATTCAATTACATCACGGCTGATCTGTACCTCAACTCCATGGCTCCATATCCTTTCACACCCTTGTCTAGCAAAAATCTATCGCTGTCAGATTTAAAATGATTAATTGAGCTAGCACCTACTGCTCTTTGTGGGACAGAGTTCCCCACTTCTACCACCCTTTGTGTGAAGAAGTGTTTCCTAACTTTTCTCCTGAATGGCCTGGCTCTGATTTTGAGGTTATGTCCCCCTGTCCTAGACTCCCCCACCAGCGGAAAATAGTTTCTCTCTACCCTATCAATTCCTTTCAAAATCCTAAAAATAAAATAAAATTACCCCTTAACCTTCTATATTCCAGGGAATACAAGCCTAGTTTATGTAATCTCTCCTCATAATCTGACCCTTGGAGCCCTGGTAACATTCTGCTGAATCTGCGCTGCACTCCATCCAAGGCCAATAGATCCTGTCTAAGGTGCGGTGCCCAGAACTGTACACAGAGCTCCAGATGTGATCTAACCAGGGCTTTGTGTAGCTGTAGCAAAACTTCCTTCCTTTTATATTCTTGCCCTCTAGTTGTAAAGGCTAACATTCCATTAGCCTTTTTTGATTATTTTTTGTGCCTGACCTCTACATTTTTGTGTTCTGTGTACGTGGACCCCTAAACATCTTTGGACCGCCACTGTTCCCAGCTTTTCACCATTTAAATAATACTCGGATCGATCCTTTTTTGGTCCAAAATGGATGGCCTCACACTTACCTACCTTGAAATCCGCCTGCCACAGTTTTGCCCACACACTTAATCTATCAATATCTCTTTGCAATTTTATGCTTTCATCTACACTACTTACTGTACCACCAATCTTTGTGTCATCAGCAAACTTGGAGATATGGCTCCCTATTGTGTTATCTAAGTCATTAATAAATATGCTGAATAGTTGAGGCTCCAGCACAGATCCTTGTGGGCACCACTAGTTACTTCCTTCCAATGCGAGTACATGCCCATTATCCTTACTCTCTGTCTTCTACTGCCTAACCAATCTCCTAAGTAGGTCAATAATTTGCCTTTAATTCCATGAACTTAAATTTTTGCTAACAGTCTCTTATGTGGAACCTTATTGAATGCCTCTGGAAGTCCATATAAACTACGTAGAATCATAGAATCTTACAGCACAGAAGGGGACCATTCGGCCTGTTGTGTCTGTGCCGGCTCTTTGAAAGAGCTGTCCAATTAGTCCCACTTCCCAGCTTTTTCCCCATATCCCTGCAAGTTAGTCCACTTCAAGTACATGTCCAATTGCCTTTTAAAAGTTCCTATGGAATTTGGTTCCACCACTATTTCAGGTAGCGCGTTCCAGATCTTAACAACCCTCTGTGTGAAGAACTTTCTCCTCATTTCCCCTCTAGTTATTTTGCCAATTATTTTATATCTGTGACTTCTGGTTACCGACCCACTTACCAGAGGAAATTGTTTCTCCCTACTTGCTCTATCAAAACCCCCATAATTGTGAACACCTCTATTAGGTCTCCCTTTAATCTTCTCTAAGGAGAACAATCCCAGCTTCTCCAATCTCTCTACATAACTGAACTCCCTCATCCCTGGTATCATCCTGGTAAACCTCCTCTGTACCCTCTCTAGGGCCATGACATCCTTCCTAAAGCATGTTGCCCAGAATTGTACACAATATTCCAGTTGAGGCCTAACCAGAGATTTGTAAAGGTTTAACATGACTTCCTTGTTTTGTATTCAATGTCCCTATTTACAAAGCCAAGTATCCCATATACACTTTCTTAATCGTCTTCTCAACTTGCCCTACCACCTTCAAAGATTTGTGAATATTAATACTTATTTGGAGAAGCATGGGTTAATAAGGGACACCCAGCATGGATTTGTTAAAGGCAAATCATGTCTGACTAACCAGATTGAGTTCCTTGATGAAGCAACAGAGAGGGATGATGAAGGTAGTGTAGAAGATGTTGTATATATGGACTTTCAAAAAGCATTTGATAAAGTGCCTCATAACAAACTTATTTGGAAAATAGAATCACATGGTATTGAAGGGATGGTGGTAACTTGGGTATGAAATTGGCTAAGGGTTAAGAGGCAGCGAGTACTGATGAACAAATGTTTTTCTGACTGGAGAGATGTATGCAGTGAAGTCCCCAAGGAGTCGGTAATAGGACCAGTGCTTTTGTTATATATAAATGACCTGGACTTGGGTTCCTCCATTCTTACCCCACCTCAAAATAGTGCCATTTAGATTAACCTGCCTCTCCATGTTGTTTCTCCCAAAGTACATCACTTCACACCTATCCGTATTAAATTGCATTTGCCATGTGTCTGCCCATTTCACCAGTCTGACTATGTCCTCCTGAAATCTGCTACTATCCTGCTCACTATTTACTCTGTTGCCAAGTTTTGTATCATTCACAAACTTCAAAATTGTACTCCCTGTACCCAAGTCCAGGTCATTTATATATAACAACAAAAACACTGGTCCTATTACCGACTCCTTGGGGACTTCACTGCATACATCTCTCCAGTCAGAAAAACATTTGTTCATCAGTGCTCTCTGCCTCCTAACCCTTAGCCAATTTCGTACCCAAGTTACCACCATCCCTTCAATACCATGTGCTTCTATTTTCCGAATAAGTTTGTTATGAGGCACTTTATCAAATGATTTTTGAAAGTCCATATATACAACATCTTCTACATTACCTTCATCATCCCTCTCTGTTGCTTCATCAAACAACTCAATCAGGTTAGTCAGACATGATTTGCCTTTAACAAATCCATGCTGGGTGTCACTTATTAACCCATGCTTCTCCAAATAAGTATTAATGTTGTCCTTGACAATGGTCTCTAGTAATTTTCTCATCACTGACATTGGACTGATTGGCCTGTAGTTACCAGTTTTATCCCTCTCCCATTTTTTGATCAGGGGTGTAACATTTGCAATCCTCTAGTTCTCTGGCACCACTCCAATGTCCAAGGAGGATTGGAAGATTGTGGTCAGAGCTTCTGCTACCTCCATCCTAGCTTCTTTCAGCAACCTAGGATGTATGCCATCTGGACCTGGTGACTTGTTGACTGAGTGAAGCCAAACTATTTAGCACCTCCTTTCTATCTATTTTTATCCTATTCAATATCTCTACTCCCCTCTTCTACACTGGCAATATCCTCTTCCTCTTCATTTGTGAAGACAGAGGCAAAGCACTCATTCAGTACCTCAGTCATGCCAAGTATCTTTCTCTGCCTCCTCTGCCTCCACAAGAAGATTTCCTTTTCTGTCCATAATCAGCCCCACCATTCCTTTAACTATCCTTTTTTTTAATATGTTTCTAAAAGATTTTTGGGTTCCCATTTATGTTACCTGCTAATCTTTTCTCACACTCCTCGCTTTGCCTTTATATCTTTTCTCAATTTTCCCTTGCACTCTTTGTATTCTGCCTGGTTTTTGATTGTATTCTTTACCTGACATTTGCCATAAACCTCCTTTTGATGTATTATTTTAACCTCTATTTCCTTTGTCATCTAAGTTGATACTCCAGTGCTGTACTGAGGGAGTGCTGCGCTGTCAGAGGTGCTGCCTTTTGGATGAGATGTTAAACCGAGGCCCCGTCTGCTCTCTCGACGACGTAAAAGATCCCATGACACTATTTTGAAGAAGAGCAGGGGCGTTCACCCTAGTGTCTTGACCAATATTTATCCCTCAATCAACATCACTAAAACAGATTATCTGGTCATTATCTCATTGCTGTTTGTGGGACCTTGCTGTGCGCAAATTGGCTGCTGCGTTTCCCACATTACAACAGTGACTACACTTCTGAAAGTACTTCATTGGCTGTAAAGCACATGGCACTGGGAGTAAGCCAGAGATGACCAACTTTGTGGCCCTGTTCTTTAATCTATTTCCTAGCACCTGAAATTCTGCCGATAGGACCTCAACGCGTTTCCTACCTATGTCATCGGTTCCAATAAGGACCACAACTTTTGGCTGTTCCCCTTCCTGTCACAGAATGTCTTACACCCGCCCAGTGATATCCTTTACCCTGGCCCCAGGGAGGCAACACACCATTTGGGAATCACATCTGTGGTTGCAGAAATGCCTATCTATTCACCTGACTATTGAATTCCCTAGACCCCACTACATTTCTACACTTTCTTGTTCTCCCCGCCCCCCATGCAGCTGAGTCTCCCAGAGTGCCATGGATTTGCTTCGGACTGCACTCCCCCGAGGTATCAGCATCCTCACTGGTATTCAACACTGAATACCGGTTTGTGAGTGCCACACTCCCAGGGGATTCCTGCACTGCTTGCCTTTTCCTTCTACATCCATAGACATGCCCCTGTCTACTACTTTAGTTACTTCCCCAAAAAATCCCATTAGGTTCGTTAGACATGACCTACCCTTTACAAATCCATGTTGGCTCTCTCTAATCACAAAGATGAGATGTTATTTCTGGGGAATGGAGCACTTTTCCATTGTGGGTATCCAGGTTAGCTGCAGAGTAAAGCTCCCTCTAGCCTTAGTGGGCCCATGTCCCAACCCCAACCTATCAAGTGCAACCCCTCCCCATGCTATAATACTGCTGCATGTCTCATATCAGCAAGCCTGTGATCTCGGAGTGTTTTTGTCAATTAGCACCAGTTTTTGGGTTTGGCTCGTCCCCATTAGGAAGTGCAGGGAAGACCTTCTGTGCCAATGTGGCAGTGGAGTATCTGCTCACCGGGTGTGTAGCGGGGGCAGAAGACTGGAGGCTGGATCAGCTCACTGGAGATGCACTCGGACTGCACTGACTGGTACTTTCCTTGATGTAGGGCTAGAGACTCATCCTGTTGAAGTGTGCGAGCCTTCATAAAGAGTTGATACCATGTACATTAGGAAGGAGCTTCTCTCCCCCAGCATCTCCTGCTGGTTTGTTCCTCCAGAATAATGGGCCCAGGACGGACAGAGAGAGAGGGAGATCGAGTTCTGTCTATCTTCACTTTTTCAGAGTGACTGGCTTCTTAAAAGTGCAGGTCTTCCGCAACAGAGCTCATGTGGCCTCCAGCTTCCTTTCACTAATCCAATGGTATTTATGAATTGGAATGTTTGCATTCTTTCAGGCTCTAACATTCTCGCCCTGAACCCTCTCTCTTGAGGCTCATCTCAATCATGGCACCTACCTCCTGCTCCCTCCACCCCATTCCCACTAAACCCCTGACCGCTCAACTTCTCATCCTAGTCCACATGCTCACTGACATTGTAAATTGATCCCTCTCCTCCGGCACTGTCCCCCTTCCTGTTGTTATTTCCCCCACCTCTCCTCAAAAGTCTGATGTCAGTGCTATCTGGGTGATTCCCAACTCACTCCTTGTAACATATTTCACTAGCCGACATATGCCATGCTATGATGTCTGGTCCCCATTAAGTTTCTTATTGATGGAACACCTAAGTTTTACAAATTTGTAGAGGGAAGCAAAAGTTGCAACGATAGGTACTGGTCTGGAGATGGAGTGCAAGTGCACAAACTCAAGTCATTTCCTGCTGGCAGGTTGGAAGCTTCAAAGAAAGAAATAACTTGCATTTATATAGCACCTTTCACTACCTCAGGACATCACAAAGCGACTTACAGCCAATTAAGTACTGTTGAAGTGTGGTCACTGTTGTAATGTAGAAAACACAGCAGCCAATTTGCATACAGCAAGGCCCCATAAACAGCAAAGAGATAAATGGCCATATAATCTGTTTTGGTGATGTTGGTTGAGGGATAAATATTGGCCAGCCAAGACATCAGGGAGAACTCGCCTGAGAATAGTGCTGTGGGATCTTTTATGTCCACCTGAACAGGCAGACAGCGCCTTGGCTTAACGTCTCATTCGAAAGACGGCAACTCCGACAGTGCAGCACTCCATCAGTACTGCACTGGGAGCATCAGCCTAGGTTATGTGCTCAAGTCTCATGGAGTGGGACTTGAACCCACAACCTTCTGACTCAAAGGCAAGAGTGCTACCCTCTGAGCCATGGCTGACACTTCAGGTTGGGATGTGCTGCTGCCAGTTGCTAGCCTCTCTCCTCGGGTGTGGGCTTTCTTTTCTGAGAGTCATAAAGAGTGCTGACTGTTTTATGAACCCCGCCACAGGTATGCAAATTGGGGACTGTGCCTCCCAAAACAAGAATGCAGGAACATACAGCAAGTAAGTTGGTGCTGGAGGAGACTTTTATGGCTGTATTCATTGAAAAGTTTGTTTGGAATTTGGAAGGTGTGCCCTGCATGAATATGGGCTGCCTTGGGATCTTTTGAGAAAAACTAGTTAGATTCAACGCAGGTCCAGTGTAAGGATGCAGCTGGTTGAGGTGAAATTGTGCATTGCTGACATGCCTTATCTGAGGGCCAGAAACTGACAAAAAACCCGACACACCAAACCTTGGCAATCTTCAAGTGTTAAACTTTCACATCTGTGACTAGGACCTCCTGACTACAGAAGCTGCACTGACCTGCTCCAGCGCCTCACCACACCCAAACCAGATAATTCACATCTGAAGAGGGAACCCCCCCCTTCTACCTTTAATTGGAAACCCTCCTTTGCTTGAACTCTGAGCATTACCTCCAGGACTTTGTCTGTATGAGGAGCAGTCTTTTCTCTTCCTTGGTCCCTTGAAGTCTCCTTGATGTCTTCCAAACTGCAGCAAAAAAAACCAACTTCAGTCGACTGCACCTGAACAACACAAGAATTGCCGATGCCCCATCTCCTGCATCTAACAGAATTAGACACACGAAATAGGAGCAGGATCAGGCTACCCAGGGGCCATGTAGCCTGATCCTGCTCCTATTTCGTGTGTCTAATTCTGTTAGATGCAGGAGATGGTTCTGTGATAGTGGATTGGCAGTTAGGATCAGATCAGCCATGATCTTATTGAATGGCGGAGCAGGCTCGAGGGGCCGATTGGCCTACTCCTGCTCCTATTTCTTATGTTAACAACAGCTCTTGAGCGGCCCTCGTCTTCCACCACACCCCCTGGTCTCCATGCTCACAGTTCAATCAATGCTGTGCATGGCACATCATTATTCAAATAAGTCCCCTGTGGTATTGGGCAGCAGGTCTGGTTGGATGACTGGGGGAGGTTAGCTGATGGTTGGTTGAGTAGCTCAGTATCCAGGTGATATGCTGCCTGGTGGGTAGAGGAGCTGGGTGCCTGGCAGGGTAGAGTTGCGGTGGCAGTTGGCAATGGATAGAGCTATGGAGGCAGGGGGAGCACTGGGGAGGTAGATTGGCTGCAGCAGGTTGGGTGACTGGGTTTGTGTGCTTGTGGCAACTAGAGGTGGAATGGATGGCTAGAGTGAATAGGGTACCCGATGGAGTTGAGTACATGGGGTATTTGGGGTGGATCGATGGCTGGGCCAGGTGGAGTAGCTGGGGCAGGTTGGTGACTAGAGAGGCTTGGGCAACCACATCAGGTTGCATTATCACGGCTAGTTGCATACCTGGGGCTTCTGAATCAGCTGGAGAGCAAGGAAAGTTGGGTAGGTTGTAGAGCTGTGAAAGCTATCATGAGATCAGCGAGAGAATGAGCTCCTTGTTATTCTGCTCATTTCCTGAGGTCAGCTCTGGCTGCTGACTACAGAATGGACAAACCTGCCCAAAGCGCGTTGCTGCTTTCTAGAGGCCAAAGAGAGAAGTGGCACAGATATTGGCTGACTCTTTCATTACCCTGATAGTAAGGCTATTTAAATAAGGTGATGATTGAGAACTAAATTGGTAAATGTGCAGTGATAAACTTGGGGCATAAATTAAAACCAGTTCGTTTCCTTTACTGTCTCCGTTTAGTCTCTCAGTATAAAACTACATGAGAATAATATAAATTGATCACGAGCAGTAGCGCAGAACGGGCGATAGCCAATCGGCGCCCGTTTCACACCCTGCTCAATTTTCTTTCCCATCAATGGGCAGAATGTCAAATGGACTGCCGATGCGCTATCGCCTGCTCTGCGCTACCTTTCAAGATCAATCTATACCTCAATAAGTGAATTACGGGCTGGTTTCTGAGCAAGGGAGTAAGATCGTTTACATGCAGAAAATTGGATATTGGCGAGTGAGTTACATGCTAGAATAAAACTAGCTCAGATGCTTTAAATACAGAATAATGGACAGTCAGGAGTTACAGACTGGACTCTAATTGAAAGGATTGGGTGGTTTACATATTGAGAAATGGATATCGAGGAGTGAATTACCAGCTGGAAGCTAATCAAAGAGTTTGGATGGTTTACATATAAAATATTGGATACCGAGAGCGAGTTTATAGGTGCTAACGGGTGAGTAAATTAAGCTGTTAATGTTATCCTCACATATTGATTATTTGAAATTATTTCTGGTAGGAAGTTTCATTGCGGTAGTTTTAGCCTGAGTGACGTGCATGCAATCTCCTGACGCTCCAGTGTAGATGATGCGCAGTGTTCTCCACACCCAGATACAACGAGCAGAGGGAGGGGGAAATTCCATTGGCGGGGGGTGTTCTCTCGCTCAACGCTGTAACTCCACCATTTACATCATTTTCCTCAACTCACCCTCTGGAAGATTCCCCATGGAATTTACCCCCTGCATGTCTAGGGTTGCTTGAGAATGAGGTGCGAATATGGAAGTAAATTTGAAGGGCCAATTAAAACGATTCAATGTTCATGCCATTCCTAGCTGGGGGGTGGGGGGTAGAGGTGGGTTCTGTTGCCACTAAGGCTTTTGGGTGTCTTTTGTGCCAATTGTCTTGTTACCCCCTTTTGCCTCCTACAGCCCCATTAGGGCCACAATGGGAATCCCACTGAGTATTCTTTTATGAAGGAAGGGAACCACTTGATGTAGCACCAGCACCGCTGTCACTTCAACAGCCGCTAAACAGGGTCAGGTGCTCTGTCAGCCTTGGCTCAGTGGGCAGCACTCTCACCTCTGAGTCCGAAGGTTGTGGGTTCAGAGTCCCACCCCAGAGACTTGCACACATAATCCAGGCTGACACTCCAGTGCAGTGCTAAGGGAGTGCTGCACTGTCGGAGGTGCTGTCTTTCAGATGAGACGTTAAATTGAGGCCTCGTCTGCTCTCTCAGGTGAACGTAAAAGATCCCATGGCACTATTTTGATGAAGAGCTTGGGAGTTATCCCCAGTGTCCTGGGCCAATATTTATCCCTCAACCAACATCACTAAAACAGATGACCTGGTCAGTTATCTCACTGCTGTTTGTGGGATCTTGCTGTGTGCAAATGGGAAAATTTCCTAGATTACAGCAATGACTACACCTCAAAAATACTTCATTGGCTGTAAAGCGCTCTGGGACGTCCTGACGTCTATATAAACGCAAGTCTTTCTTTCTTCTCCTTCACTTGTCAGCAAATTTCATTTTGTGCCTCCAACTCCTTATCCCACTGAGCCTTTCCAAAGGCTGCAAAAATGTATTTCCCTTCCCTTCCCACCCCAGCCCCATTCTGACAATTCCCTTTAATTAGCTGCAACACTTTAAATTTCATCTGACCGGCAATATTTAGGCTCCCATCACTAGTGGATCCAAAAATGGGCACAGACTAGGTGTAAGGGGCTAACAAAGCACTGGGATTTATTTCTAGGGGTATAGAATTCAAAAGTAGTCAAGTTATAAACTTGTACAGTATAGAATCCTGGTCAGGCCACGCTTCGAATATTGTGCACAGTTCTGGTCTCCAGACTATGAAAAGGACTTAAAAACTCTGGAGAAAGTCAAAATAAGATTTACAAGGGTGGTACCAGATTTGAGAGACTACAGCTATCGAGAAAGATTGAACAGGTTGGGACTTTTTTCTTTAGAAAAGAGAAGACTTAGAGGAGACCTGATAGAGGTCTATATAACTATGAATGTGTTGGACCAGGGTAAATGTGGAGAGAATGTTTCCACTTGTGGGAGAATCCAAAACTAGAGGCCATAAATACAAGATAGTTACTAATAAATCCAATAGGGAAATCAGAAGAAACTTCTTTACCCAAAGAGTGGTTAGAATGTGGAACTCGCTACCACAGGGAGTGGTTGAGGCAAATAGCTTAGATGCTTTCAAAAGAAAACTAGACGAGTACATGAGAGAAAGGAGAATAGAAAGATACGCTGAAAGGCTGAGATGAGGCAGATGGAATGGGAGGAGACTCGTGTGGAGCATAAACACCAGCACAGACGAGTTGGGCCGAATGGCCTGTTTCTGTGCTGTATATTCGATGTAATTCTATGTTAACATAGTAAAACGTCCCAAGGCGCTTCACAGGAGCGATTATCAAACAAAATTTGACACTGAGCCACATAAGGAGATATTAGGACATGTGACCAAAAGCTTGGTCAAAATGGTAGGTTTTAAGGAGTGTCTTAAAGGAGTCTTTGAGTATATTCAAAGCTGAGATCGAGAGATTTTTGGACTCTAGGGGAATCAAGGGATATGGAGATCGGGCAGGGAAGTGGAGTTGAGGTCAATGATCAGCCATGATCTTATTGAATGGTGGAGCAGGCTCGAGGGGCCGTATGGCCTACTCCTGCTCTTATTTCTTATGTTCTTGAAATAAAGAATAGATTTGCCTTTCTAATCTAGGCTTTATTAACTTTAAAATCCTGTAGCACATCTTTCCACACCCAGTCCCAACCAAAGCTAGAAAGAACTGAATTTAAGATGGCCACCACAAATCACATGACATCAACTACCAATGAGATTACAGCATATATCCCAAGGCAGGAAACAAACAACCAATCACAATACTTCTTACTAACATAAAGAATAATCACCACATTCACCCCTCCTTTTAAAATATACTCCAACCTAAATAACCTTTACAATTTATAATTAATTATTTACAACTAAAACTATGCACAGACAAGAATAAAACTATTCAACATGACACAATACTAAGTGACAACAACAAATAGTAACATTGCACATAAGTATTAAGTATCTCTCAACTAAAACAATATAATATAATATTTCAACAATTTTAAAACACCACTATCAATTTAAAAGTCCATTTTCAATCGGTCGACCGGATATCTTGTTCATGTCGACCTTCTTAACCTTGGTGAAATTCCTTGCCCTCCCACACCAGGAGACACAGAAGTATCTTCTGCAGGAAGGCTATCCATATCCCGATTCTCAATGGTTTCCAGATTAGAAATCCCATCAGGAGGTAAACTGGGACGGTCATAAACATCCATCGAGGGCTGACTAATAGAAGTAGAAACTGTTTCAGAATCTAGTAAACCACTCCTATTAAGTCCACATAATTCCTTTTCATCCGGAACTGCCGAAACCACAGTCGCAGGCCGATTAAAAAGAGCATAAGAATCCGAACTTCTCTGAGCCACATCCAATGTAGAAGCTTGCTCAAAAGCACTCTTAAGATCCAAAGTCTTATTTTCTAACAACCGCTGACGAATTGATCTAGACAGTAATCCATTAATAAAAGCATCCCGTACCGATTCTTCCTTATATTCTTCAGCCGTCACGGCCTTATAATTACAGTTAACACTAAGGCACCGAAGTGCTTGTAAATAAGTATCCAAAGATTCTCCCACCTGCTGCCTACGGGCAGATAGAAGGTGACGTGCAAATACCTCATTCTTTGGATTAACAAAAATCTTTTCCAATGTAGAAATAGCCACTTCATAAGTTTTACAGTCCAAAATATACTTATACACATCCGGAGCAATGTAGTTGATCAGCATATTCAACTTATTTAGAGACTCTTGATCCAACACGCCCAAAAAGTTTTTAAATGTACAATACCAGTGTTTCCATTTATCATCCACTCCAGCAGAATTAGGGTCAGCATTGAATCGTTCTGGTTGAAGATATCGCTCCATTCTGACATAAGGTTAATAAATTGAAATAAAGAATAGATTTGCCTTTCTAATCTAGGCTTTATTAACTTTAAAATCCTGTAGCACATCTTTTCACACCCAGTCCCAACCAAAGCTAGAAAGAACTGAATTTAAGATGGCCACCACAAATCACATGACATCAACTACCAATGAGATTACAGCATATATCCCAAGGCAGGAAACAAACAACCAATCACAATACTTCTTACTAACATAAAGAATAATCACCACAGTTCTTAAAGGAGGAAAGAAAGGTAGAGAAACGGATAGATTTTGGGAGGGAACCACGCCAGAGATTTAAGCACATAATCCAGTTGATGTAGCACCAGCACCGCTGTCACTGCAGCAGCCGCCAAACAGGGTCAGGTGCTGTGTCAGCCTTGGCTCAGTGCTAGCACTCTCACCTCTGAGCTTAGGGCTTTGGCAGCTGAAGGCACGGCCGCCAATCTCAGAGCTGGAAGAGTGGAAATCAGAGGGAGTAAGACCAGTGCTGAAAGAAAGGGACAGAGGAATTGGCTACTGTGTTTCCTACATTACAACACTTCAAAAAGTATTTCATTGGCTGTAAGGCGCTTTGGGACGTCCTGAGGTTGTGAAAGGCGTATATAATGCCAAGTCTTTCTTTATTTCTTTTTAAAAATCTGACCATGTGAAACAATCATGTATACGCATCAATAGAAGGATTTTTAGATTTGGCTAAGTATATTTCAAAAAGTTCCAATTCAAAAAGCTGTTCAGTGAGTATAAGCAAATAACCATGTGAGGATGGGTTTGAAGGTTCTGGAGTAGGATCAACGGTTACAGAAGTGGGAAGTGAGCACGGCTTCTAAGTACGTTCCACTCTAACAATTGAACCGGCTGTTAAATCCACCATGGACTGTGATCTCCACACGTTCTCCTGTCACCTTCTGTACGCTGTGGTTAGTGCTGGGTGTATCAGCTCTGTGGATGTGTTGAGTGTGGTGCGGTGCCATTGTGTGCAGTCTCTATTCTTACAATACTGTGCTCACTCAGCATAAGAAAGAAAGGCTGTTTGGCTCCAGCAACCCCGCTCTTTCCAACAGGACAGGTTCAAACTACATCATTGTTGATTTTAGTCCATCTTACATCGGAGTAAATCCCATTCAAATCAATGGGATGAAAATTGGGGTGAGGTCTGTAACGGGGTGTGGGGGGGAATGGCTCTGTCAGCTTATTGCTGACGTGGCAAGATGAAAATGTATCCCTTTATCTCTTTAGGGGTGAATGAGCGTGGCTAAAAGTCTCACCTGAGGTGAAGCTCTATCAAACCTCCCCCGATCTCCGAATGTCACCATGTGAAAAGTCCAGCACATTAACCTGAATATTCTGAAACAGATTAGTTAACATTGGCCAACTGCATCCCACAAAAGGCATTTCCATGGTCCCAGCAGGACTACAACCGGCAGCACTGGATCCAGCAGGATTAGACCCAGTAACAATAGGCACAGCAGCACTGGATCCAGCAGGATTAGACCCAGTAACAATAGGCCCAGCAGCACTGGATCCAGCAGGATTAGACCCAGTAACAATAGGCCCAGCAGCACTGGATCCAAAGGCGAGCTGGGAATTAGAAAATGCTGTTTGGAAGTGATTTGCAGGGGAGAGGATTTTTAGCAGGAGCGGACACGGGAGGAAGTGCGGTTGGAAGGGGATTGGAGGTAGGGGGTTGTGGGCAACATTCCCCCTAAATGCAGCCGCGCGGCTGTCTGTCGGGCCCAAGCAACCCTGGACCGGCTTTTCCAATTTGTCGAATTTCACACGTGCGCGAAACTCCCGTTAAAGGGACCCAAATTTAAAATTGGGGGAACATTGGTTGTGGGTGGTGAGGGATATAAGGAAGTAGTCTATGATAATCTTGTCTGAGATTGAGACCAAGGGAGTAAAGGGGCCACGGGAGATGACAAAGTCGAGGGGGTGGCTGTTAATATGGGTGGGAGTGTTTATATGGAGGGAGAGGTTAGGAGGGACAAGAGGGCAATAAATACAGGGGAGCGGGGGCAAGAGGATTGAGATGGAGATTGAAATCATCAAGGATGAGGAGTCGCTCAGCGCAGAGGCAGATTTGGATATCCTACCAGATCCTTTGTGACAATTTAAACACAGAAAGTTTTAAAGTATTAATCTGTTTTCCATGGACATCTATGTTAAATATCTACTACGTGGTTGGAGAAAAAAAATCTGAACTCTTATCCAACTAGGTTCTTAATTTCACGTCAGTGTCCTCATGACACTGTCAGAACATCCACTGCCAGGCCCACAGGGTACCCCTGCAATAGGCCCTTGGGCAACCCTGTGACAAGACCCTTGGACACTCCTGTTACAGGTGCCTGGGAAATCCTATGATTGCCCCTTGGAAACCCTGCAACAGGACCTGGGCTTGCTCCTTGTGACACTTCAACGGTAGTGAGACTCCTTGTGATGGGCCGTGTGACACTCCAATGGTAGTGAGACTCCTTGTGATGGGCTGTGTGACACTCCAACAATAGTGAGACTCCTTGTGATGGGCCGTGTGACATTCTAACGGTAGTGAAACTTCTTGTGATGGGCCGTGTGACACTTCAACAGTAGTGAGACTCCTTGTGATGGGCCGTGTGACACTTCAACAGTAGTGAGACTTCTTGTGATGGGCCGTGTGACACTCCAACGGTAGTGAGACTCCTTGTGATGTATTCTCCAGCCCACCTCATCTGCTGATACACAGGGCTGGATGTTCTGCAGTTGGAAGAACCTCGCCCAATAGAATGATACTTTCTGAAGGCTGCTAAATCTCTCTCACCTATCGTGGGAAATAATTGACCTTCCCTCTGCTCTGCTCACTGCTGTGTACCTTGGTGTGCTGGAGGAGAGCCAAGCGAGGGCTAGGAGCGGTGTTTGATTGCTCCATATGTGTACACGTGCATTTTCTCAGCATAAGAAGATAGCTTAACACTACAGCAACAAGAGAACATAAAACAGGACGAAACAATGGCTTTCAAACACTAGGCTTGCGGGGACAATGGTCACTTATTTACCAAATGGGTAAATCAAGTAAAACTAATCATTTCTGCTAACATACAATTCTTGGACTTGTGTCCAAATGTTACAACAGTGAATCAAACACTGGGTGACTCATGTTATTAGCCGTCTTAATAATACAGGAACTTAATGGAGCTGCAAGCAGTACAATGCTGGAACAATATTAAGCCAACCTCAGACAAAGCGATTTTAGCGCCTTTTCACAATGCTTATTGTTATCCAGCTTATACCACATCTAAGTGACAATAGCTGTGCCCTCTGCTAAATCACACAAACAATTACTGGCTTCAGTTTGAGGGGAGTGACAGAGAGTGCATATGCGAAATTAATCAGAACAAAGGCATTCTGTGAAAGTACCGAGACTGACACAGCAAGAGAGGAAAAAATGGAATGAGTAAACCAGTGCACGCCCATTAGAAATTGGCGTTTATGTGCTGAGACTTAAAGTTAATCAACAACAGAGTGAAAGGCACTTTCTCACATGTATAAGGCATTGTTGGAAGATTAAAGTGGAAGGTTTCTATCCACAGTGGCCTGCACCATTGCTCATGTCATGTTAACACATAGAATCTCACAGCACTGAAGGAGGCCATTCAGCCCATCGTGCCTGTGCCGGCTCTTTGAAAGAGCGATCCAATTAGTCCCACTCCCCTGCTGTAACCCTGCAAATTCCTTTCCTCTTCAAGTATTTATGCAATTCCCTTTTGAAAGTGTCTGCAGCGCATTCCAGGTCACAACAACTCGCAGCATGAAAAAAAATTCTCATCATCTCCCCCCTGGCTTTTTTGCCAATTATCTTAAATCTGTGTCCTCTGGTTACCGACCCTTCTGCCAGTGGAAACGGTTTCTCCCTATCTACTGTAGCAAAACCTTTGAACAACTCTATCAAATCTCCCCTTAATCTCTGCCCTGAGGAGAATAATCGCAATGTGACATCGCTCCTTTATTTCTTTGTTCTTTGGATGTGCACAATGTTGTGTCGCCTTGTGTTCTTATACTATAAATAATACAGACACTTTTAGCTCATTTTAGTTACTGCTTTTACTAGCTGTATTTCTTGCTTTGTTTCTGTGCTGCCGCATGGTGCGGAGTGATACAAGATGTCCGACGCTGCACTGTGCACTGCCCGTGCACAGTGTGCCACATAGCAATATAACTACACCATACCAAAGTAGTTCCATACCAAAGTAGTTCCATTTAACGATGTGATACTATAACAATGTAACATCCCTCTTTCGCAAAAAACTAAAACATGAAATTTAACAATTTAAATTAACAAGTGTAGGGGGAGAAATTGGGTGAGTAGCGCCACCTGTTAGCGCCTAAAGAGGCAGTCAGTGGCTGTAGCGCCACTGGCTGCGTCTCCCGCGATATTCAGTAGGGGCGCTAATGGTGGCATTAGGCATTTGCGCTGCGCCGCCACCGATGGCATCATCGGTGTGCGCAGCGCCCCATTCGTGCCCTGTTTGTGATATTTGGTAGCGAACGCCGCAGCTGCACCGTTTGCTACCCGCGCCCGGTTCACGGGGCCTTACTGTGCCGGCAGCGGCGCAAGTTAAGGTGGAGGTGCGGGGCGGCCGCTTTTTCGGCGGCCGCCTGCCAGCACCTCCGTCCCCGGCCTCCTAACCCCCCGCCCCCGCAGCATTGCCGGCTGTTTCCCGAGAGCCCAGCACTTCTCCTTGGTGCCGGGCTCATTTGCCGGCACTCGCAAGCGGGGATCGCGCTGTTGCAGGCCCCTCCCCCTTAACAGTGGGAGGAAGGCCTACAGTACCGCAGCGTGCCGTGCCGCAGCGTGTGGCGCTGCGGCACGTTGCGCTGCGATAATCAGTTTCAGCGCCCTAAGAGGGACGCGGAGTGCCTTGAGCCGCGCCCCGTGTCCCTCGAGGGGCACTGAAACTGAATTTCTGGCGATCGGTATTACTCCGATCGCAGCGCTAAATCCTGCGCTTAGGCGACTTTTGCG
This sequence comes from Somniosus microcephalus, assembly GCF_052327205.1. NCBI lineage: Eukaryota > Metazoa > Chordata > Chondrichthyes > Squaliformes > Somniosidae > Somniosus > Somniosus microcephalus. The sequence goes on from NC_141015.1 coordinate 14,245,222, forward strand.
CCCCAACCCAATTTCTAGGCCATGATATCTAAACCATTATTATCAACTACAAAGAATCGTGAGGTTTTTTTTATTCGCGATATCGCTCAGGTGGTTGGATGTTGTCCCTCCACCTTGTGGATTTGGTGGTGACCATTCCTCTCTGCGGTGTTTTGGTGTGTTCCGCTCTCGTTGTTGTTGTTGCTGTCGCCTTTGGAGTTGGAGTGTGCATGCTCATGGTTGTTTGATTTGTAGCGCTTGTTTCTGGTGTTGTACTGCTTGTGGTAGCTGGTGTTGTCTGCTGCTTATCCAGTCCAGGTGAAGGTCTGATGTGGAGTCTGTTCCATCTGTATTGGTTACCAGGTTCAGTCTCTACGAAGTAGGATCTTGGAGTATCAGCTTTTCCAATGACCTTGGCTGGATTCCAGGTTTTCAACACCGGGTCTTGCACATGCACTGATTGTCCATTCAGCAATTCTGGTAGCGTCTTTGCATGTTTATCGTAATGTTTGCTTCCTACGATTTGTGCTTCTGCCAGCTTTTGTCTGAAGTCCTCCTGGTCCTGGGGAGGATGTATTTTTGCTGGTAGTGTAGTCTTAAACTTCCTCCCATTCAGCAATTCCGCAGGTGATTTCATGTCTACTTTCAGTGGTGTTGATCTGAGTGATAGGAGTGCAAGGTCTTGGTCTTCCCCCATCTCACTACTTTTGATGAGAGTTCTCTTGACAGTCTGGATCTGTCTTTCGATGAACCCGTGTCCCCTTGGGAAACGTGGGGATGAGGTTACTATTTTGAACCCATACTTTTCTGCCAGAGCTCTGAATTCACTCGATGTGAACTGGGTTCCATTGTCACAGATTACCTTTTCTGGGATTCCTTGTTCAGCAAACAAGCTCTTTGCAATCCTGGTGGTAGTTGTGGCTCTCAAGTCTTTCATCCTTTTCACAAAAGGAAACTTGGAATAGTAATCTGCCACTATGAGATACCATTCTTGATTGCACATGAAGAGATCTGCCCCAACAGCGTGCCATGGTCTTGACGGTATTTCACTAGGTATCATCTCCTCTTTCTGTTGTGCATTTCTGTATTTCTGGCATATACCACTTGCAGAGACCATCTGTTCGATATTTTTGTACATGCCTATCCAGTATACAGCTGATCTGGCTCTCATAGAGTCATAGGCCTAGAAATTCACTAGCCTTAGCGCCGCTTTTGAGGCGCTAGAGGGACTAGCGCCAGAGTTATGGCCAGTTGAAAAATTCCCTGGGGCCCTAAAGCGGCGTTGCACCGGTAGCGCTGCGCCAGCACCGATGACGTCATCGGTGTGCGCAGCATCCCGGTTGCCATGCCGACGGGCCCCAGCGCCGAAATTCAGTTGCGGCCGCCTCGCCCGTGGCAGCCGCAACTAAGACTCTGGCAACAGAGTCCAACATGTGTTTGCGCCGACGCATTAAAGGCCCCGCGGCGGCCGGCCGCTTTCCCGCCGGCCGCCTGCCCGCAGCTCCCTCCCCGGACTTCTCCCCCCGCCCCCCCCCCGGAACAGATGCAAGCCCGGCACTTGTCCGAGGTGCCGGGCTCATTTTTAAACAGATTTGCGCGGGCCGCGGCCGGGTGCAGGCAGCTCCTCCTTAACGGAAGGAGGAGGCCTGCACTTCCCCAGCCTGCCGCACCGCATCGGGTGCCGCAGCGCCGGAATTGCGGCGCTAAACGGCAGTTAGCGCCCTTTTCCAGGCGCTAAGACCCTTCAGTAGCGCCGGCAGCCGTTTGGGCGCGGCGCTACTGAATTTTTGGCGCGCGCAGGGGGACTTAGCGCCGGCACTAACTTCCGGTGCTAAAGCCCTGGCTAAGCCAAAACCCAATTTCTAGGCCACTGAGTCATAGAGTTTTACAGCACAGAAAGAGGCCCTTCGGCCCATCGTGTCTGCGCCGTCCATCAATCCCTGTCCAGTCTAATCCCATTTTCCAGCATTTGGCCCATAGCCTTGTATGCAATGGCATTTCAAGTGCTCATCCAAATGCTTCTTGAATGTTGTGAGGGTTCCTGCCTCTACCACCCTTTCAGGCAGAGAGTTCCAGATTCCAACCACCCTCTGGGTGAAAAAGTTCCTCCTCAAATCCCCTCTAAATCTCCTGCCCCTTACCTTGAATCTATGCCCCCTTGTTATTGACCCCCCTACTAAGGGGAAAAGTTCCTCTTTATCTACCCTATCTATGCCCCTCATCATTTTGTACACCTCAATCAGGTCCCCCCTCAGCCTTCTTTGCTCCAATGAAAACAACCCCAGCCTGTTAAGTCTTTCTTCATAGCTGAGGCGCTCCATCCCAGGTAACATCCTGGTGAATCTTCTCTGCACCCTCTCTAAAGCAATCACATCCTTCCTATAGTGAGGCGACCAGAACTGCACACAGTACTCCAGCTGTGGCCTCACCAGCGTTTTGTACAGCTCCATCATAACCTCCCTGCTCTTATATTCTATGCCTCAGCTAATGAAGGCAAGTATCCCATATGCCTTTTTAACCACCTTATCTACCTGTTCCGCTGCCTTCGGGGATCTATGTACATGTACACCAAGGTCCCTCTGACCCTCTGTACTTCCTAGGGTCCTACCACTCATTGTGTACTCCCTTGCCTTATTTGTCCGTCCAAAATGCATCACCTCGCACTTTTCAGGGTTAAATTCCATTTGCCACTTTTCCGCCCATCTGACCAACTCGTTTATATCTTCCTGTAGCCTGAGGCTTTCCTCCTCACAATTTACTACCCCACCAATTTTCGTGTCATCTGCGAACTTACTGATCATACCTTTTACATTCTCATCCAAATCATTTATGTAGATCACAAACAGCAAGGGACCCAGCACCGATCCCTGAGGTACCCCACTAGACACAGGCTTCCAGTCACAAAAGCAACCTTCGACCATCACCCTCTGCCTCCTGCCACTCAGCCAGTTTAGGATCCAACGCGCCAAGGCACCCTGGATCCCATGGGCTCTTACCTTCTTGACCAGTCTCCTATGCGGGACTTTGTCAAAAGCTTTACTGAAGTCCATGTAAACCACATCCACAGCATTTCCCTCATCCACACACCTAGTCACCCCCTCGAAAAATTCAATCAGATTTGTCAGACATGATTTACCCTTGACAAAGCCATGCTGACTATCCCCGATTAATCCTTGCCTCTCCAAGTGGAGACTAATTTTGTCCCTCAGAATTTTTTCCAATAATTTCCCTACCACAGATGTTAGGCTCACTGGCCTGTAATTCCCTGGTTTATCCCTGCTACCCTTCTTGAATAATGGTACTACGTTAGCTGTTCTCCAGTCCTCTGGTACATCCCCTGTGGCCAGAGAGGTTCTGAAAATTTGTGTCAGAGCCCCTGCAATCTCCTCCCTTGCCTCACACAACAGCCTGGGATACATCTCGTCCGGGCCTGGGGATTTATCCACTTTTTGGCCTGCTAAAACCGCTAGTACCTCCTCCCTCTCAATGCTAATATGTTCAAGTATGTCACAGTCCCCTTGCCCGATTTCTATGTCTACATCATCTTTCTCCATAGTGAACACAGATGCAAAAAATTCATTTAAAACCCCACCTACATCATCTGGCTCTACACACAGATTGCCACTTTGGTCCCTAATGGGCCCTACCCTTTCCCTGGTTATCCTCTTGCCCTTGATATACTTATAAAACATCTTAGGATTTTCCTTTATTTTGCTCGCCAGTGTTATTTCATGGCCCCTCCTCGCCCTCCTAATTTCTTTTTTAAGTATGCCCCTGCACTTTTTATACTCCTCTAGGGCTTCCTCCGTCTTTAGTCTTTTGTAACTGCCAAAAGCCCCCCTTTTTTTCCTAATGCATTTTTGTATATCCCTTGTCATCCAAGGTTCCCTTTGCTTGTTGGTCCCACCCTTGACCTTTACAGGAACATGTTGGCGTTGTACTCTCTCTATTTCCCTTCTGAAAGCCTCCCACTGCTTTGATGTGGATTTTCCTATAAGTAGCTGCTCCCAGTCCACTTTGGCCAGATCCTGCCTTATCATATTAAAATCGGCCATCCCCCAATTTAGAACCCTTATTTCCGGGCCGTCATTGTCTTTTTCCATGACCACCTTAAATCTCACCGAATTATGGTCACTGTCGCCAAAATGCTCTCCTACTGACACTTCCACCACTTGCCCGGCTACATTCCCTAGAATTAGGTCCAGTACCGCCCCCTCTCTTGTAGGACTTTCTACATGTTGGCTCAAAAAGCTCTCCTGGATGCACTTTAAGAATTCTGCACCCTCTAAGCCTCTCACACTCTGACTATCCCAATTAATATTGGGGAAGTTGAAATCCCCCACTATTATTACCCTATTATTTTCGCACTTCTCTGAGATTTGCCTACATATCTGTTCCTCTATCTCCCCCTGACTGTTTGGGGGCCTATAGTACACTCCCAGCAAGGTGCTTGCGCCCTTTTTGTTTTTAATTTCTACCCATATGGCCTCATTAGAGGAACCCGCTAATATATCATCCCTCCTTACAGCAGTAATCGACTCCTTAATTAATATTGCAACACCCCCTCCCCTTTTACACCCCCCTCTGTCTCTCCTGAAGATTCTATACCCCGGAATATTGAGCTGCCAGTCCTGACCCTCCCTCAACCATGTCTCCGTGATAGCAACAATATCGTACTCCCATGTGTTCAACAACAACTTCAGTTCATCCACCTTATTTGCAAGACTCCTTGCATTAAAATAAATGCCTTCCAGCCTTGCCATATTCCCTTTTGCCCTCACATATTTTCTCTGCCTTCCCAGCTGACTTGTTTTTTCCTCTGTATTTGGCTGTAAATCACCCCCTACTATAGCTCCACTCTGTATCCCATCCCCCTGCCAAGTTAGTTTAAACCCCCCCCAGCAGTGCTAGCAAACCTCCCCGCAAGGATATTGGTCCCCCTCTGGTTCAGGTGTAGACCGTCCGACTTGTACAAGTCCCACCTTCCCCAGAAGCAGGCCCAGTGATCCAGGAAACTAAAGCCCTCCCCCCTGCACCATCCCTTTAGCCACGCATTCATCTGTTCTATCTTCCTATTCCTATACTCACTAGCACGTGGCACCGGGAGTAATTCAGAGATTACAACCTTTGAGGTCCTGCTCTTTAATCTTCCACCTAGCTCCCTAAATTCTTGCTGCAGGACCTCATCCCTCTTTTTACCTATGTCGTTGGTACCAATGTGGACCACGACCTCTGCCTGTTCACCCTCCCCCTCCAGAATGCCCTGCAGCCGCTCAGTGACATCCTTGACCCTGGCACCAGGGAGGCAACAAACCATCCTGGATTCACGTCTACGGCCACAGAAACGCCTATCTGTTCCCCTTACTATAGAATCCCCTACCACTATTGCTCTCCCACTCTTTTTCCTCCCTTCCTGGGCAGCAGGAGCACCCCCAGTGCCAGGAAGTTGGCTGCTGTTGCCTTCCCCTGGTGAGTCATCCCCCTCAACAGTATCCAAATCGGTTAACCTGTTTGAGAGGGGAATGGTCACAGGGGTCTCCTGCACTACCTGCCTGCTTCTATTGCTCCGCCTGGTGGTCACCCATTTCCTTTCTTCCTGTGCAACCCTTCCCTGCGGTGTGACCTACTCACTAAACGTGCTATCCACGACCCTCTCAGCATCGTGAATGCTCAACAACCCATCCACCCGCAGCTCCAGCGCCTCAATGCGGTCTGCTAGTAGCTGCAGATGGATGCATTTCCTGCACACGTGGTCATCAGGGGCAGTGTCCCTGAATTCCCACATAGAGCAAGAGGAGCACACCACGGGGCTGGGCTCTCCTGGCATGACTTACCCTTTAATTAATTTAAATTAAATTCACTATCACCAATTAAAGATACCTCTAAGGCGCTTGTATAGTCTACCTACAGTCCCTGCTACACCAGAAAAGACCCTAGTCACTATAAACTACAGAGTTAAAGTTTAAAAAAGAGAAATACTCACCAACCAATCACTTACCTGCTCCCTGGTGACGTCACACACTGATTACTTTTTACCTCTCTCCTCTGCTGTTGATTTGGTAAGCCTCGAAACTGCCGCCGGTTTTTAAGCCGGGCTCCTCCTCGCTGCTCCCCGCTGCTCCAAGTGGTCGGGCCTTGCAACTGCCACCGGTTTTTAAGCCGGGCTCCTCCTCGCTGCTCCCCGCTGCTCCGAGTGGTCGGGCCTCGCAACTGCCGCCGGTTTTTAAGCCGGGCTCCTCCTCGCTGCTCCCCGCTGCTCCAAGTGGTCGGGCCTCGCAACTGCTGCCGGTTTTTAAGCCGGGCTCCTCCTCGCTGCTCCCCGCTGCTCCGAGTGGTCGGACCTCGCAACTGCCGCCGGTTTTTAAGCCGGGCTCCTCCTCGCTGCTCCCCGCTGCTCCGAGTGGTCGGGCCTCGCAACTGCCGCCGGTTTTTAAGCCGGGCTCCTCCTCGCTGCTCCCCGCTGCTCCAAGTGGTCGGGCCTCGCAACTGCCGCCGGTTTTTAAGCCGGGCTCCTCCTCGCTGCTCCCCGCTGCTCCAAGTGGTCGGGCCTCGCAACTGCCGCCGGTTTTTAAGCCGGGCTCCTCCTCGCTGCTCCCCGCTGCTCCAAGTGGTCGGGCCTCGCAACTGCCGCCGGTTTTTAAGCCGGGCTCCTCCTCGCTGCTCCCCGCTGCTCCAAGTGGTCTCAGCTTGCATTTCTCCATTCCCATGTGGCCTTCATGTATGAGATGGAGAAGTTGTGTCTGCATCATCTTTGGCACGATGATCCTCGATCCAGCAAGGAGAATACCGTCTTCTACTGCAATGTCGTCTTTAATCGTCCAGTATTGACGAATTGTCGCCTGTACCTGCTGGATTCTCTCTGGCCACCCCTGTATTACTTGTTGTGTGAGTAGTTGCAACTCCTCATCTTTGCTAGTCTCATCTCTGATTTGACTGAGCTTTGTAGGGGTAACATTCACTGGGTGGTGGATTTTTACTGTTGGCCCTCCACCTCGTGTTTCTCATATGGTGACAATCGAGACAACGCATCTGCTAGCACCATTTCCTTTCCTGGCTTATATTTAAGCGTGAAGTCATAGCTTTGGATCCTTAGAAGTAGTCTTTGCAGTCTTGCAGGCGCTTTGCACAGATTCTTCTTATAGATCTGTTCTAGTGGACGATGGTCACTCTCTATTGTAAATCGCCTGCCATATAGGTATGTATGGAATTTCTCGCATCCGTACACTACTGCTAATAGTCCTCTTTCTATGTTGGCATATCTCGTCTTGGCTAACGTCAAGGCCTTTGATGCGAAAGCTATCAGCTTTCCTTCCTGCACCAGAGCTGCCCCTAGTCCTCTGGTAGAAGTGTCTACTTGCAGAGTGACTGGTTTTCTTCTGTCATAATATGACAGACTTGTTTCTTTGCACAACAGTTCTTTAAGTTGTTTGAAATTCCTTTCGTGTGATTCAGACCACTGGTATTCGACGTCTTCTTTCAATAGCTCTCTGAGATTTGTTGTATGTTCCGACATGTGTGGGATAAAAGAACTCATGTATTGGACCAAGCCGAGGTAACTCCTCAGCTCTTTCTTGTCTTTGGGTGGTTTCATTTCAGCAATCACCGCAATCTTCTCTGGATTTGGCTTGACTCCCTCTGGTGTATAAATCATACCGAAGAATTGGCATTCCTTGACTTTAACTATGCACTTATCTGCATTTAACTTGATGCCAGCCTTCCTGGTACTCTCCATGGCCTCATGTAGGTACATGTCATGGTCTCTTTCATCTGCTCCATAGATCTGAATATCATCAGCTATTCCTATAGCTCCTTTACAGCCTCTGTATGTCTCGTCTATTTTCTGTTGAAAGATATCTTGACTGACCTTTAGCCGCAGGAATTTGTAATGCCCAAACGGTGTGTTGAATGTTGTCAGTGTTGTTGATTCCTCATCCAACTTCACGTTCCAGTATCCATTTCTGGCATCTAGTTTTGAGAAAACCTTGGCTCCTGCCAGTGATGGCGTAATCTCCTCTAGCGTTGGGGTGGGATAGTGGTCCCTCTTTATCGCCTGGTTTAGATCTTTGGGGTCCAAACATATTCTGAGACTCCCGTTTGGCTTTTCTCGTACCACAATTGAGTTTACCCAGTCTGTGGGTTCAGTGACCTTTACGATCACTCCCTTTTCTTCCATCTCCTTTAGCTCTCTTTCAAGCTTTGTCTTCAGCTCGATGGGTACTTTTCGTGGAGCATGGATAACGGGCTTTACCTCTGGATCGATGGTGATGTGGTATTGGAAAACTCCAAAACATCCCACTGTATCATCGAAACATTCCGGATACATGTCTATCAAGTCTTTTTTACTCTTGATTTGTGGGCGGTTCTCCAGTGGGTTTTTCCTGTCTGTCTTCAGTGACGTTTCCGTCAGCTCGTGATGCACTGAGATCATTCTCAACTTCTCGCAGCTGTTTAATCCCAGGATCGCTGGCCCCTCAGTGTCGGTGACATAGAACATGCAGTTGATGTTCTTTCTTTTATGTGTCCCTTTGATAAAGGTTATTCTGAGTTGTTTAATCTCACTCCCCCCGTATGCTGTCAGCGTGACATTACTTGCCTTTAAACAACCATTTTTCGGGTAGCCATCTTCTCTCAGGTTTTCAGGAAAGATCTGCTGGTATAGTCTCAATGGGAGAATGTTGCTCTGAGCCCTTGTGTCCAGCTTCAACTTTAAGTTGGTGGTTTTGGGCCGACCTTTGACCTTTTTTTTTGATTTGGATGATGGTGTGCAATTCTCTCCTCGGTGTATTTTCCGCTCTGGATATCTCGTGAAGCTGTATCTTTATGGTTTCGATGTTTAGTGCATTGCCGTGATCATCATCATCATCCTGCTCATCCATGGCATGGATATTGTGTTTCTTTCTCTGGTTCTGCTGTCCGCCTTTGTTTTTGATGTATGTTCCTTCTTTCTTCGTTCTACACCTCTTTTCCCAGTGGTTTAGTTTGCCACATGCATTGCAGCTTGTTCCATATGCTGGACATTTCCTCTTGTCTGTGTAATCGTGCGGTCTTCCACAATTTCTGCACATGTTTCCCCCATTGTCATATGTATGTCTTTGTGTGTTGTACTTTTCTCTCACTGCATCCACTCTGTTGTCCATCTAAGAAGCCGTCCGCATGTCAGCCGTTTGAGAAATCAGCATTTTCGTTTGCTGCTTCATGGCTTCATGAGCTCTCGCAGTATCTACAGCCTCTGTTATTCCGAGCTTTTCTTTTCCTATCAGGGCTTTTTGTACCTCTACATGCGCTGACCCCCATATTAGCTGGTCCACAAGCCTTTCTTCCATTTCCTTAAATTTACACTTGCTGGCTTCATTTCTCAGCCTTGTCAGGAAATTGTCAGCTGTTTCACCGGGTTCCTGTCTTAGACTCTGGAATTTGTATCTGTGTATACGGTGATTGGATTTAGGCTCTAGATGGTTGCTGAATTTATCAAAAATTGTCGCAGGGTTTTCCTTTTCCTCTTCAGTCAAACTCCAGCTATTATACAAATCTAGACCTTTTTCTCCTGTCCACAACAGAATGTAACTAACCTTTTCCTCGTTGGTAGCGCCCTTCAGGAAGCTTTTGAATGTAAGCTCACATTTCTGTTTGAACTTGCAGAATGCTTCTACTATATCTTCGGCTTCCCAGTTCATGAGGGGTTGCATTTGCACAGTCGTCATTTTAGTTTCCCATACGATTCACTCTCAAATCACTGCAGACATCGGCACTCACAATCAGCTCATAAAATCACTTTTCGTCTTATTCGTAGTTCGTATAGCACAATGTTGTACTCACTTATACCGCTGCCACCATGTTATGTCTCCTTGTGTTCTTATACTATAAATAATACAGACACTTTTAGCTCATTTTAGCTACTGCTTTTACTAGCTGTATTCTTTGCCTTGTTTCTGTGCTGCCGCATGGTGCGGAGTGATACAAGATGTCCGACGCTGCACTGTGCACTGCCCGTGCACAGTGTGCCACATAGCAATATAGCTACACCATACCAAAGTAGTTCCATACCAAAGTAGTTCCATTTAACGATGTGATACTATAACAATGTAACAGACAATGCCCATTTGTTGCTCATTCCTAGTTGCCCCCAAGAAGGTGGTGGGCCTTCACTGTGAGCAAATTTCCCTTAGGGGTTAAGTCAACTACAGAGGAGGGCGATTTTAACCTTACCCGCCTGGCGGAAGCCGGGTGTGTGGGCAGTTAAAATTGTCCAAGTTACTTACCCGCCCTGGAACCACTGGGAACGGACAGATTCCGATTTTAATCTGCTCTTCTGAGCTGGCGGCAGGGACAGCCGCCCAAAGCCAACGGGGTCCTTTGTAACATATGCATGTCACATTCTGATGACCTCATCGGGACCCGACTGCAATTTTTACTGGAAGGCCTGAGCGGGAAACGGCAGTGAGTTTCCCTCCAGGCCAGCCCAGCGCGGGAGTGGATCGGGACAGGAAGAGGCCCAAAATCTTTCTATTTAATTTCCTTGTGGTGAGAAGAGGAGCAAGGGTGCTCGTTCGGGCCCCACAAGGAAACCTTAGGCCTTCCCCACCATGATCTCGCTTCCCCTCCGACCCCCACCCAATCGCAGGGACCCTTCCGGGACATCCCAGCAGCCGACCCCACCCACTTGCCTTGGCCTCCAGGTCGCACGACTTGGCACCGCTTCCCAGCAACTTCCTGCCTGGAACGGATGGGAAGTTGGCCAGGAGTTTTTAAATGAAGCCCGAGAGTTAAAATACCCCAGGGGCCAGGGCCAGGGCCTCTTTCTTTGCTGCAGCGGGTGAGTTTTGAACTTGCCCCAACACTCACCCACCGAAAACTGGCCCCCAGTTAAAATCGGGGCCTATAGTTTGTGGTGAGGGGAGTCACTTGCAGGTCAGACTAGGGTAGGGTAGGTTAGGGGGCGGCAAGTTCCCTGCAGGATGTTCGTGACCCACTTGGGTTTATTACAGCAATAGCTGGCATGGCAGTGGCCCAGATTATTTTTATGGGGCCTGAAGGAGCAATTCTTCTTGGCCACCTCCTCTGCGATCTTCAGTTCTATCACCAGTGAAGCCGGTCGGATAGTGCACAGCGAAATGGTCCAACCAGTTCTGCCCTAAAATGGCAATCGGGGTCTTAGGTGCATCATAGGAGCTGGATTTGCATATTTAAATGGGTTGGCCGCCTGAAACAATCCAGGCGCTTTGGCCCCCCAGCGATAAGCACCTCTGAAAGTGATAGCGAGCCGGTTGTCAGGATTAACGGTTAGTCTACCGATCCCAGGCCGTTACCCCATCTTTAACGCCGATCTTGGTAAGTTTGTATCTACATTTCAGTGGGATCACATCAGAAGCCAGTTATATTGTTGTTTTTAATTCATTCTTGAAATGTGGGCATCACTGGAAAAGCCTGCCAACGTCCCAGACTCCTCCATCACCATCCCTGGGTATGTCCTGTCCCACTGGCAGGACAGAACTGCCAGAGGTGGGGCACAGTGATGTACAGTCGGGTGGGAGTGGCCCTAGTAGTCCTCAACAAAGGCTCGTGGCTTCAGGTCAAACGTGGGCAAGGAAACCTCGTGCTGATTACCACCTACCGTCCTCCCTCAGCTGATGAATCAGTACTCCTCCATGTTGAACACCACTTGTAGGAAGCACAGAGGATAGATACCAAGGGCACAGAATGTACTCTGGGTGCGGGACTTCAATGTCCATCACCAAGAGTGACTCGGTGGTACCACCACTGACCGAGCTGGCCATGTGCTGAGGGACATAGCTGCCAGCCTGGGCTTGTGGCAGGTGGTGAGATAACCAACAGGAAAGAAAAAACATCCTTTGGATGAGACGTTAAACCGAGGCCCCGTCTGCTCTCTCAGGTGGATGGAAGAGATCCCATGGCACTATCTCGAAGAAGAGCAGGGAAGTTTTCCCCAGTGTCCTGGCCAATATTTATGCCTCAACCAACATTGCTAAAACAGCTTATCACATTGGTGGGAGCTTGCTGTGTGCAAATTGGCTGCCGCTTTTCCTACATTACAGCAGTGGCTACACAGCAAAAAGCACTTAATTGGTTGTAAAGCACTCTGGGACGTCCTAAGGTCGTCAAAAGCACTAGATAAATCCAAGATCTTTCTTTCTTACTTCAGCATAGTAGTGAGGGAGGGCTGCATTATCAGAGGTCCTGTATTTCAGGTGAGACAGTGGACTAAGGCCCTCTGTGCCCAGTCAGTTGGCCATCAAAGATCCCACGATATTTTTTTTTTACAGAGGAGCAGAAGAGTTCTCCTGATGTCCTTGGCGAAGATTCGTCATTGATCACTTATCTCATTGCTGCGTTCGGAACCTTGCTGCGCACAAATTGACTGTGGCGTTTGCCTAAATAACAATAGTAACTACACTTGAAAAATAATTAATTAGCTGCAAAGCGCTTTGGGAGATCCTGAGGTAGTAAAGTTGTTATAAACACGCAAGGTCATTCTTTAGGAGATGCATTGGAGAGGCTGAGGGGTAATCGAGTCTGCCAAACAACAGGGAGGGTGAACACGATATAAATGTGGGTAAAGGAATTGCCAGGTTCCGCACTCAGCCATTCAACCAGCTGATTTCAGACTGGACACATTAATCGAGAGGATTGAACTAATAACCCAGAGAACGCAAGTTCAAATCCCATCAGGGCAGTTTGAGAAGTTAAAAATTCTGGAAATACACTGTTTAGCTTCTAGTTTGTTGAGGATACATCATCTCCTGCTCATCTATTGATGAAGGCATACATCTGACCAGTATTGGTCTAACAACGTCTTAGAGTAGCATTTTCCCATGGTATTACAGTGGTGAATGTGTGTCCGTTATCCCGGCTATATTTGCAGTTATGCAGGATATAGTGGTGAAGACCTGTTCCACAATGGCCTCAAGGGGAGGGACTCAGGTTGTCCAAGGAGGAAGGAATATCCCACCATCACCTGGTGGCCTGGTGCACCCAGCTCACACTCTCTGAGGTTGAATCCTGGTTATTTAAAGCAGAGATTTTCTCCTGTAAACAGAGTATCAGGCACGGTGACGTTGCCTTACCTGTGGATTCCCACGCATGGGAAAGAGTTTAATAATAACTTCTTTGCACTTTCTACCCTTGTGAGTTATGGCTACAAGAGCAATAGAGACACAGGTTCAGTCGGGGTAGATCCGATATTGCGTCCGGCCCTGTGAACACTTTGGGACATGCCGGCCTTTCATGGCACAATGACACGAAGGTTATTCTAAACCTTTGTCGACTGCAACAAGTGCGAGGAACTCATGGACTTCTTTGTCTCTAAGATTGAGACCATTCAATCAGCTGCCTCTGCCACTTCCCTTCCTTCCCCTAGCCCACTGGGCCAAACTTCCTCTAAGGTTCCCCCCTGCCCTAGCCCTGAACTCACATCTTTCTCCAGTTTCTCTCCGATCTCCCCTCATGACCTCTCCGTGCTCATCTTCTCCATGAGACCCACTTCCTGCTCCCTCGACCACGTTCCCACCAAACTGCTGACCACCCAACTTCCTTCTCTGGCTCCCATGTTAGCTGACATTGTTAACGGTTCTCGCTCCTCAGGTACTGTCCCCCTCTCCCTCTCGCCATCATCACCCCTCTCCTCAAAAAAACAACCCTTAAACCCTCTGTCCTTGCAAACTACCACCCCATCTCCAACCTCCCTTTCCCCTCCAAAGTCCTTGAACATGTTGTTGTCTCCCAAATCCATGCCCATCTTTCCCACAATTCCATGTTTGAATCTCTCCAATCAGGTTTCTGCCCTTGCCACAGTACTGAAACGGCTCTCATCAAAGTCATAAATGACATCCTTTGTGACTGTGACTAATGTAAACTATCAATCCTCATCCTTCTTAACTTGTCTGCAGCCTTTGACATGGTTGACCACTCCATCCTTCTTCAACGCCTCTCCACCGTCGTCCAGCTGGGTGGGACTGCACTCGCCTGGTTCCATTCTTATCTATCTCATCGTAACCAGAGAATCACCTGCAACGGCTTCTCTTCCCACTCCCACATCCTTACCTCTGGTGTCCCCCAAGGATCTATCCTTGTCCCCCTCCTATTTCTCATCTACATGTTGCCCCTTGGCGACATCATCCAAAAACACAGCATCAGTTTCCTCATGTACACTAATGACACCCAGCTCTACCTCACTACCACTTCTCGTAACCCCTCCACGGTCTCTAAATTGCTTGTCTGACATCCAGTTCTGGATGAGTTGAAATTTTCTCCAATTAAATATTTGGAAGACCAAAGCCATTGTTTTCAGTCCCCACCACAAACTCCGTTCCCTAGCCACTGACTCCATCCCTCTCACTAACATCTGTCTGAGGCTGAACCACACTGTTTGCAACCTTGGTGTCATATTTGATCCTGAAATGAGCTTCCAACCACATATCTGCAGCATAACAAAGACTGCCTATTTCCGCCTCCGTAACATCGCCCGTCTCCACCCTTGCCTCAGCTCATCCGCTGCTGAAATCCTCATCCATGCCTTTGTTACCTCTAGGCTTGACTATTCCAACATGCTCCTGGCTGGCCTCCCACATTCCACCCTACGTAAACTTGAGGTCATCCAAAACTCAGTTGCCCGTGTCCTAACTCGCACCAAGTCCCGTTCACCCATCACCCCTGTGCTCGGGGACCTACATTGGCTCCCGGTTAAGCAACACCTCAATTTCAAAATTCTCATCCTTGTTTTCAAATCCCTCCATGGCCTCGCCCCTCCCTATCTCTGTAATCTCCTCGAGCCCCACAACCCTCCGAGATATCTGCGCTCCTCTAATTCTGCCCTCTTGAGCATCCCTGATTATAATCGCTCAACCATTGGTGGCCGTGCCTTCTGTTGCCTAGACCCTAAGCTCTGGAATTCCCTCCCTAAACCTCTCCGCCTCTCTACCGCTCTCTCCTCCTTTAAGACGCTCCTTAAAACCTACCTCTTTGACCAAGCTTTTGGTCACCTGCCCTAATTTCTCCTTATGCGGCTCGATGTCAAATTTTTTGTCTTAAAATACTCCTGTGCGGCGCCTTGAGACGTTTTACTACGTTAAAGGTGCTATATAAATACAAGTTGTTGTTGTTGCAGACAAACCATCCCACACCATTTCATTATCGCGTTGTGCTCTTTGGGCTAAAAATTGAGTAGCGCCCCATCTGGGTTGCTAACTTCACCGGGCCTGGAAAAATTAGCGCCCCGCAACGGAAATTGAGTATTTGCGCCCCAAGAGGGAAGCTACTGGAAGCGCCCCGCATCCCTCTTGGGGCGCTGCGAGTCACTATCGCGGTGTGACGTGCCACGGTATTGCAGGCCTTCCTCCCCTTCTTAAAGGGGAGGGGCCTTGTGTAGCGCAACCCGGGGCCCAGCTGGGCCCCCGGGGATCGGGACTGCCGGCAAAAGAGCCCGGCACTCGAGAGAAGATGTTTCCACTTGTCGGGGAGTCCAAAACTAGGGGCCATAAATATAAGATAGTCTCTAATAAATCCAATCGGGAATTCAGGAGAAACTTCTTCACCCAGAGAGTGGTGAGAATGTGGAACTCGCTGCCACAGGGAGTGGTTGAGGCGAATAACATTGATGCATTTAAGGGGAAGCCAGATAAGCACATGAGGGAGAAAGGAATAGAAGGATACGCTGAAATAAAACCAGAAAATGCTGGAAATACTCAGCAGGTCGGGCAGCATCTGTGGAGAGAGAAAAAGAGTTAACGTTTCAGCTCGATGACCTTTCGACAGCGCTTTGATGAAGGGCCATCGACCTGAAGCGTTAACTCTGTTTCTCTCTCCACAGATGCTGGCTGACCTGCTGAGTATTTCCAGCATTTTGTGTTTTTATTTCAGATTTCCAGCATCCACAGTATTTTGCTTTTGTAGAAGGCCGCGGCCCGGGTTCGATTCCCGGTCAGGGAACAGTTCGTTTAACGGGCAGCACGGTGGCATAGTGGTTAGCACTGTTGCCTCACAGCGCCAGGGACCCGGGTTCGAATCCGGCCTCGGGTGACTGTCTGTGTGGAGTTTGCACATTCTCCCCGTGTTTGCGTGGGTTTTCTCCGGGTGCTCCGGTTTCCTCCCACAGTCCAAAGATGTGCGGGTTAGGTTGATTGGCTATGATAAATTGACCCTTAGTGTTAGGGGGATTAAATACGTGGGGTTACGGGGATAGGGTGGGATATGTGTTGGTGTAGGGGTTATAGGGATCGGGTGGGATATGTGTCGGTGCAGGCTCGATGGGCCGAAATGGCCTCTATCTGCACTGTGGGGTTTCTGTGATTCTGTGATAGGGTGAGATGAAGTAGGGTGGGAGGAGGCTTGTGTGGAGCATAAACACCAGCATAGATCTGTTGGGCAGAATGGCCTGTTTCTGTGCTGTAAATATTATGTAATTCTATGGTGTCAAATTTGGGTAGTAATTTTAGCACCCCGAAAAAGTTAGCGCCCCCACGGCCGATTTTCCCAGGTAGTGCCCCGAGAGGGAGGAGGGGCCTTAATGGAAGCACCCTGCGTCCCGCTTGGGGCACTGCGAGGCAATATCGGGGCGCTGCGGCACATCGCGCCGCTGTACTGCAGGCCTTCCTCCCCTTATTGAAGGGGAGGGGCCTGGCGCAACGCGTCCCAGCGCTCAGCTGGGCCACCAGGGAGCGGGCATGCTGGCAAATGAGCCCGGCACTCACGAGGACTGCCGGGCTCACGGAGAGCAGCTGGCACCCCGAGGGGGGGGTGCTTCACAGGGGCCGGGGACAGCATCGGGGGTAGGTGCTGGCAGGCGGCCAGCAACAAAAATGATCGCCCGCCACCTCCCCTTTAACTAGCGCTGCCCCGGCCGCAGGTAGGCCCCCCTGACCCCGGCGGACATAGCGTCCAGCGGTAAGGCGGGGGGGCGCTACCCAATGTTACAGCCGGGGCGCGAGTGGGGCACTGTGCATGGCGATGACGTCATCGCCGGCAGCAGAGCGCCGCTGCTAACCTCCCGCTGAATTTCGCGGGAGGCGATAGCGGAGCCGTGCCCAGGCGCTAGGTGATTTGCGCCCCGTTAACGCCCTCTTAGGGCGCTAACAGGAGGTGCAAATCAACCGAATTTAGTCCCCTATGTCTCAAAGAAGAGTAGCCCTCGTTGGAGCAGAAGTTCAGCACTGAAACCGGAGACACAAGCTGCCTGGGAAACAATTGATCGCTGAGTGAATGCTGCCTCACAGGTCCGCTGGATGTGGGAACCCATCAAGAAAAGGTTCTGTGGCATCAGAAGGTAAGTGTAGTCACTCTAGCGTACACCTCCCTCAGACAAGGCCCAAGGTCTCTGACCACTTTCTGTGCCATCAGGCAGAGCTGCTGATTATTGCGGCAGCCCTTCTTTCTATGGAATCCGCCATGGTGTACCGACGCTGGGGTGGACAACATTTCCAAGCAGAGAGAACGTCACAGGTCGCCCACCCTCAAAAGAACAACGGCAGAAAAAGCAGCCTGTGAATTATGGAGAAAGGCCTGAGCCATGGAGGAGCATGCTCAGAACACAAGGGGGTAAACCTTGGCCCAGTAATTCCTCTCACAAAGCGTGATTACGGACGGAGTACTCACGGGTGTGCCCGGAGGAATTGCCGGTTTTCAGCGCATGCGCTGAAAACCGGCATTTCCTGTCCTCTGACCCAAGGGGTTAAGAGGCAGAACGCGCGCGACTGAACAGGCAGCGCATGCGCAGTGAAATTCCTTTTTTTTTTCCAGAGTTGCCCGAGTGTAAAGGCCTCCGGTTTTTACGCGTGGAAAAACCAGACGTAAGTACTTCGTTTTACAGGTAAGTGGTCTTTTAGTACAATTTAGAATTTTTTTTTCCACAGGTTTGTTATTTTTAAAGAATTTACAGTAAGGTAAGTTTAGTTTTAGACCCTATTTTAAAAAAAAAAAATTTTTTCAAAAATTTGATTAATTGTTTAAAATATTTTTTAAAACTTATTTATAGTTAATATAATCAGTGGGATGTTTTTTTAAATTTTATTTAAAGTTTAAGTAGTGTTTTGAGCGCCCATAGTTTTCATGAGTTCGACAGTTCTTACTCTCAAACTCATGAATGAAGTTTCCCCTCCCCTGATTGGCTGCACAGTGCTCACCTGATCCCAGCCGGCACATCGCACTAACTACGCCGCTGGGTCAGGTAAGCACATCGCGCCGACATCTGAACCGGGCCAGTGACAGGAAATACAAGCAGGCCCGGGCTTCAGATGTCGGCGCGCCGGGTGAGTGCACATCGGGGGCTTGCACGCGCGGCAAGCTCCCGATCCTAATTTCAGGGCCCTTGACTTTGAGTGATGCTGTTAAATGGGCGATAGCGAGTCAGCAGCCCATTTCACATCTCTCCCCATTTGGATTTCCGTTGACTTCTGGGGGATGCTTCGGAAATCTTGCCTGATTTCTTTTCCTGTGGGTGCTTCCAGAGACGAGGAGGCCGTTGGAATTGGTGCCACCAGCACGTCGCGACAGGCACTCCAGCTGCTCCTCGCGCCCGCACAGACACGCACACCCCTGGGGACTGTAGTTAGTGAGTGCAGGAAGGGGTAGAGGTGAGGAGGTGTACGTGGAGGTGGCAGGGGAGCAAGAGGAAACATCTGGACAGACTGCCAACCCATGCCAGTTGCCACCAGCCGTCAAGGGATTGACTTCTGACTGGACCTGCCTCCAGAAGTGTTTAACTCAACATTTTTCAAAGAATGCACTACAGTCCTCCTCTGACAACACTGCATTGCCAGAGATCTCAAAGCCTCCTTGAAAAAGTGTAACATCCCCACCGACACCTGGGAATCCCTGGCTCAAGACCGCACAAAGTGGAGGAGAAGCATCCGGGAAGGCGCCGAACACCTCGAGCCTCTTCGCCGGGAGCAAGCGGAAGCCAAACGCAAACAGTGCAAGGAGCGCACGTCAACGCAAGCACCCCACCCACCCGCCCCTTCAACCACCGTCTGCCCCACCTGTGACAGAGACTGTAGGTCCCGCATTGGACTCATCAGTCACCTGCGAACTCATTTTTAATGTGGAAGCAAGTCATCCTCGGTTCCGAGGGACTGCCTAAGAGAAGAGCTGGAGATCTACTCACATGTGAAAGAAACAAAAGGAAGCATTGTCTTTATATAGCGCCATTCACAACCTCAAGATGCTCCAAAGCGCTTTGCAGTCAATGAAGTACTTTTGAAGTGTAGTCACAAATGCAGCAGTCAACTTGTGCACAGCATGATCCCACAAACAGCAATGTGATAATGACCAAGTTTATCTGTTGATAATGGATCATCTGGATTTAGGTGTTGGTTGAGGGACAAATATCAGCCAGGACACCAGGGAAAACTGCCCTGCTCTTTTTAGAATAGTGCTGTAATATATGCAGGTAGAACAAATGAAGGACAGAGACACGATGAGTTGCTAGTCCATGTGCTTGTTTATTAGGCCAGAGCGAACTCATACTGAACCATGTGATAATACATTACAAGTGCCCTGGGATCCTTTACATCCACCTGAGAAGGCAGACAGGGCCTACATAGTTTAACATCTCATCTGAAAGGCAGCATCTCCAACAGTGCAGCACTCCCTTGGTACTATACTGGAGTGTCAGCCTAGAAAATGGGTTCAAGTCTCATGGAGTGGGGCTTGAACCTAGAACCTTCTGATTCAGAGGTGAGAGTGCTATCTACTGAGCCACAGCTAACACTACTGACTAGCATGAAGCGAATGGGTCTTAATCGCCTCCTTATGAAAACAGCTATGCCTTCCAACAAAGCACTGTACTGAACATGGTTGTCATTTACAGCCACTTTCCCCTCAATGTTATTGAATAATAATCTGGGACAAAATTAATTGGGATTTGCAGAAGTATGGGCTAATAAATGAAAGTCAGCATGCAATTGTTAAAGGCAAATCGTGTTTGACTAACTTCATTTGGTTCTTTGATGAAGTAATGGATAGGGTTGGTGAGTGATGTACGTTTTATGTGAGCTAAATGGTACAATTGTAAAGGGTGTGCAGGAACAGAGAGACCTGGGGGTTCATATACACAAATCCTGGAAGGTGGCAGGACAAGTTGGTTGAGAAGGCTGTTAATAAGCATACGGGATCCTTGGCTTTATTAATAGAGGAATAGAGTACAAAAGCTAGGAAGTTATTCTAAACCTTTGTAAAACACTGGTTCGGCCTCAGCTGGAGAATTGTGTTCAATTCTGGGCATCACACTTTAGGAAGGATGTCAAGGCCTTAGAGAGGGTGCAGAAGAGATTTACTAGAACGGTACCAGGGATGAGGGACTTCAGTTATCTGGAGAGACTGGAGAAGCTGGGGTTGTTCTCCTTAGAGCAGAGAAGGTTAAGAGGAGATTTTGAATGGTTTAGATAGAGTAAATAAGGAGAAACTGTTTCCAGTGGCAGAATGGTTGATAACCAGAGGACACAGATTTAAGGTGATTGGCAAAAGAACCAGAGGCGACATGAGGAAACTTTTTTTTACACAGTGAGTTGTTGTGATTTGGAACGCGCTGCCTGAAAGGACGGTGGAAGCAGATTCAATAGTAACTTTCAAAAGAGAATTGGATAAATACTTGAAGGGAAAAAAATTGTGCAGGGCTATGGGGAAAGAGCTGGGGGAGTCGGATTAATTGGATAGATCTACCAAAGAGGCACAGTGGGCCAAATGGCCTCCTTCTGTGCTGTATTATTCTATGATTCTTCTGAAAGATGACACCTTCGACAGTGCAGCACTCCCTCAGTACTGCACTGGAGTGTTTGCCTGGAATATGGGTTTAACTTCCATGACCTTCATGACTCAGAGGCAAGAGGCATGACCCCTGAGCCACAGTAATGTTAACCTACCCTGCCAGGTGGGAATAGGCTGGGTTCTGGTCAGAAGCCCATTGTGCAGGACCCTCTGCCCCAGCCTTGACCGGCAAGTGTTTCTTTCTCTCGAAGCCCTATATAAAGGACCCCACCAAAAGGTGAAAAGTCCACTGAGATCATAGTTGCTTGATCTTTATGTAGCTTCACCATCCTTGTGGAGAAGCGTACCTGTATTACTGTTTTACGCCTTTTGCAACCTCAGGCTGTCGCAAAGCACTTTACAGCCAATGAAGTCATTTTGAAGTGTAGTCTTGCGGCATAGATGAGTAAAGGCCTTGAAACTTTCATCCACTGATACCATAGAGAGAGCAAGCGGCTGGAACACTGAGTTGATGTAAGTTAGTGTAAATCAAGGTCATGAAAGAGGTATAATGTAATGGCCTTTTAGTTGAGGGATAAAAGCCAAACTATTGCAACGCGAAGTCTGGAAGACCCGGGGAAGACCCGGGGAAGACTCGGGGAAGACTCGGGGAAAACCCGGAGAAGACCCGGGGAAGACCCAGGGAAGACCCGGGGAAGATCTGGGGAAGACCCAGGGAAGACCCGGGAAGACCCAGGGAAGACCCGGGGAAGACCCGGGGAAGACCCAGGGAAGACCCGGGGAAAACCCGGGGAAGACCCGGGGAAGACCCGGGGAAGACCCAGGGAAGACCCAGGAAGACCCAGGAAGACCCGGGGAAGACCCAGGGAAGACCCAGCGAAGACTCGGGAAGACCCAGGGAAGATCCAGGGAAGACCCAGCGAAGACTCGGGGAAGACCCAGCGAAGACTCGGGGAAGACCCAGCGAAGATCTGGGGAAGACCCGGAGAAGACCCAGGGAAGACCCAGCGAAGACTCGGGGAAGTCCCAGCGAAGACCCAAGGAAGACCCGGGGAAGACCCAGGGAAGACTCGGGGAAGACCCGGGGAAGACCCGGGGAAGACCCAGCGAAGACCCAGGGAAGACCCAGGAAAGACCAGGGAAGACCCAGGAAAGACCCAGGAAGACCCAGGAAGACCCGGGGAAGACCCAGGGAAGACCCAACGAAGACTCGGGGAAGACTCGGGAAGACCCAGGGAAGATCCAGGGAAGACCCAGCGAAGACTCGGGGAAGACCCAGCGAAGACCTGGGGAAGACCCGGGGAAGACCCAGGGAAGACCCAGCGAAGACTCGGGGAAGACCCAGCGAAGACCCAGGGAAGACCCAGCGAAGACTCGGGGAAGTCCCAGCGAAGACCCAAGGAAGACCCGGGGAAGACCCAGGGAAGACTCGGGGAAGACCCGGGGAAGACCCGGGGAAGACCCAGCGAAGACCCAGGGAAGACCCAGGAAAGACCAGGGAAGACCCAGGAAAGACCCAGGAAGACCCAGGAAGACCCGGGGAAGACCCAGGGAAGACCCAGCGAAGACTCGGGGAAGACCCAGCGAAGACTCGGGGAAGACCCAGCGAAGATCTGGGGAAGACCCGGAGAAGACCCAGGGAAGACCCAGCGAAGACTCGGGGAAGTCCCAGCGAAGACCCAAGGAAGACCCGGGGAAGACCCAGGGAAGACTCGGGGAAGACCCGGGGAAGACCCGGGGAAGACCCAGCGAAGACCCAGGGAAGACCCAGGAAAGACCAGGGAAGACCCAGGAAAGACCCAGGAAGACCCAGGAAGACCCGGGGAAGACCCAGGGAAGACCCAACGAAGACTCGGGGAAGACTCGGGAAGACCCAGGGAAGATCCAGGGAAGACCCAGCGAAGACTCGGGGAAGACCCAGCGAAGACCTGGGGAAGACCCGGGGAAGACCCAGGGAAGACCCAGCGAAGACTCGGGGAAGACCCAGCGAAGACCCAGGGAAGACCCAGCGAAGACTCGGGGAAGTCCCAGCGAAGACCCAAGGAAGACCCGGGGAAGACCCAGGGAAGACTCGGGGAAGACCCGGGGAAGACCCGGGGAAGACCCAGCGAAGACCCAGGGAAGACCCAGGAAAGACCAGGGAAAGACCCAGGAAAGACCCAGGAAGACCCAGGAAGACCCGGGGAAGACCCAGGGAAGACCCAGCGAAGACTCGGGGAAGACTCGGGAAGACCCAGGGAAGATCCAGGGAAGACCCAGCGAAGACTCGGGGAAGACCCAGCGAAGACCTGGGGAAGACCCGGGGAAGACCCAGGGAAGACCCAGCGAAGACTCGGGGAAGACCCAGCGAAGACCCAGGGAAGACCCAGCGAAGACCAGGGGAAGACCCAGGGAAGACCCAGCGAAGACTCGGGGAAGACTCGGGAAGACCCAGGGAAGATCCAGGGAAGACCCAGCGAAGACTCGGGGAAGACCCAGCGAAGACTCGGGGAAGACCCAGCGAAGACCTGGGGAAGACCCAGCGAAGACCTGGGGAAGACCCGGGGAAGACCCAGGGAAGACTCGGCGAAGACTCGGGGAAGACCCAGGGAAGATCCAGGGAAGACCCAGCGAAGACTCGGGGAAGACTCGGGAAGACCCAGGGAAGATCCAGGGAAGACCCAGCGAAGACTCGGGGAAGTCCCAGCGAAGACCTGGGGAAGACCCAGCAAAGACCTGGGGAAGACCCGGGGAAGACCCAGGGAAGACTCAGCGAAGACCCAGCGAAGACTCGGGGAAGACCCAGCGAAGCTCTGGGGAAGACCCGGGGAAGACCCAGGGAAGACCCAGCGAAGACTCGGGGAAGTCCCAGCGAAGACCCAAGGAAGACCCGGGGAAGACCCAGGGAAGACTCGGGGAAGACCCAGGGAAGACCCGGGGAAGACCCAGGGAAGACCCAGGAAAGACCCAGGAAGACCCAGGAAGACCCGGGGAAGACCCAGGGAAGACCCAGCGAAGACTCGGGGAAGACTCGGGAAGACCCAGGGAAGATCCAGGGAAGACCCAGCGAAGACTCGGGGAAGACCCAGCGAAGACCTGGGGAAGACCCGGGGAAGACCCAAGGAAGACCCAGCGAAGACTCGGGGAAGACCCAGCGAAGACCCAGGGAAGTCCCAGTGAAGACTCGGGGAAGACCCAGCAAAGACCTGGGGAAGACCCGGGGAAGACCCAGGGAAGACCCAGCGAAGACTCGGGGAAGACCCAGCGAAGACCCAGGGAAGACCCAGCGAAGACTCGGGGAAGACCCAGCGAAGACTCGGGGAAGACCCGGGGAAGACTCGGGGAAGACCCGGGGAAGATCCAGTGAAGACCCAGGGAAGACCCAGCGAAGACCTGGGGAAGACCTGGGGAAGACCCAGGGAAGACCCAGCGAAGACTCGGGGAAGACCCGGGGAAGACCCAGGGAAGACCCAGCGAAGACTCGGGGAAGACCCAGGGAAGACCCAGCGAAGACTCGGGGAAGACCCAGGGAAGACCCAGCAAAGACCTGGGGAAGACCTGGGGAAGACCCAGGGAAGACCCAGCGAAGACTCGGGGAAGACCCAGGGAAGACCCAGCGAAGACTCGGGGAAGACCCAGGGAAGACCCAGCGAAGACCTGGGGAAGACCTGGGGAAGACCCAGGGAAGACTCGGGGAAGACCCGGGGAAGACCCAGGGAAGACCCAGCGAAGACTCGGGGAAGACCCAGGGAAGACCCAGCGAAGACTCGGGGAAGACCCAGGGAAGACCCAGCAAAGACCTGGGGAAGACCCGGGGAAGACCCAGGGAAGACCCAGCGAAGACTCGGGGAAGACCCAGGGAAGACCCGGCGAAGACTCGGGGAAGACCCAGGGAAGACCCAGCGAAGACTCGGGGAAGACCCAGGGAAGACCCAGCAAAGACCTGGGGAAGACCCGGGGAAGACCCAGGGAAGACCCAGCGAAGACTCGGGGAAGACCTGGGGAAGACCCAGGGAAGACCCAGCGAAGACTCGGGGAAGACCCAGCGAAGACTCGGGGAAGACCCGGGGAAGACTCGGGGAAGACCCGGGGAAGATCCAGTGAAGACCCAGGGAAGACCCAGCGAAGACCTGGGGAAGACCTGGGGAAGACCCGGGGAAGACCTGGGGAAGACCCAGGGAAGACCCAGCGAAGACTCGGGGAAGACCCGGGGAAGACCCAGGGAAGACCCAGCGAAGACTCGGGGAAGACCCAGGGAAGACCCAGCGAAGACTCGGGGAAGACCCAGGGAAGACCCAGCAAAGACCTGGGGAAGACCTGGGGAAGACCCAGGGAAGACCCAGCGAAGACTCGGGGAAGACCCGGGGAAGACCCAGGGAAGACCCAGCGAAGACTCGGGGAAGACCCAGGGAAGACCCAGCGAAGACCTGGGGAAGACCTGGGGAAGACCCAGGGAAGACCCGGCGAAGACTCGGGGAAGACCCGGGGAAGACCCAGGGAAGACCCAGCGAAGACTCGGGGAAGACCCAGGGAAGACCCAGCGAAGACTCGGGGAAGACCCAGGGAAGACCCAGCAAAGACCTGGGGAAGACCCGGGGAAGACCCAGGGAAGACCCAGCGAAGACTCGGGGAAGACCTGGGGAAGACCCAGGGAAGACCCGGCGAAGACTCGGGGAAGACCCAGGGAAGACCCAGCGAAGACTCGGGGAAGACCCAGGGAAGACCCAGCAAAGACCTGGGGAAGACCCGGGGAAGACACAGGGAAGACCCAGCGAAGACTCGGGGAAGACCTGGGGAAGACTCGGGGAAGACCCAGGGAAGACCCAGCGAAGACTCGGGGAAGAGCCGGGGAAGACCCGGGGAAGACCCGGGGAAGATCCGGGGAAGACCCAGGGAAGACCCAGGGGAAGATCCGGGGAAGACCCAGGGAAGACCCGGGGAAGATCCAGGGAAGACCCAGGGAAGACCCAGGGAAGAGCCGGGGAAGACCCGGGGAAGACCCGGGGAAGACCCGGGGAGATCCGGGGAAGACCCAGGGAAGACCCAGGGGAAGACCCGGGGAAGACCCAGGGAAGACCCAGGGAAGAGCCGGGGAAGACTCGGGGAAGGCCCGGGGAAGAGCCAGGGAAGACTCAGGGAAGACTCGGGGAAGACCCAGGGAAGACCCAGGGAAGAGCCGGGGAAGACTTGGGGAAGACCCTACCACTGAGCTCAGCGACTGTAACATCAGGTCTCCCGCAGTCTTTATGTCATCGTGTCTGCTGTCTGTGAGTATCATTTCCTCTTCTAAGTGCAAGACTCTGTCCAGAGCTTTCATTCCTGGCACAGACACCAGCTCCAAGCCTGTCTCTCCAGCAGTATTCCCCAACACTGACACGAGGACGTTTGGCAGGACCAGCAGTGCACTATTTGGGGAATTCTAGTCCAGAATGTCCAGATTAGTGTGTGTCATCTTTACAGTAAATATCTGCATTCAAATGTGTTAAATAATCATGATGGTCACTCTCTCCTAATCACTGGCCCAGGAGCTAAAATGCAGGGTCTCTGGTGCACTGGATTCCTGTAGAGTCCGGCAAGGCATGTAGCTAACAAACGCTCTCAGCTGCTTTGACTTCTACCTGAGCGGGCAGACGGGGCCTCGGTTTAACGTCTCATCCAACAGTGCCGCACTCCCTCCATACTGACACTGTGCAGTCAAATGCAGTCACTGTTGCTTTGTGGACAAGTGATGCAGCCAATTTGCACACAGCAAGGTCCCAAAAACAGAAAGTAAATGAATGGCCAGCCAATCTGTTTCTGCGGTATTAGTTTGGGGAAGAATGTTGGCCAAGACACCAGGACTATCCCTCCTCCTGTCTGAAACTTCATGTGTTCATTAACATCCACCTGAACAGGCAGCCTGGGTCCCGGTTTAATGTCTCACTCCAAAGAACAGGACCTCTAACAATGCAGCACTCCCTTAGCACTACACTGAAGGGTCAGACTAGATTATTGGGGGTGAATTTCCGTGAACAAGAGTTCTCCTGCTTGTCCACTATAACAGTGCAAGTGCTGGTAGATAAAGCTGTAGGAAAAAAAACCCCAACATTTTGGGCTTTATAAATAGGGACATAGTGTACAAGAGTAAGCTTGTGTCAGCTGTGGCTCAGTGGTAGCAGTCTCGACCCGTCTTCACTCTCAGGTGGATGTAAAAAAAAATCCCACCGTCCTATTGGAAGAAGAACAGGGGAGTTCTCCCCAGTGTCCTGGCCCCTTAACCGACACCTAAAAAATAGATGATCTAGTCATTTATTTCATTACTCTTTGTGGGACCTTGCTGTGCAAATTGGCTGCCACGCTTCCTACATTACAACAGTGACTACACTTCAAAAAGTACTTCATTGGCTGTAAAGCACTTTGGGACATCCTGAGGTCATGAAAGGCGCTATATAAATGCAAGTCTTTCTTTTTTAAGAGTAAAGAAGTAGCGATAGATTTGTACAAAGCATTGATTAGGCCTCAATTATCGTACTGCGTGCAGATTTGGACGGCCAATTATAGAAAGGACATTCCAGCCAGAGCAAGCATTGAGCATAGATTCACCAGGATGATGCCAGAAATGGAAAATTATAGTTTTGAGAAGAGATTTGAAATACTGGGACAGTTTCCACTGGAGCAGAGAAGGCTAATAGGGGCTAAGAGGGGAATTAATAGTCAGTTTGAGGAGGGTATGCTGGGTGAGGAACACCGACTGGATAATCGGGAGCAGGTGTTCATGGCAACAACAACAACTGGCATTTATATAGCGCCTTTAACATAGTAAAACGTCCCAAGGTGCTTCACAAGAGCGTAACCAGACAAAATTTGCATGTTGTGCCTTCAGCCATCCTGAAACTGGGTGGTTGGACTTGTGTCGGTGCTTGTGGCATTTGGAGACAGTGACACCGTGGCTTCTTCTTGGACCCTGGGAGCTCCGACTGATTCTGAGCCAGCATTGACAATAGCCTCAGAGGGCATTGTGGCCAAGTCCCTTCCTACCCTTATACGATAGCAAAATACTGCGGATGCTGGAATTCCGAAATAACAACAGAAAATGCTGGAAAAACTCAGCAGGTCAGGCAGCATCCGTGGAGAGAGAAACAGAGTTAACGTTTCAGGTCGAAGACCTTTCGTCAGAACTGGAAAAAAACAGGAAATGGTTTCCTACCCTTGACCTACATCCATATCCCCACTGTCCAAGCCACATAAGGAGATATTAGGACAGGTGACCAAATGCTTGGTCAAAGACGTAGGTTTTAAGGAGCATCTTAAAGGAGGAGAGGGAGGTAGAGAGGCGGAGAGGTTCAGGGAGGGAGTTCCAGAGCTTAAAGCCGAGATGGCTGAAGGCACGGCCACCAATGGCAGTGGAGAAGCAGGGACCTACTGGCCAGAGGAGCAGCTCGTGTTCTCTCTAATTGCCGAGCCTCACGGGCCTGTGTATGCAAGATTGCTCGCTGAGCACGAGTGTTATCTGCAGTGATCTGAGTCTGGCCAAAGCAACCTGCAAGGTCTAACACCATCTGCGGAGGAGTCCATGGTGTGCATCTGTGCACCTGCATAATGGTTCCTTGGAACAGCTGAGGCATGTGTAGCAATTCCAAGGGGCTTCTACAGTGGAGTTCCTCAAAGCAGAGGTCCTTTTTATAGTAAGAGGGCCATTTGCCCAGTTGGAGAGTCGTTCATGAATGCTCATATCGCTACGATGGAGTATTGGGCTCAAAAGTGCAGCAGGCCCTCTTGTCTGGTTTCAACTTGCTGGGCAGTCAGATGGAGAGAGCCTATACCTAGGGCTTCATGAATCTCACTGCAGCCCGGTGCACTGCTCCCACACAGATCAGTGGCTGCAGAGGGGGGAGTGATCAGCTGGAGAGGGCACAGACGAGGCTGCTTCCTCTCTGGGCAGTCACCTGTGCCCTCTCCAGCCTCCCAGGAGACGTGGCAGAAAGTGAGCAGTACCAGGCAGCATTGCGACAGCTAAAGATCACTCTAGCGACCCAACACAAGGAAAGCGCAGGACCAAATCAATACTGAGAGTCTCCCACTGACATCCCAACGCCAACCACCTTACGTACCCTTGTCACTGGTGAAACATCTAGGAAGAGCAACAGGTTGGTTAGCTTCTGGAAGAACCACATCAAACACTGCCACCTAGTGGAAGCATTGAGATAAAATACACTGAGCAACTACACTTATCACTTGTGAGTATTTAATTATTTATACTTCAGCTTTTTGCCTGGAGAGTTTAATCATGATGGTGCAGAATAAAACAAGAGCTCATCAAAGGATGGGCACCCACGGTAGTTGAGGTGGTGCAGAGGACGATGTTAGTAAAGGTGTTTTGGGTATATGACTGTTGGTGAATTGGGGAGCTCAGGCACTTGGGCAAGGAGTCATAGAGTTATACAGCACAGAAAGAGGCCCTTCAGCCCATCGTGCCCACGCCGGCCATCAAGCCCTGTCTATTCTAATCCCATTTTCCAGCACTTGGTCCGTAGCCTTGTACGCTATGGCGTTTCAAGTGCTCATCTAAATGCTTCTTGAATGTTGTGAAGGTTCCTGCCTCTACCACCCTTTCAGACAGTGAGTTCCAGATTCCAACCACCCACTGGATGAAAACGTTTTTCCTCAAATCCCCTCTAAACCTCATTGTTATGTTCATTAATAACTAGTCGTTTTCATTATGAACAGCAAGCTTAGAGCTTAGTCATTTATTCAGCCATGTTCTCTACTATGCAGCATCCATCTTGACTACTGCCTTGTGGGTAGCCTAGTGCATCATGGGTAGTCCAGTATTTAAACATACAGCAATATACAGCTCAACGGCTCCACCTAGTGTACCATTCTAGAATGACAGGTTACTGATCATTACATCCCCCTTTCTTTGAGGTTAAACAAAATCAATATCAATCAACTTTCAAGAAACACGATAAAGATGATATCAGTAACACTTTTGTTAGTGCTCTATAAACATAAACATTTTCACAACAGTCAACACATTTTCAAAGCTTTAATCAGGCTTTTTTATTTCACGTGTGGATCTTCTCAGCACAGGTAAGTCTGATGTGTTTGCATGAGAGCCTGTATGTGTGTTTGTGTTAGATTGTTCTCGTGGTGAGTGACAAGATTCAGTTGCAGCATTGTCATCGATTTGCTCTTGAATAGTTTCTTGTGTTTTTAGGAGGGAATGGCGGTTCCTCCTGAGAATCTGTCCTTCCTCAGTTCTAACAGTGTATGACTTTGGTCTTACTTCCTCAAGAACTGTAGCTTTCCTGTTCCATGCATCTGGATTCTCAATCCTGACAACATAATTCCTTGTCAATGGTTTTAGAGTTTTGGATGACTTGTCATACTATGATTTCTGTTTCAGCTTTAACAGTTGAAGTCTCTGTCTCAGTTCCTTACTCTGCTTTTCTTTTGCACAGCAGGGTAGTGTGGTGCGCAACTTGCGACCCATTAGGAGTTCAGCAGGTGAAGAACCAGAGTCTAAAGGTGAGGCTCGGTAGCTCAGCAGGGCGAGATAAGGATCAGACTTGCTTTCTGTTGCTTTCTTCAGTAGCTGTTTGAGAACGTGAATGCCTTTTTCTGCCTTACCATTCGACTGAGCATACAAAGGACTGGATGTGATGTGTTGAAAGTCATACTGCGCTGCAAACTGTTGCCACTCCTTACAGTTGAAGCATGGACCATTGTCGCTAACAGCTATCCTGGGAATTCCATGTCTGGCGAAGATGGATTTTACATGCATTATGACACTGCTTGCTGTGGTGCTTGAGAGCAGCGCCATCTCAGGATAGTTAGAATAGTAGTTAATCACTAATAGATAGTCTTTACCATTCAAATGAAAAAGGTCCATACCAACCTTCTGCCATGGTGCTGTTGTTAAGTCAGCTACTATCATTGGTTCCTTTGCTTGTTTGTTTTGGTGTTTCTGACATGTCTCACATTTGCCTATCATGTTCTCAATGTCCTTATTTATGCCAGGCCAATAAACAGTGTCTCTTGCTCTCCTTTTGCATTTTTCAATTCCGAGGTGTCCCTCATGAATCTTTTTGAGCATGTCTTGACGTAGAGCCTGTGGAATGACTATTCTGTTCTGTTTTAGTAATAGTCCACTTGCGACACTCAACTCTGACCTGATGTGACAGTATTTTGGACAGGAACCTTTTGGCCAACCATTGTGAATGTTCTCTATTACTGTTTGTAACACAGTGGGCCAGAAATTCAGTGGGCTTTGCGCCCAGTTACCGCCCAAAGAGGGCTTCTGCGCAAGTGTAAGAGGGTGCGCTGATATTCAGCGCTGCGGTAATGGCGGCGGTAGCCGGTAGCGCTGCGCAGACACCGATGACGTCATCGGTGTGCGCAGTGCCCCGGTTCCGCCCCGCTTCCGGCCCAAACCCCATATTTAGTTGCGGCCGCCTCTTCTGCAGCGGCCGCAAACAGCGATTGAAAAACGGGGCCGTACTGCTGCGCTACTGGGGCGCTTTAAGGTGGAGGTGCGGCCGGCCGCTTTTTCGGCGGCCGCCTGCCCGCACCTCCATCCCCGGCCTCCTCCACCCCCCCCCCCCGCGGCATTGCCAGCTGCTTTCCGCGAGCCCGGCATTTCTCCGTGGTGCCGGGCTCATTTGCCGGCACAATCCAGCGGCGATCTCGTTGTTGCAGGCACCTCCACCTTAAGAGAAGGAGGAGGCCTGCAGTACCGCAGCCTGCCGCACCGCATCGGGTGGCGCAGCGGGGCCTACAGCGCAGAAATTCAGTTTCAGCGCCCCAAGCGGGGGCGGGCACACCCTGGAATAGCGCCCGGTTCCGACTTGGGGCGCAAAAGCCGAATATCTGATGGGCGCACCTGGCTCCGCGCGCAGCGCTAACTTTTGGGCGTTAGCCTGCTGGCGGGCCTTAACTGAATTTCTAGGCCTGTATCTTTTACTGTTTCTTCTGCTATTTGCTTTGATTTTGTGTCTGACACGGGCAGCGCAGCAGTGACCATACTCACATGAACATCCACATCTTCTTCAGTAGAGCTCACATGACTCATTGTGGGTGCTCGGGATAGTGCATCTGCTAACACTATGTGTTTGCCTGGTGTGTAGATCAGTTCAAAGCCATATCTTTGCAGCTTCATCATGAGTCGTTGAATCCTTGGAGACATCTCATTCAGATTTTTTTTAATGATGGCAACCAGTGGGCTGTGGTCTGTCCTTTTCAATCTGGGCGTATCGACACTCAGAATCAGTCATAGACCTGGAGGCATAGGCAACAGGCTTCGAATCTTCACCCTCTGCTTGTAGCAAGACTGTGCCTAGGCCATCTTTTGATGCATCCGTTGACACTTTGATTCTCTTTGTTGGGTCAAAGAAAGTGAGTACAGGTGTGGTTGTCAGCACTGTTTTGAGGTTCATCCACTCTTGTTCATGTCTTTCTGTCCATGCGAACTCATTTGTTTTACGTAGCAGGTCTCGCAGACAGGCTGTCTTGGCTGACAAGTTAGGAATGAACTTTCCAATGAAGTTTATCATCCCCATGATGCGTAGCACTCCTTTTTTGTCAGTGGGTCGGGGCATGTTGATTATGGCGTTTACTTTTTCCATACCTGGCTCTATTCCTTTACCAGATAGATTATCTCCTAGGAAAGTGACTTCCTGGATGCCAAACTGACACTTGACTTTGTTGAGCTTCAGTCCATTCCGGCGTATGCTCTGTAGCACTTTAGTCAGTCTTTCATTGTGTTCTTTCAGTGTGGAGCCCCAGATGATGATGTCATCAACATAGATCCAAACTCCTTCCAGACCTTCAATTATGTGTTCCATCGCTCTATGAAAGATTTCAGATGCAGGTATTATCCCAAAAGGCATTCTGAGGAAACAATACCTGCCAAATGGTGTGTTGAAGGTACAGTATTTGGTGCTCTCTTCATCCAGTTTTAGTTGCCAAAATCCTTGTGAGGCATCGACCTTTGTGAAGTATCTGGCACCTGACATTTCACTGGTGATTTCTTCTCACTTGGGAATCTGGTAGTGTTCACGTTTTATGTTTGCATTTAAGTCCTTTGGATCCATGCATATTCTTAGATCATTGTTCTTTTTCTTTACACATACCATGGAGTTAACCCAGTCTATTGGCTCTTCGACTTTCCTGATGACTCCTAGTGTGGTCATTCTGTCCAGTTCTTTCTTGAGCTGGTCACGCAGGGGTGCTGGAACTTTCCGTGGAGCATGTACCACTGGCTGAGCATCCTCCTTTAGCTGGATCTTGTAAGTGAATGGTAGAACTCCAAATCCTTTGAACACATCCTGGAAATTACTCACTACAGAATCCACCGAGTCATCTGGTCTGCTTATGGCACAGTTTATACGGTAGACTCTCTTGACCAATTCTAAGTCCTCACAAGCTTTGTCACCTAGTAGTGAATCAAGTCCTTCAGCCACAACCGAAAACATGAGATGATGCACTTTGTCTTTGACTGTCACTTTAAGTCGGCATACACCTAAGCTATCTATTTTCTGTCCATTATAGTCCTTCAGTAGTACTGACTTTTTCTGTATTTTGGGCTTTTCTTTCATATGTTTAATGTCACTCATACTGATTAAGTTTGCTTTTGTCCCAGTGTCTAGTTTCAATGTAACAAATGCTCCATTTACCTGCAGTGGCATCATCCATTTGTCCTCTTTTACTGCATTAATTTTATGTTCAGCATTGTCCATTCCTGAGGGCTGTACATTTTCTGTATCCTTTTTGATATTGTCACATGACACCATTCGTACAAAAAATGTCTCACTTAAATCAGTGTCCTCAATCACATTAACTCGTTGCCCTTTCTTTGTTTTTACTTTTGAAAAGCATTGTTTGGCAAAGTTATTCTTTCCATAACATTTTGTGCACATTTTTCCAAATGCTGGGCATTGTCGTGACTGATGTTTGTAACCACAGCGTTTACAATTAAAAATTCCTTCCTCCGATTGCTTTTCATTTCTTTTCTGCCCACATTTCTTCCCTTTGTAGGACACAGCACTGCCAGCAGCACAGTCACTCATTACAGTCGCATCATTATTAATTTCACTGAAAGTCTTTGCGTGCTTTTGAGCTAGCTCACTGGCTTGACATATTTTCACAGCATTTTCCAATGTTAGTTCGGTTTCTCTCAACAGACGTTCCCTGACCTTTTTATCATGAATACCAAACACAATCTGGTCACGAATCATGGATGATTTCAGTTCAGAGAAATTACATGTCTGTGCTTTCAGTTTCAGATCGGTCACAAGCTATCAAATGTCTCATTTTGCTGCTGTGTCTGTGAATGGAACACGTACCTCTCATAGGTTTCGTTCTTTTTGGGAGAACAATGTGTATCAAATTTCTTTAGCACATCGTCTATTTTTTCTCTGTTCTCCTGTGGATTAAATACAAAAGTATTAAATACCTCTATTGCCTGTGGGCCTGCAACCGTGAGCAGTAATGCTATTTTCCTTGCGTCTGGCATCGTACCGAACCCGATGGCAGCAATGTAGAGTTCGAATTGTTGTTTGAAAGTCCGCCAATTGTAGTCAACATTCCCCGTGAGTTTCAAACCCTCCGGTGGCTTCAAAGTCTGCATGTCGCGTTTCACAATATTCAGCAGATTTTACCAATCCTGGTACCATGTTATTTTCATTAATAACTAGTCGTTTTCATTATGAACAGTTAGCTTAGAGCTTAGTCATTTATTCAGCCATGTTCTCTACTATACAGCATCCATCTTGACTACTGACTTGTGGGTAGCCTAGTGCATCATGGGTAGTCCAGTATTTAAACATACAGCAATATGCAGCTCAACAGCTCCACCTAGTGTACCATTCTAGAATGACAGGTTACTGATCATTACACTCATGCCTCTTACCTTGAAACTATGCCCCCTGGTTATTGACCCCTCTACTAAGGAGAAAAGTTGCTTTCTATCTACCCTATCTATGCCCCTCATAATTTTATACACCTCAATCAGGTCCCCCCTCAGCCTTCTCTGCTCTAAGGAAAACAACCCCAGCCTGTCCAGTCTCTCTTCATAGCTGAAGCGCTCCAGCCCAGGTAACATCCTGGTGAATCTCCCCTCCTATAGTGTGGTGACTAGAACTGCACACAGTATACCAGCTGTGGCCTAAATAATGTTTTGTACAGCTCCATCATAACCTCCCTGCTCTTATAGTCTATGCCTCGGATAATGAAGGCAAGTATCCCATATGCCTTTTTAACCACCTTATCTACCTGTCCTGCTGCCTTCAGGGATCTATGTACATGCACACCCTCTGATCCTCTGTCCTTCCTAGGATCCTACCATTCATTGTGTATTCCCTTGCCTTGTTAGTCCTCCCAAAGGTTTAATTTTCAGGATTAAATTCCATTTGCCACTGTTCTGCCCATCTAACCATCCCGTCTATATCGTCCTATAGCCTGAGGCTTCCCTCCTCACTATTTACCACTCCACCAATTTTCGTGTCATCTGCGAACTTACTGATGATACCTCCTAGATTCATATCTAAATCATTAATGTACACTACAAACAGCAAAGGACCCAGCACCGATCCCTGCGGTACACCACTGGACACAGGCTTCCAGTCACAAAAACAACCTTCGACCATCACCCTCTGCCTCCTGCCACTAAGCCAATTTTGGATCCAATGTGCCAAGGAGTTTGTCTACAAGAGGTTGCCATACTGCTGTCACTGCCTGCAAAGGTGTTTCGGGGGGGACAGGATCCCGCTCTGCCATAGGCTGCAAATTGGCCACCTCCTCCATTTCTCAGACATCTCTGAAAAAAGAAAGACTTGCATTTCTACAGCGCCTTTCAGGACTACCGGACGCCCCAAAGCGCTTTACAGCCAATGAAGTACTTTTTGAAGTGTGGTCACTGTTGTAATGTAGGAAACGTGGCAGCCAATTTGCGCACAGCAAGCTCCCACAAACAGCAATAACGACCAGATAATCTGTTTTAGTGATGTTGATTGAGGGATAAATATTGGCCAGGACACCGGGGATAACTCCCCTGCTCTTCTTCAAAATAGTGCCATGGGATCTTTTACATTCACCTGAGAGCACAGATATATGGTTTAACAAAAGACGGCACCTCCAACAGTGCAGCACTCCCTCAGTACTGCACTGGGAGTGTCAGCCTAGATTTATTGAGCTCACAAGTGTCTGGAGTGGGACTGATGAATCCTTAACCTTTTGCCTCTGTGTCTGGAGTGGGATTTGAACCCTTAACCTTCTGCTCCTAGAGGTAAATGTTGCTACCAACTGAGTCATGGCTGACAGTCAAGCAGCTGAGAAAGCAAAGTTGTGCAACAAGCAACAATGATCTTGGAGTCTCAGGCAGGGGCTGTACAGCCCCTGATCCAAAGAGGCATCTGAAGTACTGATTCAACTGTAATACACTCCCTGCACTGCTCCAGGATGCCTATAACATTCTCCATTGTCCTTCCAATGGCTGCATGGACCTCATGCCTTCAACTGTCGGAAGATCTCAGCCGACATGTTGGCAGGGTGCTGTAATTGGCCTCAGTGCCCTACTGCTAAGGAGAAGTAAAAACAGCCAGAGTTTCTGCTCCCTATTCCTGCCTAGTGACCCCGACTGGACAGTGGGGGTATGGATGTAGGTTCGGGGTAGGAAGGAGCTTGGTTGCAACAACCCTCTGTGGCTATTGTCAATTCTAGGCTCAGAACCAGGTGAGCAGCAGGAATTAATGCGTGAGAGAAAGATGCGGGACTAGGTTGGTACTCAGATGCAACAACAACTTGTATTTATAAAGCACCTTTAATGTAGTAAAAACGTTCCAAGGCACTTAACAGGAGCGTCATAAGACAAAAATTTGACACCAAGCTCCCTAAAGAGATATTAGGGCAGGTTGGTCACTGAGGTAGGTTCTAAGGAACGTCTTAAAGGAGAGAGAGGTAGAGAGGCAGAGAGGTTTAGGGAGGGAATTCCAGAGCTTGGGGCCCAGGCAGCTGAAGGCACGGCCACCGATGGTGGAGCGATGGAAATCGGGGATGCTCAAGAGTCTAGAACTGGAGGAACGCAGAGATCTCGGAGAGTTGTAGAGCTGGAGAAGGTTACAGAGATAGGGAGGGGCGAGGCCATGGAGGGATTTGAATGTAAGGATAAGAATTAGAGGAAGATTTTGCAGCATGCGACCATCACAAACATATTTCATGTGACTACTTCTAGCTGCCCCATGCAGCCCAAAGAAAAAATAAAAAAAATTCAGTATCGCCCCGTTTGAGGCGCCATTATCGGCCGTGCGCAAGGTTTAGCGTCTGGCGCTGATTATCGCTTCCGACAGCAAACTTGGCTTTTATCGCCCCTGGAGGTGATTGGAGCGCTAAATCAGGTGCTTCACACCTGTCTTAAGGCACAAATGCCAAGGAGCGAGGCATTAACTCAGAGCGCTGGCGAAGCAAGGAAGGGCAAATCAAATAAACCTGCAAAGTGCTGCTCAGTACTCCAAACTCCTTCACACAGCGTTGAATCTCTCCAGAAGTCTCTCTCTCTCTCTCAGACTGCGTGGTGCAAAAATGTCATCGACAAAAAAAGGCGGTCGCTTTTAAATAGACGCTCCCCTAGTCCCGTCCTGACAGCATAATGCTCCCCTCAACCTGGCATTGCTAGCGGCAGGCGGTAAGGCAGGGGGCGCCACTCAATATCCAGTCCGGGGCGCTACCGGGGCGTTGCGCACTCGACTGACGTCACGATCTGCCGGCGCAGGAGATCGTGGTGGTAGTGTTTAGCGCCGCCGCAAAATGTCTAGTTAATTTCGCGAGCGGCGCAAACATCGCCGTGCCCGGGCGCTAGTTGCTTTGCGCCCCATTAGCGCCCTCTTAAGGCGCTAACAGGAGGCGCAAATAACTGAATCTTTCCCCCAAAGAATTGAAACACTTGGTGGCAGAAAGGGCTCTGATTTCCTTTGACAGCTTTCAAACTAACCTCGTTTTTCTTTTGTTCTAACTTCTCCCAACAGCATAAACAGATGGAGAGGTGAGATAAAGCTGAGCATGTAGATAGACCTGTGATGTTTGAATGATGTCCCATACGGCTCTCACGGGAAGAGGTGGCCAATTGGATTGGAAATAGAGTCAAATTGCAAACAAAGGAAGAAAGGCTTGGAGAGGGATGGAGGCGCCGATCGTCAGACAGTCCCGAGACTATTCAGCAACTTCGGAGTGTTTAAGCGAAAGCTTTAATATCAGAGACCCAGCACACTCTTCTTCTTCTTAGGCAGTCCCTCGGAACAGAGGATGACTTGCTTCCACACTAAAAACGCATTCTCAGGTGACTGATGAGTCCAATGCGGGACCTACAGTCTCTGTCACAGGTGGGGCAGACAGTGGTTGAAGGGGCGGGTGGGTGGGGTGCTTGGGTTGACGTGCGCTCCTTCCGCTGTTTGCACTTGGCTTCCGCTTGCTCCCGGCGAAGGGACTCGAGGTGTTCGGCGCCTTCCCGGATGCTTCTCCTCCACTTTGTGCGGTCTTGGGCCAGGGATTCCCAGGTGTCGGTGGGGATGTTGCACTTTTTCCAAGGAGTCTTTGAGGGTGTCCTTGAAGCGTTTCCTCTGCCCACCTGGGGCTCTCTTGCCGTGTCGGAACTCCGAGTAGGGCGCTTGTTTTGGGAGTCTCGTATCGGGCATGCGGACAATGTGACCCGTCCATCGGAGCTGATTGAGCGTGGTCAAAGCTTCGATGCTGGGGATGTTGGCCTGAGCAAGAACACTGATGTTGTGCTTGTCCAGCCTCCCCTTAAATGCGTCCATTCTATTCGCTTCAACCACCCCCTGTGGTAGCGAGTTCCACATTCTCACCACTCTCTGCATGTAAAGGTATCGGGGTGGCCAGGGCCTGCAGATCTGTACCCCAGCATGGACCACTGTTGTTAGGAGAGGGGGGGGAGGGCGGGGGTGAAGGAGGGAAACTAAAATTGAAATTTTAATCCAATTTCCTGGCTCGGAGTCCCCAATGCTCACAGGAGATGCATGATGTCGTGTATTGTCAATACGGTAATGTAATGTGCGAATTTGACACCAGTAAATATGGTAATGTAATGTGCATTGCATTATGGGAATTACTCGGGAAAGCAGCAGTCGGCCATTTTACAAATAAAGTGAACAACTCAGTTATAAGCCTGTCTGCTGGACTCTGATTTAATTTGACGTATCTACATGCCTGATTGAATGCATTAAAGTATAGATACAACATTGGCGACGAGGATAATGAAAAGATTCATTTTAAATAGGTAGTTCCCCAAGTTTTAGTTAGCTAGGATGGAGAAGACTGGTGTTAGATCCGTGGTTCAGTGGATAAATAATTACACGGATGCTGTACATAAACAAATAACAGGTCTTTATTGGAGGAGGGCAATCTCTAGACTGGAGTACAGAGGCATGCGCACAGCTTATATACCGGTGTGGTTACTGCCGGTACTACAGTATACAGGAGCTGTAAAAAGTAGTTCTGGCTTAAAGCACATACACTACAATTCCTCCCTTTTTAGATTAATAATACCCCCTTAATATTCAAATAACAATTACATTTTTACATGTACATTCAATAACAATAGTCCATTTATAGATTCAGTCTTTGGGGCGGCTTCCTGACCCTTTCGGGATAGCGCCTTTCCGGAGGTTCTTGTTCTTGGTGCAGAGGCGATTCTGACCCCCTTTCATCGGGTAGTTCATCGGGTTCCACTGCTACTGGGTCTGAAGTAGATACTACCAGTATGTCGGGTTCATCCCCAGGTACTCGAGACATGGGGTTGACGCATTCCTGTGATGCTAAGATCTGATCGACGTGGCGTCTCACAATGTTCTCCCCGACATCCACTGTGTACATTAATGGCCCCTGCCTTGTACATATTGTTCCGGGTTGCCACTTCTCTGTTCGATAGTCCCGGGCCAAGACTGGTTGCCCTACATTGAAGCTCCTTGTCGGCTTCTCGTTGATGTGCTGGAATTGTTTGTCCTCAACATTTCTTCGCACATTTGGTCTGAGCAAGTCCAGACGAGATCTCAACCTTCAGTTAAAGAACATCATGGCCGGGGTCTGGTTGGTAACTGTAGGTGTCGCGTTTCGGTAGGCTAATAAGAAATTGTCCATCTTATGCTGTAGTGGAATTTCCTCGTCGCACATGGCCTTTATCGCCTTCTTAAAGGTTTGTACGAACATCTCAGCCAATCCATTGGTGGCTGGATGATACGGGGCGGATGTGTAATGCCTTACCCCATTTCTTTTCATGAATTTTTGGAACTCATCAGACACAAACTGTGGTCCATTATCAGAGCAGATCTGCTCTGGCAACCCGTTTCTGGCAAATATGGTCCGTAGGGCTGCAATCGTTTTCTCTGTAGTGGTTGAAGACATCTTTATCACCTCAGGCCACTTTGAATGAGCATCCACTGCTATTAAGAACATTGAGTCCATGAATGGACCAGCGAAATCAATGTGCACCCGTTACCATGAAGAGGAGGGCCACTCCCATGGGTGTAGAGGGGCATGTGGTGGTTCATTTTGGACCTTCTGGCATCCTAAGCAGCTCTTAGTTAGGTCTTCGATTTGTTGATCGATTCCCGGCCACCACACATAAGCCCTAGCTAGGCTTTTCATTTTCACTCCCCCCAGATGACCTTCATGTAGCTCATTTAGCACTCTCTCCCTTAACATGGGTGGAATCATCACTCTGGATCCACACATCACTGTCCCCTGGCATACTGACAGCTGTTCTCTTCTGGATGAGAATGCTGGCAACAGTGAGTCGCCATGTGTTGGCCATCCCCTCACCGTCAATTCATATACCCGTGACAGCGTCGGATCATTGTGGGCCTCCTTCTCTATATCCGTGTTTGTTACTGGCAATCGTTCAATTATCGACGAATAAAATGTCTCGATAGGGTCCACTGCTAGTGCTTCCTCCACAGTAGGCAGTGGCAGGCGCAATAGCCCATCAGCGTTCCCATGCTGTCTCGTGCCTTTATATTCTATTTCATATTGATTCGCCCCTAGAAACAGGGACCATCTTTATAACCGCTGTGCAGTCATCACTGGCACGCCCTTCTTAGGATTAAAGATGGAGACAAGTGGTTGGTGGTCAGTCAGCAAGGTGAACTTCTGTCCATGCAGATAGTTATTGAATTTTTTAACTCCCCATACTAGGCTGAGGGCCTCCCTGTCAATCTGGGCGTAGTTGCGCTCGGCTGAGGTTAGTGACCGAGACGCAAAGGCTACTGGCCTCTCCAAACCGTCCGAGAATTTGTGCGACAGCACCGCTCCAATGCCGTAGGGTGATGCATCACATGCCAAACGAATTGGTAGTGCTGGGTTGAAATGGGCCAACACTCCTTTTGATGTGATCAACTCTTTACACTTCTGTAAAGCTCATCTACGTTCATCATCCCACTTCCATGGTACCCCTGTTTGCAGTAGGGTGTTCAGCGGGTGTAATACCGTAGACAAATTTGGTAAAAACTTGTGGTAATAGTTTACCAGCCCGAGGAACGACCTTAGTTGTGACACATTTTCCGGTGCTGGAGCCTTGACTACTGCCTCAATCTTGTCAGGGGACTTATGTAACCCTCTTCATCGATGACGTGGCCGCAATACGAGACCTGTTTCTGGGAAAACTCGCACTTGTGGTGATTAGCTTGAAGCCCATATTCCTTTAATCTGGCGAGCACCTTCTCCAAGTTAGCGAGGTGATCACCGTTATTTTCGCCCGTGACCAAGATGTCGTCCAAATAACACTGGGTCCCTGGAATCCCTTGCAGGACCTGATCCATCGCTCTTTGCCAGATAGCCGGAGCCGAGGCTACTCCAAACACCAGCCGGTTGTATTGATAGAGACCTTTATGGGTGTTGATCGTAAGGTAATGTTTCGAAGCTTCTTCTACCTCCATTTGCAAGTACGCCTGGGCTAGATCAATTTTGG
Organism: Somniosus microcephalus; assembly: GCF_052327205.1. Taxonomy (NCBI): domain Eukaryota; kingdom Metazoa; phylum Chordata; class Chondrichthyes; order Squaliformes; family Somniosidae; genus Somniosus; species Somniosus microcephalus. The sequence goes on from NC_141015.1 coordinate 14,286,842, forward strand.
TGAAGCGTTTACCACCAGATAGCGAGGCGAAAATATCCTCAATTCGTGGAAGCGGATATTGCACCGTGTGAAGGACTGGGTTCACTGTCACCTTAAAATCCCCACAGATGCGGACCTTCTTTGGTTCCCCAGGTGTATTACTCAACGACCTCTTCATTACAGGAACGATGGGTGTAGCCCACTCGCTCCAATCCACTTTGGATAGTACTCCTGAACGTTCCAACCCTTCCAGCTCTGCTTCAACCGCTGGTCTGATCGCATAAGGCACTGGTCTGGCCTTCAGAAACTTTGGGCTTGCATTATCCTCTATTTTAATTGTTGCTGTTATTCCTTTTAGTGTTCCTAGTCCCTCCTGGAACACTTATTTTGCGTCAGTTAGCATTTTTGACAGTCGTCCAGGTGTGACGTCGTCATCCTTTTTGGCCGCCACCTTCAGTGCCTTTATGGAATGCCAATCTAAATGTATCTTCTGGATCCATTCATGTCCTAGCAGTGGTGGTCCTCCATTTGGCAATACATATATATCCATTTTAGGCATTTCCTGACCTTCATATGTCACTTTCACCCTTATTTTTCCTTTGGGGTAGACTTTTTGCCCCGTATATGTCTTCAAGACAATCTCTGTAGCTTTCAAGGGTATGTGTGAAAATAGCCGCTTGTAGTCTCTTTGATTTATGACTGTTAGAGCTGACCCTGTGTCCAATTCCATTTCCACTTGGACTCCGTCTATCTTGAGTGTAACCCAGATAGTCTGGTGATCCTCCATTTCAGTTACATTATGTAGTTTCAGACAACCCAGCTCCTTGCTTCCGGAGTCTGTGTCACTTTTCTGTTCGTCTGAACCACTGTTCATCACCTGGTGTACCTTTTTGTACTTCTGTGGAGATTTCTTACTGTTGGTTTTCTTCCCAGACCTGCAGACTCTTGCTATGTGTCCTGCTTTCCCACACTGTCTGCACACTTGGTCCTTGAACCAACAATCTTTCTGGTCATGTGTTGTTCTGCCACAGCGATAGCACTTCCCTGTTCCATAGGTCATTTCGTTGGTGCCATATTCTTGCGGTCTCCGTTGTATCTCTGCAGCGCCCCTTGCGGCTGCTTCGTGTGATACTGCCATCGTGAAAGCTTTGTCCAGCTTAAGGTCCTTTTCTGATAGAAGCCGTTTCTGGGTTCCTTCACTTTGTAGCCCACACACAAACTTGTCCCTTAACGTGTCTGCTAGTCCCGCTCCAAACTGGCAGTATTTCGATAGCTTGCGCAGTTCCGTTAGGTACTCAGCATTGCTTTCGTCTTTGTGTTGGTTCCTTTTATGGAACTTAAATCGTTCTGCTATCAGCAGCGGTGTGGGGTTTAAGTGGTCCTGTAGGATTTCTACTATGCTTTCAAAATTCTTGTTTACCGGCTTCTCTGGGGTTATTAGATTTCGCAGTAACCCATAAGTTTTTGCACCCATGGAATTTAACAGAACCAGTGCTTTATTAGCATCTGGCACTTCATTCACCCTGCAGAACACCTCAATACGTTCCACATATGTCGCCCAATCTTCGACTTCATTGTCGAACGTGGAGATACTGCCACTCTTCGGCATCCTTGGTTGTGCGTTAACTATCACCAATGGCGCCTCCCGCGCTTCCCCTTCTTCTCCGCTGGCACAAAATGGCATCTCCTGTGCTTTCCTTCCTTCCCGCGCTCGCCCGTCTTCTCCGCTGCAGCTTTGCAAAATGGCGTCTCCCGCGCTCTTCCTTCTCCGCGGCTCAATGGCGCCTCCCGCGCTCCCTGCTTCTCCACGGCTCAATGGCATCTCCCGCGCTCACACTGCTTCTCCACGGCTCAATGGCGTCTCCCCTTGCTTCGCCCCGCAGACCCTGATCAGCCCGTGATCCCTGGCTGTGCTCTGTGTGTTCTTCTCTTGATATTTGTCGACGCCGCTCAGTCTAGAACCCGGCTGTTTCTTACCCTCTCTCCGGTTTTGCAGTATTTTTCCTCGACGCCGCTCGGTGATCAACCCCCGGCTGCGCCCTGCTCTCTTCACCCTTTTTCTTACCCCATCGACGCTGCCCGGCTCTCTCTCTCTGCCGTCGGTCAGCTCCAGCCGGCGCTGCTCGGGAAGGGTCTGCTCTGGACCTGTCGTCGGTCTCTTACTGCTCGTTGTGGCTGGGGAACCAAGCCCGGCTCTCCACAGCCTCCCCAGTGAAGTTGGATCTCTGCCTGACTGCTGGGCGGTTGCTCGCGGTCGACGCCCGTGTTCCTGGACTCGACTATTTTTTTTGGTTTTTTTTGTTTAATGTTGCAGGTAGATTCGCATCAACACTCGTCGCCACTGTTAGATCCGTGGTTCAGTGGATAAATAATTACACGGATGCTGTTCATAAACAAATAACAGGTCTTTACTGGAGGAGGGCAATCTCTAGACTGGAGTACAGAGGCACGCGCACAGCTTATATACCGGTGTGGTTACTGCCGGTACTACAGTATACAGGAGCTGTAAAAAGTAGTTCTGACTTAAAGCCTATGGCCTAGAAATTCAGTAGCGTTCGCCAGCCGTTAACGCCTTAAGAGGGGTAGATTTCCAGCGCTAGGCACTTAGCGCCCGGGCGCAGTCCGATCTGTGCCTACGCCCAACTTCAGTTGACATTTAGCGCCGGCGCAAAGTGTTTGCGCCCGCTCAGCTGCGCTCGCAGCTTATGACGTCATTTCGTCGTGCAACGCTGTTTGTGCGCCCCAAACCGGAAATTCAGTGGCGCCCGCCCAATGTGGGCGTGGCGCTGTTAAGAACTGTGAACTGGAACGCAGCAGAGGCCCTGCGGGCCTCGGGGAGCGCTAATTAAAGGGCACTTAGACTGAACTATAAAGGCCAGCCATTTTGCTGCAATGACTTTAGTGCTTTGGATTTCTGGACAGAGACCAAGGAACAGACCTTACTGATTTGGGACAACATAGGAGAGTTATTTTTGGCTTCTGGCCAGAGCTTGGAAATTAGACTCATTGTGATTTCACTGTTTGCAAGTTTATTATGGGGGCTGCATGGGGTTCCAACCCTCAGTTCCAGCATTATGTGCGAAGGGCTCGCAGACGCTGTGTGAGAGGGCTCGCAGACGCTGTGTGAGAGGGCCAGCCATGCCTAGACGCAGAGGGGCCATCAGGCGTCGGCAACGTAGGCCTTACCCACTCAGGGAATACCGGCAGCAGGTGTCCTATCTCACCATGACTGCCGCGCATTGTGTTAAGAGGCTGCGCTTCAGAAGGGAGGTGGTTGCAGAGATCTGCCAGCTGCTTCACAGAGATCTGTGTCCACAGCTGATGTGCAGGACGTCTCTGTCGGTGGAAGTGAAGGTCACGGTGGCTCTGAACTTTTATGCAAGCGGCTCCTTCCAAGCCGCTGCTGGGGACATAGCGAACATCTCCCAGTTCGCCGTGCATCGCTGCATCCGGCAGGTCACCGATGCCCTTTTCACAAGGAGACACCAATTCATCTCCTTCCCCATGACCCTAGAGAGGCAGGAGCAGCGTGCAGTCGGATTTGCCAGGATCGCCAACTTCCCCATGGTGCAGGGCGCCATTGACTGCACGCATGTGGCTATGCGGGCACCTATCGACAATGCCGAGGATTACCGCAACCGGAAGGGCTACCATTCCCTCAATGTACAGCTGGTGTGTGACCACAGGCAGCGCATCCTAGCTGTCAATGCCCGCTTTCCAGGAAGCAGCCACGATGCATTTATCCTGCGCCAGACTACTGTGGTTGACATGTTCGAGGCACAGCCTCCACCAAGGGGATGGCTTATTGGGGACAAGGGCTACCCTTTGTGTACATGGCTCATGACCCCGCTCCGCACGCCCAGGACCCCTGCGGAGGAGGCATACAACAAAAGCCATCAAGCCACAAGGAACATCATAGAGCAAACGATTGGCGTCCTCAAGCAACGGTTCCGCTGTCTGGATCGTTCCGGCGGATCTCTACAGTATTCGCCAGATAGAGTCTCCCAGTTCGTCGTCATTTGCTGCATGCTGCACAACCTGACTACCAGCAGGACTCAGGCACTGCCACCTCGCGTTGGACCACCACCTCAGGAGGATGAGCAGGAGGACCATGAGGAGGAGAAGGAGGAGGAGGAGGACCAGCCCAGGAGGGAGCCACAAGGTCCAAGGGCCGTCCGCCGGCGGCTTATTGAACGACACTTCTAGGCCCCCTGTCAGGGAATGGCTTGTGGCAATGAACGCACCTGAATGCAGCCGCTCCGCAAGCCCTCAGCCGGTTAACGCAACAACCACTTGAAACATGACACCTGGACAAGCTGAATAAATAAAAAGCTTTATTTAACAAACTCAGGGCCCTTCCCACATGAAACAGAAAAACAGACAAGACCCCCAAAAAACAGTCAAAAACATATCTCACTCCCACAACCTGGGGAGGAATAACAAAAATTGTCCTTCCAATTGGCCTTCATCCTCGGCCTTACCAAAATAAGCCCCCCCCCTCCAGAACACAAACACCCCCATATAAAAAAAACAGTTGGCAACACACTCTACTTGGTGTGCCGACAGGGCGAGTCCTTGTGCAGGCTTCTCCGGCCCCTGCCCGACCTGTTGCTCCGCCTCAACCTGGGCCCTGTGGGTGTTGCAAGGCTGGGGGAAGGCTCCTGAGGGGCACAATGCGTGACGGCAGATGCCCTTGGGGGTCGGCCTAGACGAGGTCTGGCCCTGGAGGGGCCGGCTGCTGACTGCTGCAGCTGTGGCTGGCCAGCATCAGTCTCTCCAGCTGCTCGTCGCACCTTGGCTGGGGGAGTGGCAGTGGCAGCTGCAGCAATGGGGGCAAGCTGGCTGATGCCAGGCGCTCGCTGGTCGCCAGAGACACTGGCACTCGGCCGGCCTGGCACTGCAGCAAGCGCAGCAATCTGGTGAAGGCCAGACCACTGTGCTGCAGCAGGGCGGCGGGTGCCCTGGCGATGCTTCCGTGACACAGCGAGTGTGGCAGAAGTGAGTGCGCGAACTGCCCTGGTCTGTGCCCGCATCAGATCAGCCAATGTCTGGACGGCACCACTCATGAACTCGCGACTCGCGTCCTGTGCTGCCGCGAGTTGGTCGACACCCCTGGCCTGTGCTGCCGCGAGTTGCTCGACACCCCTGGCCTGTGCTGCTGCGAGTTGCTCGACACCCCTGGCCTGTGAGTCCCCGAAATTGGCCACACTATGAGCCAGGGACTCAATGGCCTGAGGCAACTGTCCCACAACCCCCATGAACTCATTGTGGCGCCGCTCCGAGGCCGCGGACATTTCATCAAGGAGGCGCACCTCCTGGGCGAGGACCATCTCCGGACTGGAGGGCGGACTCTCCCTCTGGGGAGAAGGCCACCGAGCTGCCCGGCCCTTCCCGCGTGCCTAGACGCCACTGGGCTCAGCAACTGCCCTCCCCTGCAACACTTCCCCCCTCTGGGGAGAAGGCAGCCATGCTGCCCAACCCTTCCCGCGTGCCTGGACGCCACTGGGCCCAGCAACTGCCCTCCCCTGCAACAATTCCCCCCTCTGGGGAGAAGGCAGCCGTGCTGCCCGACCCTTCCCGCGTGCCTGGACGCCACTGGGCCCAGGAGCTACACCCCCCTGCAACACTTCCCCCTGGCTCTCCTCCAGGCAAGACGTGTCCCCTCCATTGCCATCCCCTGGCGCGGATGAGGGTTCCCCCGATGTGCCGCCTTCCTCTTGGTCCTCGTCGTCCTCCTCTTCCGAGGGACTGGCACTCTCAGCTTCAGGGACCTCCTCCTCACCAGCTGAAAGCAGGAAGGCACAAGAGTAGCTTTAGAGTGAGGACAGGGCGTCAGCGAGGGAGGCATGAGTGGTGCCATTATGCGCATTGGTGGGACAGTGGCAAAGGATGTAGATCTGAAGCGCAAGGGGAACCAGAGAGGTCCAAACGGTCATGTCCTTACCATTGGGTCCCAGCACAGGGTCGGCATCTCCAATAGCAACGGGGCCAGTCACCCGGCCATGCACGAGTCGAGCCACGCTCTCCTCCAGCTGACTGAGCTGCTGGAACTGGGGACGGCCTCCCCCGGTGACAGTCTGGCTCTTCAAATTCCGCACCAGCTTGGCCTGCAAGAGAAAGGACGGCCTCTAAGTACAGTGTGGTGCCCTGTTGTTGTGTGCACTGCCTCCCATGGTCGAATAGCTTGGCCAGTGTGTTAAGTGCAGAGAGTGCTATTGATGATCATGCCAGTGCCATAGCTGCGGGAGGAGGGCTGGCCATTAGGCCTTTGAGGTCCCTTTGCCCATAATGTGAGGTGCACATGCAAGGATGAGGAGGACACTGGAAAGGGTACTCACCCTGACCAACAGACTGAGGTCGTTGAACTTCTTGAAGCATTGGTCAGCAGTCCTGGGGACATCGCTGTTGGCTGACACCCTCAGGGCGATTTCCCTCCAGGCTCTCCTGTACTGCCTCCTGGGAGCCTTCTTGCCACTGTCCGGGCACAATATCTCTCTGTTCTTTTCCAACCCCCTAAGCAGCACCCTCAAAGCATGCTCTGAGAAGCGCTGCGCTCGTTCACGGGCCTTCTGCATGGCTTCAGGCGCTATTTGGGTCCACCAGCAGTGTTCAGGCCTAGCTGCAGGGCTCCACTATCCAGGGCGTGGCTGCAGACAAAGTCGACCCTTCCCCCTTTAAGAGCTGGCCGGCGTCAGGGTGTCTGCTGTCAATCAAAACATGACCGCACCTGCGCTGCGCCCGGCCTCGGCGTTATCAGTCCGCACCGCCGGCTTAGCGCCTAAAGATAGGAGTGCAACGCCAGTTTCAGCGCTCGCCCAAACTCCTTGGCCAAAGCTACTGAATTTCGGCGAAGTGGCCTCCACTTTCCGGCGGGCGCTAACTTTAGCGCCCGCCCGACTTTACCACCCCAAAAGTGGCTATACTGAATTTCTAGGCCATACACTACAACTGGCATTCAAAATTTTGCTTGCTTCGCCGAGCCAGCCACGTTGGGTCCAAGATGGACGAGATGGTTAACGTCTTTTGAGCTTTATGCCAACGGCAAAGGACTCATTATCGATGATACCTCTACAGCTGCCACAAAGCAGAGGAGAAGAGCTCTACTTCTACACCTAGCAGGACCAGATGTCCAGGATATCTTTTCGACTCTACTGGACACAGGAGAGCCAGCAGACTACACGGTGGTGGTTAGTGCTTTGAATCACCACTTCGTGCCCCAGGTCATAAGTTGTCCCAGAAGACAGGTGAGACTGTGCAACAATTTGCTACTCGCTTGCAGCAGGCTGCTAAAGACTGTGCTTTTGGGGGGGATGCGGATAATCAAATAAGAGACGCTATCCTGAGTAGGTGCACGTCAGCCTATGTGCGGAGGAAATTGCTAGAGGAAGGGCATGGTCTAACGCTCGCCCGCACGTTACAAGTGGCCTCACAATGTGAAAACATCGAGGAGCAGTTGTCAGCCATGTCATGTACAAAGAAGGCAGAGACAGATACTGTTCGTCGTGTTACACAGAAAAGAGGGTATTATGCGAAAAGCTCGACAGAGAAACCAAAGGGAAATGGCGATAGGAACAAAAGGAAATGTTACAGATGTGGACACATAGACCACATGGGCAGAGATCCGAAATGCCCAGCACGCGATGAACATGTCATAAGTGCAAGGGAAAGGATCATTTCTCCAAAGTATGCCGCACAAAGGGTACAAAGAAACACAGTGTGAACAATGTAGAGGAACAAAATGACTTTGCATTTGCTGTTACTAGAAATAACATGACAGAGCGACTTACCTTTTGTGTGGGGGGAGTAAACCTGAGAATGTTAATTGATACAGGTGCAACTAGTAATGTGATAGATGAGAATACATGGGGAGGATTAAAGTCAGAACACATTAAGTGTCAGTCACATGTCCCTAAGACAGAGAGAAAGTTATTCTCTTATGCTTCTAGCCGACCACTGTCAGTTAAAGGTGTATTCACATGTGGGATTACAATAGGTAAGAGAACTGAGCAGGCGGAGTTCATTGTGGTTAAAGGCCATGGAGAGCCGTTGCTAGGAAGGGAGACAGCCATGAAACTGGGAGTTTAAAAAATAGGCGCTGATGTCTCAGCTGTGGTAGATGTAAGACAGCTACTAGAACAGCGGTATCCAAAGGTGTTCCAGGGAGCAGGAAGGCTGAACACAAAACAGATCAGTTTGTATATCGACCCACAAGTGAAGCCTGTGGCCCAGCCACTCAGGCGTATACCATTCAACTTAAGGGGGGCAGTAGAGGCCAAAATAAAACAATTGAGGGACATGGACATTATCGAACCTGTAACTGGTCCCACCCCATGGGTAAATCCTGTGGTTATTGTACCAAAAGCGGATAAGGATGTCAGGTTATGCCTAGACATGTGACGAGCAAACCAGGCAATAGTGAGGGAACGATATCCAATCGCCACCGTTGATGAGATACTCCAAGGTATGAACGGCTCGACAGTGTTTAGTAAGCTAGACCTGAAATGGGGTTATCACCAGCTAGAACTGACCCCTGAGTCACGAGAAATCACAACGTTTGCAGTACATAACAGAGTATACAGGTAAAAGAGGCTGATATTCGGTGTTTCTTCAGCTAGTGAGCAATATCAGCACGAGATCGCTAATGCCTTAGCTGGAATAGAGGGTGTTGAAAACATCTCAGACGACATTATCGTGCATGCACACAACCAGGAAATGCACGACAGATGCCTGCACGCTGTCATGACCAGACTAATGGAAAGTGGACTGACACTAAACTCAGAGAAGTGCCAATTCAACATGGACCGATTGATTTTCATGGGAATCCTGTTGTCTGAAAAGGGCATCGGACCAACAGCAGAGAGAATGCGAGCAGTGGCAGAAGCTCGGGAACCAGAGAATGCTACAGAGGTGAGGAGTTTCTTGGGACTCGTTGGGTACAGTAGCAGATTCATCCCGCAGTTTGCAACTCTATCAGAGCCACTGCGACGCCTGACGAGAAAGGACACACCATTTAAATTTGGATCACAACAGAGACAGTCATTCAGTGCACTCAAGGAAGAGTTGGCCAGAGCCGGCACTTTAGCATATTTTGATAAGGACGCACCAGCCAAGGTGATAGCAGATGCCAGTCCTGTAGGTTTAGGCGCAGTACTAGTTAAGGACCAACAGGGACAAGAGGTGCCAATATGCTATGTAAGTCGTAGTTTAACAGACTGTGAGAGGAAATACTCTCAAACAGAGAGAGAGGCCTTAGCTCTTGTATGGGCTTGTGAGAGGCTGCATCCATATGTGTATGGCCGAAAATTTAACTTGGTAACTGACCATAAGCCATTACAAGTGATATACAGCCCACACTCTAAACCCTGTGCCCGTATAGAGAGATGGGTACTTAGATTACAGCCGTATGATTTTAAGGTGATACACATTCCAGGCAAGCAAAACATTGCAGACCCACTGTCACGATTGCTGGGGGAGACAGCAAAACAGGAGAGACATTCTCATGGCTCAGATGAATACGTGAGATTTATAGCTGTGAGTGCGACACCAAAAGCACTCACTACTAGAGAGGTGGAGGAAGCCTCTGCTACCGACCCAGAGCTGATTGAGGTACGGAAGGCAATCACAAATGGACATTTTGAGAACTGTAAAGCTTATGCAGCAATTGCAAATGAGCTGTGCGTAGTGGGGTACCTAGTTCTTCGGGGAACACGCATCGTGCTACCCACAGTGTTACATGCACGAGCCCTGGTGTTAGCACATGAAGAACACTTGGGAATAGTTGGAACAAAGCTACATCTCAGAACCAAGGTTTGGTGGCCTGGCATGGACAAGACAACTGAAAAACACTGTAAAGCGTGCCACGGCTGTCAGATAGTAGCCAGACCCGACCCACCTGAACCGTTGAGACCAACACCATTACCGGAGGGCCCCTGGCAGGATATAGCTATAGACTTACTGGGACCCTTGCCATCCAACCACTCCATTCTTGTCGTTGATTATTATAGTCGCTACTATGAATACGACATCATGACCTCCACAACAACAGAGAAGGTTATTGATAGTTTAGAGTCAATCTTCAGCCGTCATGGTTTGCCAATCACCTGCAAATCTGATAATGGTCCCCAATTCAGATCTGAATTATTCAAAGAATACTGTGAAAACAACGGGATCAAACACCTGAAAACGACAGCAAAATGGGCTCAGGCTAACGGAGAAGTCGAGCGCCAGAATGCATCGCTGATGAAGAGAATCAGAATTGCTCAGTCAGAAGGACTAGATTGGAAATGTGAACTTAGAAAATATGTGACTGTGTACAGGAGCATTGACCATGCCACGACAGGGAAGAGCCCGGCAGAGCTGCACTTTAAACGGAAAATGAGAGGAAAGCTGCCAGACATCACAGAGTCGCGCGCAGACATGGAAGTACGTGACTGGGACGCAGAACAAAAAGGCAAGTCCAAACTGTACGCAGATGAACAGCGGTGAACACAATACTCAGAGGTGGAAGTTGGCGACACGGTGCTGGTACGGCAGGACAAAGTGGACAAGTTCACCACTCCTTTTAATGCCACACCGCACAAAGTTTTGAGTAAAACAGGGAGTCAAGTAGTAGTAGAATCTCCAGACGGAGCACGCTACTCGAGAAACACTACGTTTGTGAAGAAATACAGAACCAATGGACCAAAGGAGACACTCCATGAGCAGGAGGAAACACAAGGGACTGAGGACAGTATAGTAGACCCTGACACACATACCACTGTGACACAGGCAATACCCACTGACACCAACATGTCAGACATACCCAATACAGCCAGACCTCAAAGGGTTAAAAGAAAACCCCAAAGACTGTCTGATTATGTCACAACATAAACTGTGCGAGAACTGCATGTGTGATGTTAAATGTTTAAACCTGGGAATTATTTAGTTGTGTGGTAAGACACAAGTTCGTAAAAAGTTTATAAACCAAATAAGTTATGCAGTGTTATTGTAAGCAACTGTTTGTAAACTGCAAGTTTGTTTCCAAGGAAAAGGGGATGTCATGTATTGATTGCGAGTTGACACCAGTCAATACGGTAATGTAATGTGCGAGTTTGACACCAGTAAATACAGTAATGTAATGTATATTGCATTATGGGAATTACCTGGGAAAGCAGCAGTCGGCCATTTTACAAATAAAGAGAAGATTGCAGTTATAAGCCTGTCTGCCGGACTCTGATTTAATTCGACGTATCTACATGCTTGATTGAACGCATTAAAGCATAGATACAACACATACATTGAGATTACAACATGGAAACAGACCATTTGGCCCAACCACTCTGTGCCGGCATTTCCCCTCCACATGAACAGACAATCCATAATCACGTTTACTAACTCTGTTCCCATATCCCTTCATCGTTCTTTTCCTTCACCAAGTGCTGTGTGCATTTTGCTAAATTGTTGCACAACTGGAGGTCGGAGTTCATCCCAGCTTCCGTCACGCTTTCTCCCTCTTCCTCCTTTGCTATCACTAGGAAGCGGCCAGGATAAAAGAATGGGACATAAGTTCTGGGAGGAACCATGGATTCATGCAATCTCCAAGCAATATTACCTTCCCGTTTAGCCGCAAGAGCCAAATAAGGTCATGCCTGAATAACAAGATAAAGGTTAGCCTGCTGGCTTTACCTCTCTGCAACTTTAAGTCCTTCAGATCAAACATCAGACTGAATTGCAAACAAGAACAGCCCTTGCTGACTCACTCTCCACTGCAAACTATTGCAGAGATTGGTGCTATATACACACATACATTCATATAGCTGGGTGAAAACAATTGCTCAGCCTGTACACTAGATGGCCCTGTAATTGAACTCAATAGGGTCGATTCAGCTGTAAGAATACCCATGGATTCTGGGATTGTGACTCGCTGAATCAGGTGCCCAATTCACCAGGCACTAAATTCACCAGTGTGTGGCGGAGACCACAAAGGGACAACAACACAATGTATACCCAATGCTGTTATATGTACCTAAACACAATTCACTTTGTATAGCAATGTTGTGGTATGTACATGCTGGGTTGGGTTATTGGTGCAGGGTCCCTTTAAGAGCATCGGGAACGTGATGAAGTCATGACGTCGGTTGCGTGATGGGGTCATAGCCCCTGCACGGGGCTGAGCCTTCAGACCTCGTGGAGATTTGATTAAAGTAAGACACGTTTTGTTTTTGCTCAAAGAAAAGTCTCAGCCTATTGATTTCTGTCGATCCCAACATTGTTGACCCCGCTGCTCTTTTGGACGATTCCAAAGACCTCATCCGAAATGGCGACGAACGCCGTTTCCATCAAATTACCCGAGTTTTGGGAACAACAGGCTGCCGCTTGGTTCGCCCAGGCTGAGGCTCAATTTGCACTCCGGGACATCACCGCGGATGACACGAGGTACTACTACGTCGTCTCTGCTCTCGGCAGCTCCACCACGGCCAGAGTCGTGAACCTGCTCGAAAACCCCCCCAGGGCTCAACAAATACGACACACTGCAGGCGCACCTCTTACAAACTTTCGGACTCACCGAAGCCGAGCGCGCACGCCGGCTTCTCTCTCTACCCGGGCTTGGCGACTCCAAGCCCTCGGAGCTGATGGACCACATGCTGGCCCTCCTGGGCGCACACACGCCGTGCTTCCTCTTCAAGGAACTGTTCCTCCAACAGCTACCAGGTCAGGTACGGTCGGCGTTAGCCAACTCTTCCACTACCGATTTCCGCGACCTGGCCAAGGAGGCCGACAAATTTTTCTCCGCCGGGCAACAGTACTGCGCGGCCACGCGGAGCCCTGCCCCCATTGATACAGCCCAATGGCGGCAACCCTCAAGCCTCTGCTTCTACCATGCGCAGTTCGGCCCCAAAGCCAGGAAGTGCCGGCCCACGTGCAGTTTTCCCGCGTCGAAGCAAACTAAAGACCACTCGTCGGCTGCCATGGCTGTCAGCCATTCAGGCAGTTTGTTGTTTGTCACAGACACCGACTCCGGACGTCGCTTCCTGTGCGACACGGGCGCCCAGGTGAGCGTCCTGCCCGCGTCAACCATAGACATTCAAGGGGGGAACCACAGCCCCGTCCTCGAAGCCGCCAACGGCAGTTCCATCCGCACCTTCGGAAACGGAACATGGCACTTTGTTTTGGTGGGCAACGGTTCACCTGGGACTTTGTCACAGCAAAAGTGTCCACCCCCCTTCTCGGCGCTGACTTCCTCTGCGCCAATGGCCTTTTGGTGGACGTCAAGAACCGACGTCTCATCAACGCTGAAACATTCAGCTCGCTCCCATGTTCCCTCAGCGGGTCCAGCATGACGCAGTTGTCCAGCGCACTTTCGGCCTCCGACGAGTTTTCCCGCCTCCTCGCCCAGTTCCCGGACCTTACGAGACCCACGTTCTCGTCCGCCGCCACCAAACACAGGGTAGAACACCACATTTCGACCACCGGTCCGCCCGTCTACGCCCGCGCTCGGCGCCTCGACCCGGGGAAGCTCGCCATCGCCAAAGCCGAGTTCGACACCATGGAGCATCTCGGCATTATCCGCCGGTCGAACAGTCCGTGGGCTTCGCCCCTCCACATCGCCCCGAAACCGGGCGGCGGGTGGCACCCGTGCGGAGACTACCAGCGCCTCAACGACGCGACGACCCCCGACCACTATCCGATTCCACACATCCAGGACTTTTCCGCCCGCCTGGCCGGGAAAGTGGTATTCTCAAAAGTGGACCTCATCCGGGGTTATCACCAGGTCCCCGTCCGGCTGCAGGACGTCCCGAAAACCGCGGTGATCACCCTGTTCGGGCTATTGGAGGCCTGCCCGTTCACGGCATTCGTGGACCACAAGCCGTTGACTTTCGGCATGGCCAAAGCCTCCGAACCGTGGTCGGTCCATCAGCAACGCCACTTGGCCTTCATCTCGGAATTTACAACGGACATCCAGCATGTGGCTGGGAACAACAACCCCGTCGCCGACTGTCTCTCCCGAGCCGTCGCCAGCGCCGTGCACCTCGGCGTCGACTACACCCGCATGGCGGCCGACCAGGCGTCTGACCCGGACGTCCAGGCCTACAGGACGGCGGTCACGGGCCTTCAACTAGCAGACGTCGTGTTTGACGCGGCCGGCACCACACTCCTGTGCGACGTCTCCGTTGGGCAGCCACGTCCCGTCGTGCCCGAAGGGTGGAGACAGCAAGTATTCGACGCCATCCATAACCTTTCCCACCCGGGCAGGAAGCCGTCACAGAAGCTGGTGGCGGCCAAGTTCGTCTGGCACGGGCTCAGGAAAGACGTGCGTGACTGGGCCAGCACCTGCGTAGTATGCCAATGCTCCAAAGTACATCGCCATACCAAGGCCCCATTGGAGCCTTTCGCGGTGCCCGAGAGGCGGTTCGACCATGTTAACGTGGACCTGGTGGGGCCCCTGCCGCCCTCCCACTGGTTCGCCCACCTCCTCACAATGGTCGACAGAACCACCCGATGGCCGGAAGCGGTTCCGCTGTCTTCAACGACGGCCGCTGATGAAACTCGGGCGTTCATCAGCACTTGGGTCGCCTGGTTCGGCGCCCCATCTGACATTTCCTCCGACCAGGGGCCCCAGTTCACGTCGGAGCTCTGGAACGCTGTCGCCCGAGGCCTCGGGTTGAGACTCCATCGCACCACAGCTTACCACCCTCAGTCTAACGGGCTGTGCGAACGGTTTCATCGCTCCATGAAGGCTGCGCCCCGAGCCAGCCTCCAGGACGACGGCTGGATCGACAGACTCCCGTGGGTCATGCTGGGACTCAGGACCGCTCCCAAGGAAGACCTCCAATCCTCATCCGCCGAGCTCGTCTACGGACAGCCGCTGTAGGTTCCCGGGGATTTCGTCCCCAACGCAACGGAGCCGTCAGCGGTCCGACTTTCTGGACAACGCCAAGGTTTTCGCTCCGGTGCCCACGTCGCAGCACGGCCTCCCGCAGTCCCACGTTCTGCTCGACCTTCGTGCGGCGGAGTACGTTTTCGTCCTCCACAACGCCCACCAGGGACCTCTTCAGCCACCCTACGATGAACCATTCCACGTCCTGGAAACCGGGGACAAGACCTTCGTCGTGGATGTCGGTGGTAAGCCGGACTGCATTTCCGTGGACCGTCTTAAGCCGGCCCACCTGGATCTGGACCGACCTGTTGAGTTGGCACAGCCCCTGAGATGGGGCCGACCTCCGGTTTCCACACCCTCCGTCCACCACCGAGCGCCCGAGGTCCCTCCGACGAACCCCCCGGTCCCCACCCCGGATTCGAGGAGCCGTTCCAACCGAGTGATCCGGCCCCCCCGACGACTGACATTGCCAGTACTAGTGAATTCTGGGGGAACGTATGTGGCGGAGACCACAAAGGGACAATAACACAATGCATACCCAATGCTGCTATATGTACCTAAACACAATTCACTTTGTATAGCAATGTTGTGGTATGTACATGCTGGGTTGGGTTATTGGTGCAGAGTCCCTTTAAGAGCGTCGGGAACGTGATGACGTCATGACGTCGGTTGCGTGATGACGTCATAGCCCCTGCATGGGGCTGAGCCTTCAGACCTCGTGGAGATTTGATTAAAGTAAGACACGTTTTGTTTTTGCTCAAAGAAAAGTCTCAGCCTGTTGATTTCTGTCGATCCCAACAAGTGCAAAATTTCTCTGGCTTTGTAGAGGCATCTCTACAACTGAGCGGCTGGCTGGGCCACTTCAGAGTGCAACCATGTTGGTGTGGGACTGGAGTGACTTATAGGCCAGTCTGGGTAAGAAGAGCAAGTTTCCTTCCCTAAAGGACATTAGTGAACCAGTTGGGGTTTTAACGACAATCCCAAAGCTTCACGGTCACTTTTACTAACCAGCTTTTTATTTCCAGATATTTAAAACTGAATTCAGAGTCTTAAACTGCCGTGGTCGGATTTGAACTCACGTTCTCTAGATTATCAGTCCAAGCCTCTGGATTATTAGTCCAGTAACTTTACATTAACCACTCTGTTAATTAGCGATCTGCTGGCACCAATATTCCAAACACCAGCAATTCCTTTTATACGTTTTCAACAACAACAACTTACATTTATATAGCGTCTTTAACGTAGCAAAACGTCCCAGGGTGCTTCACAGGAGCATATTCAGATACAATCTGTCACCGAGCCACATAAAGGAGATATGAGGACAGGTCAGTAAATGCTTGGTCAAAGAGGTAGGTTTCAAGGAGCATCTTAGAGGAGGAGAGAGAGGTGGAGAGGCGGAGAGGTTTAGGGAGGGATTTCCAGAGCTTAGGGCCCAGGCAGCTGACGGCACGGCCGCCAATGATGGAGCGATTAAAATCGGGGATGGGCACGAGGCCAGAATTGGAGGTACGAAAACATCTCGGAGAGTTGTGGAGCTGGAGGAGGTTACAGGGGCCTCAGGATTACGAGTCCAGTAACACACTGACTACAGTGCAGTACCAGCTTGCTCTGCACTCCCATCGAAAGTGGGCACAGTTGCAACTTGCTGCTCTGAAAGATGAAGAACATCAGAACTTGGGACCAACATTCCACAGGATTCTCCCACCACAGTTGCAAGGGGAGGCCGGCGAAACCGCTGCAGACATGACCGCAGACATTTATATTGCGTCTTTCACGACCCCAGGACCACACAAAGGGGGAAAAATTCAGTATCGCCCCGTATGGGGCGCGATTATTGGCCGTGCGCAAAGTTTAGCGCCTGGCGCTAATTATCACCTCCGACGGCAAACTTGGCTTTTATCGCCCCTGGAGTGATTGGAGCGCTAACTCAGGCGCTTCACACCTGTCTTAAGGCGCAAAGGCCGAGGAGCGAGGTGCTACCTCAGAGCGCTGGCGAAGCAAGGAAGGGCAAATCAAAATGAACCTGCAAAGTGCTGCTCAGTACTCCAAACTCCTTCACACAGCGTTGAATCTCTCCAGAAGTCTCTCTCTCTCTCTCTCTCAGAATGCGTGGTGCAAAAATGTCACCAACAAAAAAAGGCAGGAAGCGGTTGCCTTTAAATAGCGCTCCCCCAGTCCCTTTCTGACTACAAAACGCTCCCCTCAACCTGTCATTGTTAGCGGCAGGCGGTAAGGCAGGGGGCGCCATTCAGTATCTGGTCCGGGGCGCTACCGGGGCGTTGCGCACTCGACTGACGTCACGATCTGCCGGCGCAGGAGATCGTGGCGGTAGTGTTTAGCACTGCCGCAAAATGTCTAGACAATTTCGCAAGCGGCGCAAACATCGCTGCGCCCGGGCGCTAGTTACTCTGCGCCCCATTAGCGCCCTCTTAAGGCGCTAACGGGAGGCACAAACAACTGAATTTTTCCCCCAAAGTGTTTTACAGCCAATGAAGTACTTTTGAAGTGTGGTCACTGTTGTAACTTAATGTTGGCAGCCAATTTATGCACAGCAAGCTCCCACAAACAGCAATGTGATCATGACCAGAACGTGATGTTGGTTGAGGGATAAACATTGGCCAGGACACCAGGGGTAACTCCCCTGCTCTTCTTTGGATGATGCCATGGGATCTTTTTCATCCACCTGAATGAGTAGACGGGGCTTCTGTTTAACATCTCATCAGAAAGACGGCATCTCCGACAGTGCAGCACTCCCTCGGTACTGCACTGGACTGTCGGTCTCAACTCCTGTACTTGAACCAGATCCTTCTGACACAGTGAAGGTGTTGAGAGGGGAGTGGGTGTTGCTTGGCTGCCCCGGGGCGAGGGTCTCGCTGCACCTTTCACCCAAGGCCTGCTCTTACCAGACATTGTAGCGAACACACCAGAGCCCCTACGACCAAAAAAAAGTTCCCAAAAACTGCATGCAGAATGGCTGGGCAGAGACTCCAGTTATGGGTTTGTCAATTTTCTTTAATTTTCTCCTTAACAAAACATTAAGGGGGAAAAATCGGGTATCGACCATTTTGGGGCGCTAATATCGGCCGGGTGCAAAGTTTAGCGCCCGGCGATAATTATCGCCTCCGACTGCAAAATTCGCCTCTATCGTCCCTGGAGGTGATTTGAGCGCTAAATCAGGCGCTACACACCTCTCTTAAGATGCAAACATCAGGGAGCGAGGCGCTACCTCAGAGCGCTGGCGAAGCTCAGGCGATGTCCGTTACCATGGAAGCCAGACAGACTGGCGCCGTCCAGTTCCTAAAGGGGAGGGGCCATCTTGCTGGCCAGCCACACCCTGCTCATTGCAGCCTTGAATCTCGGCCTGGAGAGACCTCAAAAGCAATTGTGTTGGAAACACTAATAGATAGGCCCAGGGAAAGAGCTCGGCGCTTAGGAACCTCAAAAGTGGTGCTGAGGGCCAAAACTCCTTAGGACAGCGTTTAACCTCTCCAGCCATCTCTCTCCCTCTCAACCTGCGTGTACCAAAAATTTTGCTGACAAGTAAAGGCAGGAAGCGCCTGCCTTACATAGCACTCCCCCAGCCCCTTCCCGACTTGAAAGCGTTCCCCCCTACCTGTCGTTCTTAGCGGCAGGGGCTAAGACAGGGGGCGCAACTCAATATCCGGTCCGGAGCGCTACCATGGCGTTGCACGCTGGATTGATGTCACGATCTGCAGGCGCAGGAGATCGTGGTGGTAGTGTTTAGCACCGCCGCAAAACGATTAGTCAATTTCACAAGCGGTGGTAAAATCGCCGCGCTCGGGCACTAAGTTCCTAGCGCCCTGTTAACGCCCCCACGGAGGCGCTAATGGGAGGCACTAACCAACCAAATTTTTCCCCGCTAATTGTCCAAAGATAATTGTTAAGGAACTTCTCCCGCCCAGGAAGGGAACAATTTAAATTGTGGAGTCTCATTCCTGTAGGTAGTAAATTCTTTCTAGAGATTTTTTTAAAATTAAATTTTAAATTTGTTTTACTTTTACTTTCTGTTTCTTTTTTCTTTTTATCTTTGTCCAATTTTTCTTTCCCTCTCTTTATTTCTCTTTCTGTATCTAATTTGACTCTAATTCCCTCTATTTCCTTCTCTGTTGTTCCTCTGTTTCCTTTTCTCAATCCTTAAATCTCATTGGTTAAGGAGATAGACTGTTGGTCCCATCATTCACCAAGGTCCCAGATGACCCCGTTGCCCTCACTGCGCCGTTATCAGCTCGCACTTCCAGCAAGTTACGGCGCAAACTATATGCAAGCTGAAGGCTGTAGGAAAAAGTCTAACTAATGGCGCACGCCCCACTCCAGCAGGATTTGAGCCATTAAACCAAGAGGCAGAATGAGCAAACCCAAGCTGCACTAGTATTGATTTATTTAAGATTTCTCTTTGTTTCTCTCTTATTTTTATAACCAGCTGTCTCCCACGGCGAGCGGTCAGACTGAAAAATGACAAAGAGGCGTCCTTCCTTTATTGGTGTTTGTTACAGATTCTGGGTCTGCCCTGGATTGTTTCCTGGGTTCAGTATCATTGGGTCTGCTGAGGAACGTAAATAGTGCACATTGAACTAACAATGCACGTCATACGATACAAAGAACAGAATTAAATTAGAACAGGGAGACAAAAAGGGATGTAGGAGTATTCATAGACTTCTCGCATTCAATATCTAGACAATGTGATGAAGCAATTAAAAAAATAGCTAAGATTGACAGAACAAGAGAAGACAAAGCTTCTGATGCACTGGCTAGATCACATTTGTAGTGTTGTGTTCAGTTCTGGTCACCATGAATTACAGACGTTGAGATTCCAAGATTTTAAAATTCTCATCCTTGCTTTCAAATCCCTCCATATCCTCACCCTCCCGATCTCTATAATCTTCTCCAGCCCTACAACCTTCAGAAATCTCTGCACTCATCCAATTCTGGTCTCTTGCGCGTCCCCTATTTTCATTGCGCCACCATTGGTGACCGTGCCTTCAGCTGCCTAGTCCCTAAGCTCTGGAATTCCCTCCCTAAAGCTCTTCGCCTCTCTGCTTCTCTCTCCTCCTTTAAAACCCTCCTTAGAACCTACCTCTTCGACCACGCTTTTGGTCACCTGTCCTAGTATCTTTTTATGTGGCTCGGTATCAAATTTTGTTTGATAATCACTCCTGTGAAGCACCTAGGGATGTTTTACTATGTTAAAGGCGCTGCATATATATATATATTTTTTTTTAATTCATTGATGGGATGTGGGCGTCACTGGCTAGGCCTGCATTTAGTGCCCATCCCTAATTGCCCTTGAGAAGATGGTGGTGAGCCGCCTTCTTGAACCGTTGCAGTCCATATGGTGTAGGTACACCCACAATGCTGTTAGGACGGGAGTTCCAGGATTTTGGCCCAGTGACAGTGAAGGAACGGCGATACAGGTCCAAGTCAGGATGGTGTGTGGCTTGGAGGGGAACTTGTAGGTGGTGATGTTCCCATGCGTCTGCTGCCCTTGTCCTTCTAAGTGGTAGAGGTCGCGGGTTTGGAAGGTGCTGTTGAAGGAGCTTTGGCAAGTTGTCGTTGTTGTTGTGAAGTGGATGACTAGAGAACCTGGAGCTCCAGAGAGCTGGCATGGGACCTCATCAAGGTGTGTAAAATATTAAGGAGCACAGATAAAACAAAGCCAGAATGTTACTTCAAAGGAAGCCAAGAATGTAGGACCAGAGGACATATTCAATCAATGAAAAGTAAATGTAAAACATATTAGAAAAAAACTTGTATTTATATAGCATCTTTCACATCTTCAGATGCTCGACAGCCAATGAATAACTTTTGAAATGTATTAGGTAGGCAAACATGGCATCCAATTTGCGCACAACAAGGACCTATTAACAGCAATAAGAGCAATAAGAGGGATGACTAGATAATCTGTTTTAGTGTTGATCAGGGTATTGGGAGAAAGCCCTGCAGTTAGGGCCAGGAGATATTTGACATCCAGCTGAACGGACAGTACGGGAATCCCACCCCAACCGCGGTTTTGCCATACGTGCATTTCACGTATACACGGTTTCCTCTCTGTGACAATTTTTGCCAACCGCGGCAGTGAATTTTGCATATACGTGGTTTTTAATTTAGGATTAAGGTAAATAAAATGATTTTATTGCTTTTTATATTCTCTTTTATTGTGTTATTTGAACATTTATACTGTATTTGCCAACCGCGGTTTTACTAACCACGGGGGTTTTCAGGGATGTATCCCCCGCGGTTGGGGAGGGATTACGGTACGTCTGTTTAACATCTTAGCTAAAAGACAGCACCACTAACAGTCTAGCACTCCCTCAGTGCTGCACTGAAGTGTCAGCCTCAATTACCTGCTCATGTCCTGAAGTGAGGCTTGACCCCCAACCTTCTGACCTAGTGCTAGCACTGAGACAAGCTGGCGATTAGGAAATAAATGTTTGAAATAATCCATCAGGCAGCAACAAAATCATTGGGATTGTTCAGAGCTCAGTTGATGTTGAGATGGGAAATTTAGGTTGCTGGTATGTTGAATATCTTTGGCTGGATGGCCTTTTATTGCCCTTACCTTGTCTTATTCCTGCTTGCTTTCTACGGCTTCCAATGGTCCGTGTGAGTGACAAAGATGATTTGTTTCCCAGAAAGGAGTAATTAAAAATTCCAGGAATCTTTGTGCTGATTTAGTTAACGCACTTAACTATTTCATTGATGTTTTCTGTCTGGTTGCCATATTTCACCCTTCATCGCCACTGATGCAGCTTATCTCCAATTGTATCATTTTCACTTGTTGCAGGGCCAAGCTTGAGTATTTCAAACGATGTCAGGTTCTGGTGCTAAGTTGGACCAAATGGAAATGGGGTGTTAGTGGCTCAGTGTACACAGTTACTATCACCAGCCTGCCTAACGTACCGCTACAGTAAGGCTCGCCTCCTGGTCCATCGAATGCAGCATTAATGTCAACGAGTGAAGACTTCAGTTGGATCCCTGTTTGGACTCCCTGGGCGTGGCCTTCACGGCAACGCTTGGGCGGTGAATCGGCCGAGTGCAATGCCCGCCCTCCCGTTATAGATCCCGCCCCATTTTCGTTCCCATTGAAATCAGTGGAATGATAATCAGGCGGGTTCTATAACAGGAGGCCGCTCCGCTCTGCTGGCTTACCACCCAATCCTTGGAGGTGAAGATCACCCCCGCATTGCCTATAGTGGACTACTTTGTAAATAGGTGACCTCTGCCCCCACAGCCTTCACAGCTCAGGCCAGGAGACACCACTTCACACCCACAGCTGTGCTTTATTTTCTGTTTTACATTTAATGGACAGAAGGACAGCATTAATGCTGCACGCATTCAAAATAGATAAAACAAACAGACCAACAGCATTTGCGTAGGATGAAGTCAGCATAGGCAATCACCATGGATACCGGGCTTGGCCAACTTAAGCACCTTGTTTATATAAAAAATGTCAATCATTCTTTTGGGAGAAGCCATCTAAGATTACAAAAGCTATGATTAGTAATTTCTAACTCCGCGTCAGGCTGCTACAATATTTATTAAGTGTTGTAACTGATATTATATCAGCTTTTCCTGGCTAACATGAAAGGACTCTTGTCCAGGCCTCAGGAGTGCTTATAATAGCACAGTAAAAATTTTGTTCAATTTTTAATCAGTCTTCCAAAATGGCCAATCCATAATTCAGGAGTAAAGCGCAAAGTTTCTGATTATAAGCTGCAACCTTAAATAGAATATGAAAAAGAAAGACGTGCATTTATATAGCGCCATTCACAACCTCAGGATGACGCAAAGTGCTTTACAGCCAATGAAGTACTTTTGAAGTGTAGTCACTAATGTAGGAAACACAGCAGCCAATTTGCGCACAGCAAGCTCCCACAAACATAAATGTGATAATGACCAGCTAATCTGTTTTAGTGATGTTGGTTGAGGGATAAATATTGGCCCAGGACACCAGGGAGAACTCCCCTACTGTTCTCAATAGTTCAACCTGAGAGAGCAGGCAAGGCCTTAGTTTAATGTCTCACTTGAAAGACAGCACCTACCAACAGTGCAGCACTCCCTCAGTACTGCACTAGAATGTCAGCCTAGAAAATGGGCTCATGTCTCTGGAGTGGGACTTGAACCCATGACCTCCTGGTGCAGAGGTGAGTGTGCTACCAATTGAGCCAGGGTTGACACCATGAAGTGCAAGTACTTGAGCTATGAGGATCCCCACCTGAGATTGGTCTAGCCCTGGTCTCCAGAGTGGAAAACCAAAAACAATTCTGCTTCTTCTGTTACCAGTCGGAAAATACGTGACTGTTTTTTTATTCATTTCGGGATGTAGGCATCGCTGGCAAGGCCAGCATTTATTGCCCATCCCTAATTGCCCTTGAGAAGGCGGTGGTGAAGGTTCTCCCACAGTGTTGTTAGGGAGGATGTTCCACAATTTTGACCCAGCGACGATGAAGGAACAGCGATATATTTCTAAGTCAGGATGGTGTGTAACTTGGAGGGGAACTTGGAGGTGGTGGTGTTCCCATGCGCCTGCTGCCCTTGTCCTTCTAGGTGGTAGAGGTTGCGGGTTTGGGAGGTGCTGCCAAAGAAGCCTTGGCGAGTTGCTGCAGTGAATCTTGTAGATGGTACACACTGCAGCCACAGTGCGCCGGTGGTGGAGGGGGTGAATGTTTAAGGTGGTGGAGGGGGTGAATGTTTAAGGTGGTGCCCCTGAATGGCCTAGAATCAGGGGCTGGACTGTACAATTTTTCAATATGCATTCCTGGCACATGCCAATGAAAGGGGCACAGTGGAATTTGTACACCAATGTTGCAATAAATTACTGAGCACTGTGCTCTGAGGCTCACTGTCCTACATCTGACGAGAGAATTCACGGGGGCAGATCTTCGTCTTCACCTCGTGGGTGGTAATTTGGCGGGGCGGATTGCCCGCTCTCTACAGAACCCACCCGATCGCCATTAAATTGATTTCAGTGGGGCAGGAGCTCCCGTTCCTGGGTCTGCAGTCAGGACCCGGTGAACGATCACTACAGTTATGTCTGGTCTCACCAAGCGTGCTTGACCAAACAGGGATGGAAGTGGAACCCACCTGGTTCTCCAGCCTGGGGTCAGAGCCTTGGCCACTGAAGATGAGGGGCCCAGAAATCTTTCGGAGTGTTTGAAGTGACCCCTTTTTGTAAAAGAGGCTGCACGGGGCACCCGGATTGTCCTGTTGGAGTGGGGGAGGATGACCCACAACCCCCAACCCAGGCTAGCCAGCTACCATCGCCGTTCCAGGACCTTTTGCAGGATGCTGCCACTTTCTATGTTTCTATGATGCACCCCCCCCATCCACCCCCCCCCCACCCCATCACCGAAGGCCTGGTTCTCCTGGCCCAGTTCCCTGACCCCCATCAATTTTGGCGAGGTCAGCGGCCCCCCCTTTGCAGATTTTAGGACCAGCATTATGAAAATTATATGGAATATTTCATCAGCTACATTTTGTGACACCACAAGTCCCGGCCAGATGGAGATGATTGGGTAATTCCTCCATCAATCACGCCCGGAGACCGCACTGCTGTAAGTGACTGGGATCGATTTTAAGCACATCATTTGTATTATGTAACTACCCTCCACTCACTGCATTTTGCTGGAGAAATATCCTGCTTTCATCAGGAGGCTTTGCTGGCTGCTTCACATTGCCTATTTTCACTAAATGAACAGGAATCACCGTTGAATCCCCATCATTTCACACCTTTGCTAATGGGCATCCCTTCATCGCACACACCTTTAATTTTCCTTCTCCACTCTGCACGGCCTTACATATATCCACGTTAAAATTCATCTCCCGTTATTTAGTGCATGTTCTTAATTGGTTCCGATCCCTCTCTTGGGTGCGTCACTTAGCCCCAATGTTTAGTGTCATCGAGAGGGCAAGTGAATTGGCCTCACGCCACGTCATGTGACAATCCTGCAAGTTTCTAGTTGCTGTGTGTGTGCGCTGCGATTTGCCGCCTGCAGTTTCTGAATAGATCGGAATGATAACCAAACCCTTGCTGCAAAAGATTAGCTGTCCTAGTTATCTGGCAATACTGTCACATTGCTCTAAGCAGGATAGCGAGATCACATAGAATTACATTGGAATTACAACATGGAAACGGACTGTTCAGCCCAACCAATCTGTGTTGGTTTCTATCAATGTCCCCCTTAATTTTTATTTTGGGTGCGCGGCCCCATTAAGGGACTGCGAGGCCCATTCACAGTTTTGTGCATGCACCAACTTCAACATTGCAAAAGCTGTGCAGCTTATAAGGAGCGTTGGTGTCTATCCTTCTCACAAGCCCTAATCTCATGTGCCCAGCCTGTTCCCATATTCCTGCAAACCCCTTTCCATCAGCCTATCTAACCTACTCTTAAATGTTGAGATGGCCTCTGCTTCAGTCATTAACTCTGGTAGTCCATTCCACAGCCTCGCAATGCCCTGTTGAAAAGGTTTTTCCTGATCTCGGCCCTCAATCTCCGACATTTTATCTTATATCTATGTCCCCTCGTTCTAGTTTGTAGAATCAGCAGCTAAAGTCTCCCAAACTTTACACTCAAAGGTGCATCCTAGACTAGTCAAGCAAATGAACACTTGTTTCAGGGCAAAAATTCGTTCAGTTGGGCATTGAGCTGTAAGATCAACATAATTTCGGGAGATTCAGAGCTATCTTCAGTCCTATATTAGCTGTCAGCTGTGGCTCAGTGGGTGGGACTCTTGCCTCTGGGTCAGAATGGTTGTTGGTTCAAGTCCCACTCCAGAGAATTGAGCACAAAAATCTGGACTGACACTCCAGTGCAGTACTAAAGGAGCGCTGCACTGTCGGAGGTGCCATCTTTCAGATGAGACGTTAAACCGAGACCCTGGTTACCACTCTCAAGTGGATGTATAAGATCCCATGGCACTATTTTGAAAAAGAGCAGGGGAGTTCTCCCTGGTGCCCTGCCTAATATTTATCCCTCAACCAACATCGCTAAAACAGATTATCTGGTCATCATCACGTTATTGCTTGTGGGGCCTTGCTGTGTGCAAATTGGCTGCCGCATTTCCTACATTAGCACTTGAAGAGTTCCTAATTGGCTGTAAAGTGCTTTGGGATACCCTGAAGTCGTGAAAGGTACTATGTAAATATCTTCAAAACCTAACCTCCAGCCTCAAGAATCTGCTGCCCAGGCTCAAATACCCATGGCAATATTAACAGACTCAGAATGAATGAGATAAGCCAGGGCAATTGGCAGTCATTTGCAAGATGTCATACCTTATATGAGAACACAAGAACATAAGAAATAAGAGCAGGAGTAGGCCACTTGGCTCTTCGAGCCTGCTCCGCCATTCAATGAGATCATGGCTGATCTTCTACGTCAACTACACTTTCCTGCACTATCCCCAAATCCCTTGATTCTCTTAATATTCAAAAATCTATCGATCTCTGTCTTGAATATACTCAACGACTGAGCCTCCACAGCCCTCTGGGGTAGAAAATTCCAAAGATTCACCACCCTCTGAGTGAAGAAATTTCTCCTCATCTCAGTCCTAAATGGCCGACCCCTTATTCTGAGACTGTGACCCCTGGTTCCAGACTCCCCAGCCAGGGGAAACATCCTCCCTGCATCTACCCTGTCAAGCCCTTTAAGAATTTTGTATGTTTCAATGAGATCACTGAAATGTATGTACCTTTAAGGGGGAGAACTACTTTTTACAGCTCATGTATACTGTAGTACCGGCAGTGACCACACCTGTATATAATGTTGAGTAGTAATCTGTACAGTTCAGTTGCAGTCTGAGCCACGTTGAGTAAACACAGTTTGTACTGTTCTCCGCAGTCTGTGCCTGATTATACATGGACATAACAGTGGCGACGAGGCAGATTCGAACCTACTGCAACTCTGCATCACCTCCCAGGGATTCGCTTCTGGAGAACAGTGGAAGAAAGTCGAGTCCAGAAGCATGGGCGTTGACCACGGGCAACCGCCCAGTCATCCAGCGGAGATTTGAGCATCGCAGGGGAGGCTGTCGAGAGCCAGGCTTGGCTTTCCAGTCACGGTGGTCCAGCGAAACGGGCTGGCAACAGGTACTGCGCAGACCCTTCTTGGACAGTGGCGGGCTAGAGCCCGACCGAGCGGCACAGAAAAAGGCCGAGCAGCGTCGACGGGGGAGAGAGAGAGGGCAGAGCGCACAGGGCGCAGTCGGTGTTCAGGACCGAGCGGCGTCAACGGGGGAGAGAGACGAGAGAGAGCAGAGCGCAGCCGGTGTTCAAGGGCCGAGCAGTGTCAATGGGGGAGAGAGGCGCGCAGAAAAACGCGAGGTGCTGCCATTGCCATGAGGACCGCAGAGAGCAGCGTTGGCAGCAGCGCAGGAGCAGCGCGCGAATCCCACAGGGCGTCACCATTTGCCACGAGGACCGCCGAGAGCGGCGTTGGCAGCAGTGCGGGAGACGCCATTATAAGCCGCAGCGGGGAAGAAAGGAAAGCGCGGGAGACGCCATTTTAAGCCAGTCTAACCACACCCAAAAATGCCGAAGAGTGGCAGTATCACAGCGTTCAACAATGAAGTCGAAGATTGGACGACATATGTCGAACGCATAGAAGTATACTGCAAGGCGAATAAAGTGCCAGGTGACAAGAAAGCACTGGTATTGTTGAATTCAATGAGTGCAAAAACGTATGGCTTACTACGAAACCTAGTAACCCCAGAGAAGCCAGTAGAAAAGGATTTTGAAAACATAGTGTCAATCCTACAGGACCACTTAAACCCCACACCACTGCTGATAGCAGAAAGATTTAAGTTTCACAAAAGGAACCAGCACAAAGATGAAAGTAATGCTGAGTATTTAACGGAACTGTGCAAGCTATCGAAACACTGCCAGTTTGGAACGGGACTAGCAGATACTTTAAGGGACAAGTTTGTGTGTGGGCTTCAAAGTGAAGGAACCCAGAAACGGCTTTTATCTGAAAAGGACCTTACGCTGGAAAAGGCTTTCAGCATTGCGGTATCATATGAAGCAGCAGCACGGGGCGCTGCAGAGATACAACAGAGACTGCAAGAATATGGCACAAACGAAATGTCATATGGAACAGAGAAGTGCTATCGCTGCGGCAGAACAACACATGACCAGAATGATTGCTGGTTCAAAGACAAAGTGTGCAGACAGTGTGGAAAAGTAGGACACATAGCACGAGTCTGCAGGTCGGGAAAGAAAACCAGCAATAAGAAACCGACCAAATGAAAGTACAAGAAGGTACATAAGATAACAGAGAGTAGTTCAGATGAACAAAAGAGTGGTAACGACTCCGAAAGCAGGGAACTGAGTCGTCTGAAACTACATAATGTGATCACAACAGAGGATCACCAAACCATTTGGGTCACTCTCAAGATAGCAGGAGTCCAGGTAAAGATGGAATTGGACACAGTATCAGCCCTAACAGTCATAAACCGACGGGACTACGAGCAGCTATTCTCACACATACCCTTGAGAGACACAAAAATTATTTTGAAGACGTACACGGGGCATAAAGTCTACCCCAAAGGAAAAATAAGGGTGACCGTTATATATAACGGTAAGGAAACACCAAAACTAGAACTGTATGTATTGCAAGATGGAGGACCACCATTACTGGGACGTGAATGGATCCGTAAAATACAACTGGATTGGCATTCCATACAGGCACTGACTGTGGCTGACAAAAAGGATGACGACGTCAAACCTGGGCGACTGACAAAGATCCTAACTGACGCAAAAGAAGTGTTCCAGCAAGGACTCGGAACACTAAAAGGCATGACAGCGATGATTAAAATTGAAGAAAACGCGAGTCCAAAATTTTTTAAGGCCAGACCGGTACCTTATGCGATCCGCCCAGCCGTCGAAGCAGAGCTGGAGAGTCTGGAACATTCAGGTGTACTGTCCAAGGTAGACTGGAGCGAGTGGGCTACACCCATCGTCCCTGTGATGAAAAAGTCATTGAGCAGCACGCCTGGGGAACCAAGGAATGTTCGCACCTGTGGGGACTTTAAGGTAACAGTGAACCCGGTCCTTCACACCGTACAATATCCACTTCCGCGGATTGAAGATATTTTCGCCTCGCTATCTGGAGGGAAACGCTTCACTAAGATTGATCTGGCCCAGGCGTATCTGCAAATGGAGGTAGAAGAAGCATCAAAAAAATACCTCACAATCAACACCCATAAAGGTCTCTACTAATACAAACGGCTGGTATTCGGGGTAGCATCAGCTCCGGCTATTTGGCAGAGGGCAATGGAACAAGTCCTGCAAGGGATCCCAGGGACCCAGTGTTATTTGGACAACATCCTGGTCATGGGCGAAAATGACAGTGATCACCTTGCCAACCTGGAGCAGGTGCTCACTAGATTGCAGGACTATAGTTGAATACCTACCGGTAACTAACGCTTGTATTGAAAAGGAAACCCGAAATGACCTGACACTGTCTCGGGTATATGATTTGATGGTGAAGGGATGGCCAGCACATGGCGACTCACTGTTGCCAGCATTCTCGACAAGGAGAGAACAGCTGTCAGTGTGCTGGGGGACCTTGATGTGTGGATCCCGAGTGGTAATTCCACCCAAGTTAAGGGATAGAGTGCTCAATGAGCTTCATGATCGTCATCTGGGAGGGGTAAAAATGAAAAGCCTAGCCAGGGCTTATGTGTGGTGGCTGGGAATCGATAAACAAATCGAGGACCTGACCAAGAGCTGCTCAGGATGCCAGAAAGTCCAAAATGCACCACCACAGGCCCCTCTACACCCATGGGAGTGGCCCTCATCTCCATGGCAACGGGTGCATATTGATTTTGCTGGTCCATTCATGGACTCAATGTTTTTAATAGCCGTGGATGCGCACTCGAAATGGCCTGAGGTCATCAAAATGTCCTCCACCACCACGGAGAAAACTATTGCAGTCCTACGGACCATTTTTGCCAGGAATGGCTTGCCAGAACAGATTTGCTCCAACAACGGACCACAGTTTGTGTCCGAAGAGTTCCGGAGGTTCTTGAAAAAGAATGGGGTAAGGCGTTACACATCCGCCCCGTATCATCCAGCCACAAATGGATTGGCTGAGAGGTTTGTACAAACCTTTAAGAAGGCAATAAAGGCTATGTACAATGATAACATTCCGCTGCAGCACAAGGTGGACAATTTCCTGTTCGCCTACCGGAATGCGACACATGCAGTCACCAACCAGGCCCCAGCCATGATGTTCTTTAACCGAAGGTTAAGATCTCGCCTGGATTTGCTCAGACCAAACGTACGAAGAGATGTTGAGAGTAAGCAATTCCAGCACACCCATGAGAAGCCAACAAGGAGCTTCAATGTAGGGCAACCAGTCTTGGCCCGCGACTACCGAACAGAAAAATGGCAGCCAGGAACGATATGCACACGGCAGGGCCCACTAATGTACACAGTGGACGTTGGGGAGAGCATCGTGAGACGCCATGCTGACCAGATCCTAGAGTCACAGGAACAAGTCAACCTCATGCCTCGCCCATACGTACCTTGTGATGAACCCGACGTACAGGTAGCATCTACCCCAGAAACAGTAGCATTGGAAGCTGATGAACCAACCGACGACAGGGGGCCAGAATCGCCTCCGCACCAAGAGCAAGACACTCGGGAAAGGCGCTGTCCAGAAAGGATCAGGAAGCCTCCCCAAAGACTGAATTTATAAATAGACTATTTTCAGCTAATGTTGCATGTTAAAAGTGTTAATTGTAATTAGTTTGATATTTAATTGTTAAATGAGTGTTATGGTACTGTTAATCTAAAAGGGGAGGAATTGTAATGTAAGTACCTTTAAGGGGGAGAACTACTTTTTACAGCTCATGTATACTGTAGTACCGGCAGTGACCACACCTGTATATAATGTTGAGTAGTAATCTGTACAGTTCAGTTGCAGTCTGAGCCACGTTGAGTAAACACCTTTTGTACCGTTCTCCGCAGTCTGTGTCTGATTATACACGGACATAACAATCACCTCTCATTCTACTAAACTCTAGAGAATATAGGCCTAGTCTACTTAATCTGTCCTCATAGGACAATCCCCCCATCCCAGGAATCAGTCTGGTGAATCTTTGTTGCACTCCCTCTGTTGTGTATGTACCTTTAAGGGAATAACTGGTCTTAGACTGCAGTACCGGCAGTGACCACCCCTGTATAAAAGGCCCTAGCAGGCTTCTGTAGTTTCAGTTTCAAGCTGCCTCTTGTTCAGTAAAGTACCTGTTAAACTGTTCTCCCGAAGTCCGTGTATTATTGAGGCGCGGACTTTACAGTGGCGACGAGTAAGTTCGAACTCACCTGCAGTGTGGCATCATCTAACGGGGATCTCGCCTGAAAGGAAGGTCCTGGAAGGTTGTAGCCTGAGCAACGGGCGTCGACCGAGGGCAACCGCCCAAAGTATCCATCGGTGTTTGGAGAATTGCGGGAGAGACTGTGGTTCCAGCAAATCGTGCTGGTAGCAGGTAGCACGCTGACCCTTCCGGACTGCGGCGGGCTCAAGCTCGATCGAGCAGCTCTACAAATCGGGCCGCGCAGCGTCGCCGGGAAAAGAAAACAAGAGAGAGAGGGTGGAGCGCACAGGGCGCGGTCGGTGCTCGCGAACAGGACAGCGGAGAGAAACTCAACGGGGGGGAAGGAAAGCGAGATGCGCCGAAGCTGCGGGTCGCCGCCATTACCCCGTAGAATGCTAGGAGCAGCGTGGCAGTAAGGGGAAGAAGCAAAAGCGCGGGAGGCACCATTTTATCCCGTTGGGGAAGAAGCAAAAGCGCGGGAGGCGCCATTTTATTCCATTGGTTAAGAAGCAAAAGCACGGGAGGCGCCATTTTAAATCGCCCAAGATGCCGAAAAGTGGCAGTATCACTGCTTTCGACAACGAGGTAGAAGACTGGACCACGTATGTGGAAAGAATTGAAGTGTACTGCAAGGCAAATGAGGTGGCTGATGGAAAGAGGGCGTCAGTATTATTAAATCTGATGGGTGCGAGTACGTACGGTCTATTGCGGAATTTAATTACCCCAGCTAAACCAATGGAGAAAAGTTTTGAGGAGATTGTTCATATCTTACAGGAACATCTAAGCCCTACACCACTGCTGATAGCAGAAAGATTCAAATTCCATAAAAGAAACCAGCACAAAGATGAGAGCAATGCTGACTATCTTATGGAACTACGCAAGTTATCGAAGCACTGCCAGTTCGGAGCAGGACTGGCAGACACCTTACGGGATAAGTTTGTCTGCGGGCTCCAGAGTGAAGGAACCCAGAAACGACTACTTTCAAAAAAGGACCTGACGCTAGAACAGGCTTTCAGTGTGGCAGTATCCTATGAAGCAGCAGCACGGGGAGCTGCAGAAATACAACAGAAACCACAAGAATACAGCGCTAACAAAATGGCGTATGGAGCCGAAAAGTGCTATCGCTGCGGCAGAACAACCCATGAGCAGAAGGACTGCTGGTTTAAAGACAAAATATGCAGGCAATGCGGGAAAATGGGGCATATAGCAAGAGTCTGCAGGTCGGGAAAGAAGACCAACACGACAAGAACTACTAAGGAACAGTACAGGAAAGTAAAGAAACTGACAGATAGTAGTTCAGAAGTTCAGGAGAGTGATAAGGACTCCGGGAGCGGGCGACTAAGTTGTTTAAAGTTGCACAACGTGATCGCAAAAGAAGATCACCGAACCATTTGGGTCACCCTCATGATAGCAGGGTCCCCAGTGAAGATGGAATTGGACACAGGATCAGCCCTAACTGTCATGAATCGACGAGACTATGAGCAGCTATTCTCACACATACCCTTAAAGGACACGTCCATTGTATTGAAGACATACATGGGGCAAAAGGTCTACCCCAGAGGAAAAATAAGGGTGCCAGTTGAATATAACGGAAAGGAAACACAGAAACTATACATGTATATACTACGAGATGGAGGACCACCATTATTGGGACGTGAATGGATCCGAAGACTACAATTGGATTGGCATTCCATTCTGGCACTAACTGTGACTGACAAAAAAGATGATGACGTCGCACCTGGACGTTTGTCACAAATTCTATCTGACGCGGAAGAGGTGTTCCAACAAGGACTTGGGACTCTAAAAGGAGTAAAGGCAACCATAAAGATTGAGGATAATGCAACCCCAAAATTTTTCACGGCCAGACCGGTGCCATACGCGATATGCCCAGCTGTGGAAGCTGAACTGGAGAGTCTGGAGCGTTCGGGGGTGCTGTCTAAGGTGGACTGGAGCGAGTGGGCCACACCCATCGTTCCTGTAATGAAGAAAGTATTGAGCAGCACGCCTGCGGAGCCAAGGAAGGTCCGCATCTGTGGGGACTTCAAGGTGACTGTGAACCCAGTCCTGCACATAGTACAGTATCCGCTTCTGCGGATAGAAGATATTTTCACCTCACTATCTGGAGGGAAACATTTTACAAAGATTGACCTGGCTCAAGCGTATCTACAAATGGAGGTGGAAGAAGCATCTAGGAAATACCTCACGATAAACACTCACAAAGGCCTTTACCAGTACAATCGACTGGTATTTGGGGTAGCATCAGCCCTGGCTATGTGGCAGAGGGCAATGGAACAAGTCCTGCAAGGGATCCCGGGGACCCAGTGTTATTTGGATGACATCCTGGTTACGGGCGAAAATGACAATGAACACCTTGCCAACCTGGAACAGGTGCTCACGAGATTGCAGGAATATGGGCTACGAGCCAACCATCCCAAATGCGAGTTCTTCAGGAGACAAATCTCATATTGTGGCCACATGATTGATGAGGAAGGGTTGCATAAGTCGCCGGACAAGATTGAGACTGTAGTCAAGGCTCCAGCACCAGAAAATGTGTCGCAACTGAGGTCGTTCCTCGGGTTGGTGAACTACTACCATAAGTTCTTGCCGAATTTATCTACAATTCTGCACCCACTGAAAGCCGTCCTTCAAACTGGTGTAACATGGAAATGGAGTGATGAGTGTAAGCGTGCCTTTCAGGAATGTAAATGCCAAATCACGTCAAAAGAAGTATTGGCCCACTACAACCCAACACTACCGATTCGGTTGGCATGTGATGCGTCACCTTACGGCATTGGAGCGGTGCTATCACACAAATTCCATGATGGTTCAGAGAGGCCAATAGCCTTTGCATCGCGCTCGCTAACCTCAGCCGAGCGTAACTACGCCCAGATTGACAGGGAGGCCCTCAGCCTGGTGTGGGGGGTGAAGAAGTTCAATCACTATCTGCACGGGCAGAAATTCACCCGACTGACTGATCATCAACCCCTGGTCTCAATTTTTAACCCAAAGAAGGGCGTTCCGGTGATGACGGCGCAATGGCTGCAAAGATGGTCACTTTTTCTAGGGGCACATCAGTATGACATAGAGTACAAAAGTACGAAACAACATGGAAACGCTGATGGGCTATCGCGCCTACCGTTGCCTACGGCGGAAGAAGCACCTGCAGTGGACCCGGTGGAGATATTCCATGCGACCATAGTCGAATGTTTGCCTGTTACAAATGCAAGTATTGAGAAGGAAACCCGAAATGACCCGACACTCTCTCGGGTCTATGATTTGACGGTGAAGGGATGGCCAGCATATGGCGACTCACTGTTGCCAGCATTCTCGCCAAGGAGGGAACAGCTGTCAGTGTGCCGGGGAACCTTGATGTGTGGATCCCGAGTGGTAATTCCACCCAAGTTGAGAGATAGAGTACTCAATGAGCTTCACGAGGGTCATCTGGGAGGGGTAAAAATGAAGAGCCTAGCCAGGGCGTTTGTGTGGTGGCCGGGAATCGATAAAGAAATCGAGGATATGACCAAGAGATGCACAGGATGTCAGAAGGTCCAAAACGCTCCACCACAGGCCCCGCTACACCCATGGGAGTGGCCCTCATCTCCATGGCAACGGGTGCACATTGATTTCGCTGGTCCATTTATGGACTCAATGTTTCTAATCGCTGTGGATGCCCATTCGAAATGGCCAGAGGTCATTAAAATGTCCTCCACCACCATGGAGAAAACTATTGCAGTCCTAAGGACCATCTTCGCCAGGAATGGGTTGCCAGAACAGATCTGTTCTGACAATGGCCCACAGTTTGTGTCTGAGGATTTCCGGAGGTTCCTGAAGAATAATGGGGTGAAACATTACACATCTGCCCCATATCATCCAGCCACAAATGGATTGGCTGAGAGGTTTGTTCAGACCTTTAAAAAGGCCATAAAGGCAATGTATAATGACGACATACCACTGCAACACAAGGTGGATAACTTCCTGTTTGCTTACCGGAATGCAACACATGCAGTAACCAACCAAACTCCAGCCGTACAGTTTTTTAACCGGAGACTAAGATGTCGCTTGGATTTGCTCAAACCAAACATAAGACGAGATGTTGAGGATAAGCAGTTCCAGCACATAAATGAGAAGCCAACCAGGAGCTTCAAGATAGGGCAACCAGTCTTGGCCCACGACTACCGAACAGAAAAAGACAGCCAGGCACGATATGCACACAGCAGGGACCACTACTAATGTACACAGTGGACGTTGGAGAGAGCATCGTGAGACGCCATGCTGACCAGATTCTAGAGTCACAGGAACAAGCCAAACCTGTACCACAAGCATGTGCACCTGGTAATGAGCCCAAAGTACAGATTGCGTCTACCTCCGAAGCAGGGGTATTGGAAGCTGACGAACCAACCAATGACAATGAGCCAGAATTGACTCCACCGCCAGAACAGGATACTCGAGAAAGGCGCTATCCAGTCCGGATCAGGAAGCCTCCTCAAAGACTGAACTTATAAATGACTATTTCAGTTGATGTATATATTACTGAGAAAATTGTAATTGTAATTAGTTATTATTTAGTTGTTAAATGAATGTTATGTACTGTTTATCTAAAAGGGGAGGAATTGTTGTGTATGTACCTTTAAGGGAATAACTGGTCTTAGACTGCAGTACCGGCAGTGACCACCCCTGTATAAAAGGCCCTAGCAGGCTTCTGTAGTTTCAGTTTCAAGCTGCCTCTTGTTCAGTAAAGTACCTGTTGAACTGTTCTCCCGAAGTCCGTGTATTATTGAGGCGCGGACTTTACACCCTCTATGGCAAGAATATCTTTCCTTAGGTAAGGAGACCAAAACTGTACACAATACTCCAGGTGTGGTCTCACCAGGGTCCTATATAATTGCAATAAGATATCTTTACTCTTATACTCAAATCCTCTTGTAATAAAGGCCAACATACCATTTGCTTTCCTAATTGCTTGCTGTACCTGCAGGTTAACTTTCAGTGATTCGTGTACAAACACACCCAAGTCCCTCTGAACACCAACATTTCCCAATCTCTCACCATTTAAAAAATACTCTGCTTTTCTATTTTTCCTACCAAATTGGATAACTTCACATTTCTCCACATTATATTCCATTTGCCACGTTCTTGCCCACTCACTTGGCCTGTCTATATCCCCTTGAAGCCTCTTTGCATCCTCCTTACATTCCCACCTAGCTTTGTATCATCAGCAAATTTGGGTATATTGGGCCAGAAATTAGGATCGGGGGCTTGCCGCGCGTGCAAGCCCCCGATGTGCACTCACCCGGCGCGCCGACATCTGAAGCCTGGGCCTGCTTGGAATTCCTGTCACTGGCCCGGTTCAGATGTCGGCGCGATGTGCTTACCTGATCCAGCGGCGTAGTTAGTGCGATGTGCCGGCTGGGATCAGGTGAGCACTGTGCAGCCAATCAGGGGAGGGGAAACTTCATTCATGAGTTTGACAGTAAGAACTGTCAAACTCATGAAAAGTACGGGCGCCCAAAAGAATAGTTTAACTTTAAATAAAATTTTAAAAAACATCCCAATAATTAAATAAACTATAAATAACTTTAAAAAAACTATTTTAAACAATTAATCAAATTTTTGAAAAAAATAATTTTTTAAGAAATCGGGTCTAAAAATAAACTTACCTTACTGTAAAGTCCTTAAAAACAATAAAGCTGCGGAAAAAATGTTATAATTTT
The DNA here is from genome assembly GCF_052327205.1 of Somniosus microcephalus. Classification (NCBI taxonomy): domain Eukaryota; kingdom Metazoa; phylum Chordata; class Chondrichthyes; order Squaliformes; family Somniosidae; genus Somniosus; species Somniosus microcephalus. The sequence continues at coordinate 14,323,721 of NC_141015.1, forward strand.
AAATAATAGACCACTTACCTTCAAGAATCAACTCCTTACGCCTCCTTTTTATATGTCCAAAAAGTTCAGGCCCTTGCACACGGGCAAACCTGTCAAAAAGAAGGAAGTTCAACGCGTGCGCGCAGAGTCCTGCGCGCACGCGTTTGACCTCTGAACCCCTTGGAGGAAATGCCGGTTTCCCGCGCATGCGCTGTGCATGCTGAAATCCGGCACTTCCAACGGGCCCACGCGTGAGTACACTGTCCGTACTCACACGTTGGGACCGGAATTACTGGCCCATTACATTTGGTCCCCTCATCCAAATCATTGATATAGATTGTGAATAGCTGAGGCCCAAGCACTGATCCTTGCAGTACCCCACTAGTTACAGCCTGCCAACCAGAAAAAGACCCGTTTATTCCTACTCTCTGTTTTCTGTCCGTTAACCAATCCTCAATCCATGCTAATATTACCCCCAATCCCATGAGCCCTAATTTTGTTTAATAACCTCTTGTGTGGCACCTTATTGAATGCCTTCTGAAAATCCAAATACACCACATCCACTGGTTCCCCCTGATCTATTCTGCTAGTTATAACCTTAAAAAACTCTAACAGATATTTGAAACAGATTTCCCTTTCATAAAACCGTGTTGGCTCTGCCCAATTCTATTATTATTTTCTAAGTGCCCTGTTACCATGTCCTTAATAATAGATTCTAGCATTTCCCCTACTACAGATGTCAGGCTAACTGGTCTGTAGTTCCCCGTTTTCTCTCTCCCTCCTTTCTTAAATCATGGGGTTGTGGCGGAGCCACCAAAGGACTCAGAGCGGTTGTACATAATTCCTTTAACAGCAATGTAGTTACTGTCTGCGCCTGTACCTTTAATTACACTGTTTGACTGTACAATGCCAGTTACCTTTACAGCACGTGATGACGTCATGCCATTAGTCACGTGATGCCCCAATGGTGGGAAGAACGTCATGATGTCACTCTCCTGATCAGGGGATCAGTCCTCGTGGAGCCCTCAAGGAGAATAGACCTGTTATTGATGTGTCCTAGCAGTTTCCAGTTTAAACTCGTTTGTTTTCATTAAAGTTCATTAATTTAATTACCTGAGTCGAACTCAGTCTTTTTGATAGGAACCTCCGTTCCTACATTGGTGACCCCGACTTCTACGAATGATTTTCGTGGAAGATTCGACAGGGACACGAACGCCGTCACGCTGAAACTGCTACAGTTCTGGGAGCAACAACCAGACGCCTGGTTCATCCAGGCTGAAGCCCAGTTCGCCATTCGGAATATCAACGCAGATCAGACCCGTTATTATTACGTGGTCTCCGCCCTCGACAGCGCAACTGCATCCCGGATCATCAGCCTCATCGGTAGTCCTCCTACTGACAGCAAGTATGATGCAATTAAGACGCGGTTGCTTCAGGTTTTCGGGCTAACAAAGTCGGAGCGTGCTCGCCGGCTCATCACGCTGCCCGGCCTCGGGGACTCCAAACCGTCCGAGCTCATGAGCCAAATGCTCACGCACTTGGGTGCTGAACCGGAATGTTTCATCTTCCGGGAGCTTTTCTTCTATCAACTGCCTGAACAGGTTCAGGCTGCCCTGGCCAGCTCCGACATTACTGACTGCGCCAAGCTTGCGGCTGAAGCCGATAAGATTTTCACGGTTACCCAGCAGTGCTGAGCGGCCACGATGCGCCCATCCCCCACAGACGCAGTCCCGGTTTCTCCTACAGCGGGCTGGTGATCCTACCACATCCGTTTTGGCACGAAAGCACGATGCTGCCGTTCCACCTGCAGTTATTCGCCCCAAAAAAAACAAGAAGGCGCAGGCGGCGTCCCTGTTGACGGATGACCAAGTCTAACGGGCGTTCCGCGGTGGCGATGGCCGTCGGTTCTATGGGCAATCTCCTCTATATCACTGATTCCCTCTCGGGCCGCCGTTTCCTTTGTGACACCAGGGCGCAGTGTAGCATTCTACCTGCGTCGAAGCTCGACGCGCAGACTGGGAACCTCGGTTTTTCCCTCGTAGCGGCTAATGGCGCAGCTATTCGAACATTCCGAAAGCAGCGGGTTGAAGTCTGTTTCGGCGGTCAGCGCTTCTTTTGGGATTTCGTCACGGCTACAGTCTCACAGCCTATCCTAGGGGCAGATTTTTTGTGTGCCAACACACTGCTAGTCGATGTCCGACACCGCCGGCTGATCAACGCGGCCACCTTCCACTCGATCCCGTGCTTCCACGGAACCTCCGTGGCGCGTTCCATTGCCTGTGCTTTCCCTCCTCCAGATGACTTCACGTGGCTCCTCGGGGAGTTTCCGGAGCTGACAAGGCCCACCTTCTCCTCTTCAGCGACGAAACATGGTGTTGAACATCACATCACCACTACTGGCTCCCCGGTTTATGCGCGGGCTAGAAGGCTCGAACCCGGCAAGCTCACAGCTGCGAAGGCGGAGTTCGCCACAATGGAGTGGCTCGGCCTCATTAGGCGATCGAACAGTCCCTGGTCTTCGCCTCTCCACATCGTGCCGAAACCAGGCGGCGGCTGGCGGCCATGCGGTGACTATCGACGGCTCAACGACGCCATCAATCCGGATCGGTACCTGATCCCGCATATCCAGGACTTCTCGGCCCACTTGGCGGGAAATACTATCTTCTCTAAAGTCGACCTCGTCCGTGGATATCACCAGGTTCCAGTGCACCCACAAGACGTCCCGAAAACTGCTGTCATCACCCCTTTTGGCCTCTTTGAGTTCCTGCGGATGCCGTTTGGCTTAAAGAACGCAGCACAGGTGTTCCAGCGTTTAATGGACCCCGTTCTTCGGGACCTGCGTTTCCTTTTCATCTACCTTGATGACATTCTCATCGCCAGTGCCAGCAAGGAGGAGCACATCTCCCATTTGCGTTCCCTCTTTACGCGCCTCAGCCAACACGGGTTAATCATCAACCCGGCCAAGTGCCAGTTCGGCCTGCAACAAATCGACTTCCTGGGACATCGCATAACATCGGACGGCGCCATCCCTTTGGCGACGAAAGTTGAGGCGGTTACTTCTTTCCCGCGGCCGTCGACAGTCAAGGCCTTGCAGGAGTTCCTGGGGATGGTCAACTTCTACCACCGTTTTGTCCCCAAGGCGGCTCAACTCATGCAACCCTTATTCGGGGCCCTCAAGGGCAAGTCCGGTAAAGACCCAATCAGCTGGACAGCTGAAATGATCCAGGCATTCGGCAACACCAAGAACGCTTTGGCCAACGCAACCATGCTGGCGCACCCACTTCCAGGTGCTACTATCGCCCTTACCACCGACGCGTCAGACTACACCATCGGTGCGGTGCAAGAACAATGGGTCAACGGCACGTGGCAACCGCTGGCGTTTTTCAGCCGTCAATTGCGAACAAATGAAAAAAAGTACAGCACCTTCGATAGGGAGCTACTGGCCCTTTTCCTCGCCATTCGCCATTTCCGGTTTTTATTGGAGGGGCGCCCCTTCACGGCTTTTGTTGACCACAAGCCCCTTACGTTCGCCATGGCCAAGACCACTGAACCATGGTCCGCTCGTCAACAATGTCACTTGACGTTCATTTCCGAATTTACTCCCTCATTCAACATGTGTCTGGTAAGGACAACCTGGTGGCAGATTGCCTCTCCCGTGCGACGGTCCACGCGGTGCACCTGGGGATCGACTACGCCCTCATGGCGGCAGATCAGGTTTTGGATTCGGAGGTCCAATCATATCGAACCGTTCCCTCCAGCTTCCAAGCGGCCGACGTCGTCTTCCAGGATGCAGGTACCACGCTCCTTTGCGACGTTTCCATGGGAGTTCCTCGTCCCATAGTGCCAGTCGCATGGCGTCAGAGGGTTTTTGATGCCATACACGGGTTGTCGCACCCAGGGATGAAGGCTTCGCAACGGCTTATGTCAGCCAAGTTCGTCTGGAAAGGTATGCACATCGATGTCCATGACTGGGCTAATACCTGCGTCGTATGCCAGAAGTCCAAAGTCCAGCGTCATGTCAAGGCTCCAGTGGCTGCGTTTACTGTTCCGGAGCGTCGTTTCGACCACGTGCATGTGGACCTCGTGGGGCCGCTTCCGCCTTCTCAGGGTTATACTCATCTCCTCACCATAGTGGACCGCACCACTAGGTGGCCAGAGGCAATTCCTTTGGTATCCACCACGTCGGCAGACGTCGCTAGAGCTTTCATCTCCTGTTGGGTTGCCCATTTCGGAGTACCAGCGGACATCTCCTCTGACCACGGGCCACAATTTTCCTCGGATCTTTGGAACGCTGTGGCTCAGGGGCTCGGTACCAAACTTCATCACACCACTGCCTATCATCCGCAGGCAAACGGCCTTTGCGAGCGATTCCACAGGTCACTTAACGCCTCTCTTCGGGCAAGTCTTCAAGGCGCAGGATGGGTGGACAGACTTCCATGGGTCCTGTTGGGTCTCCGTACAGCGCCCAAAGATGATCTACAATCGTCTTCAGCTGAACTCGTCTATGGCCAGCCGCTCCGTGTACCAAGAGATTTCCTCCCTTCTCCCACAGAGCCATGGTCCGCTTCCCGGCAACTCGTTCGCCACCAAGAAGCGGCCAGATGCTTTGCCCCGATACCTACCTGATATACCTATCAATTCATCCAATGAAAAGCGATGAGTTAAGACAGTAACTATAGGTTTTTATTGGCTAAATAACAGAACCCACCCTCGTGGGTGATCGGATCCAACAAGGAGGAATACCAGCCAGTCGACCACCTTTATACCTGGGCAAGTAGGTGGAGCCATGGGCGGAGTCAGCAGTGGTCAGCCCAGGTATAACAGCATGACAAGAGGCGACCTCGTGTAGTGATACAACAGTGTAAACAGTGATAACCATAGTGTAACGATATAACAGTGATAACCATAGTGTAACGATAGTGAACGATAAAAGTGGTTTACCACATTCACCCCTTGTTTCGATTTGAGTCCGGCGGGGTGAAGTGTACTACCAGTTCGGGTATGTCAGTCTGTCCGAAGGCCTCGTAAGCCTTTCCGATTGTCGCAGCAGCGGCGGCGGTGATGCAGTATCCGATGTTAATGCTGGTGTCTGCGTGGTCGGCGAAGGCTCGTGGGGTTCCGGCATGCCGTCTACCTGGGCTGGATTTGGGGGGGTGGTGGGGGGTAACGGTGGTGTCTCAGGGATGCCCGAGGGTGCGAGGTCTCGTAAGGAGACTGTGTCCTCCCGCCCGTCTGGGTATGCCACATAGGCGTACTGGGGGTTGGCGTGCAGGAGGTGTGATGAAATTTTCCATTCATCACTGCCTGTGACTGTGGTCGGTTTCAGTGTCATTTCCCTTCCCCCAGTCCTCATTGTATTGTTTATTGGAATGTGCTGGAATGTGCTGTGTGTGTAGGGCTCCGCCCATACCTGGCCCCTTTTGTAAGCTAGCTCAGTCTGGCCTCAGTCTCCAGAAGGAAGATACCTCTCTCTCTTACGTGTTACTTTCTAAGTTAATAAAAGCCTTGTTTTGTTTCGCTAACATCGAGTCTCGGAATTATTGAGGCACATCAATTTTATTAACTTATTTTTCAACACTATGGATCAACTCCTGAAACCCGAACGTTTGGATTTGGATCAACATGCTCCGGACGCATCAGCACGCTTCGGACACTGGTTTGAGTGTATGGAATTCTTCCTGGACAATTCTGCAGCCGTCAAAGACGCTACGGACGCTGCGAGGATGAGACTCGGAATTCTGCGGAATTGGGTAAGCCACCGGGTTTACCCCCTCATCCAAGACGCCGATACGTACCTGGCCGCCTGCGACATCTTAAAGGTGCATTACCAGCAGCCTACGAATGAGGTGTATGCTAGGCATCTGCTCGCTACTCGCGCACAGCGACCTGGGGAATCGGTGGAGGAATTCCTAAGCACCCTGAAAATGCTTGGCAAAGACTGCAAGTGCCGAGATGTAAAAGCCGCAGTGTACACTGACGAGCTTGTTCGCGATGCCTTTATCACAGGCCTCAGCTCCACTTACATCCGGCAAAGACTGCTGGAAAAAACGGGGTTGGACCTGAAACAGGCTGCGGACACCGCGCGCTCCCTGGATGTGGCCCAGAGAAACTCGGACGCCTACTCTTCAGCCCGTGCCGTCCACGCCGCCACGTGTGCACCGAGGGCGCCGCCATCTTGGAAGGCATCTTCCCCGCCCGGCAGCCCGACACCGGCGGGGCCCCGCTCTCCCCCCAGAAGCCCTACGACAGCCGCGACGCGTCAGGGACCCAACTGCTACTTCTGCGGGCAGCCAAAACACACCAGAAACCTGTGCCCGGCGAAAGGCACCACCTGCTTTAAGTGCGGTAAGAAGGGGCACTTCGGGAAGGTGTGCAGAGGGAACCGCGCCAGAAAACCAACCGCCGGAAAACCCGCCACCGCCGCGTGTGCGCCGTGCGAGCGGCCATCTTGGACGCCATCTTGCCCGACCTCGTGGGGTCCGCCATCTTATGAGCAGACAGCGTGGACGCCATCTTGTATCGATCAGGGCCCTACAGTGGCATCGGTCACAGTGGACCAGACCAGGCCGCACCCGCTATCCAAATCAATGGTGGACATCGAGGTAAACGGGTGCCGGGTTAAATGTTTAATTGACAGTGGAAGCACGGAGAGTTTTATCCACCCTGAACTGGCACAGCAACTCTCCCTAAAGGTGGTCCCTGCTCAGGGTACCATCTCTATGGCTGATAAAACCCAGACATCGACCATTCTGGGTTACTGCACGGTACAATTGGGCGTTAACGGAACTGTATACGATAATTTTAAAGTATTAATCATGAAGAACCTATGTGCGAGCGTGATCTTGGGCCTGGATTTCCAGTGCAACCACCAAAGCATCACGCTCAAGTACGGTGGGTCCCAGCCGCCCCTCACAGTGTGCGGTCTGGCTACCCTGAAGGTAAAGCTGCCTTCGCTATTCGCGAACCTTACCCCTAACTGCCGGCCAATAGCGACCAAAAGCAGGAGGTACAGCTGGGAGGACAGGCGGTTTATCGCGACCGAGGTAGACAGGCTCCTGAAAGAGCGCATTATTGAACGCAGCAACAGCCCGTGGCGCGCCCAAGTGGTAGTGGTAAGGGGTAGCGAGAAGAAACGGATGGTGATCGACTATAGTCAAACGATCAACAGGTACACCCAACTAGACGCCTACCCGCTACCCCGCATATCAGAAATGGTGAACCAAATCGCCCAATACCGGGTGTTCTCCACCATCGACCTCAAGTCAGCGTACCACCAGCTCCCTATCAGACCAGAGGACCGCCCGTACACCGCCTTTGAGGCAAACGGACGCCTCTACCAATTCCTCAGAGTCCCCTTTGGGGTGACGAATGGGGTCTCGGTTTTTCAGAGGGAGATGGACCGCATGGTCGATGATCACCACTTGCAGGCAACCTTCCCCTACCTCGACAACGTCACCATCTGCGGCCACAATCAGCAGGATCACGACTCAAACCTCGAGAGGTTCCTGGAAACCGCACAAAAACTCAACCTCACCTACAACGAGGACAAGTGCGTTTTCAACACCACGCGCCTCTGCATACTAGGCAGCGTGGTGGAGAATGGGGAAATCGAACCAGACCCCGACCGATTGCGCCCCCTACGAGAGCTGCCCCTGCCCAACACTCCCAAAGCCCTGAAAAGGTGCCTGGGGTTATTTTCTTATTATTCCCAATGGGTCCCCAACTACTCCGAAAAAGCCCGCCCCCTCTTGAAAGCATCTTCTTTTCCGCTCCCTGCTGAGGCCCACGCCGCCTTCAAAAGCATTAAGCAGGATATTGAGCGGGCCACGCTACAGGCAGTGGACGAGAACACTCCATTTCAAGTGGAAAGTGATGCGTCTGACTTCGCCTTGGCGGCCACCCTCAACCAGGCGGGGCGGCCCGTAGCTTTCTTCTCGAGGACCCTCCAAGGGCCCGAGATCAGACACTCCTCCGTGGAAAAGGAGGCCCAAGCCATTGTGGAGGCAGTGCGCCACTGGCGCCACTACCTAGCCGGCAAACGCTTCACCCTACTTACCGACCAGCGGTCGGTAGCGTTTATGTTCAATAATAAACAGAGGGGGAAGATTAAAAATGATAAGATTCTTAGGTGGCGGATCGAGCTCTCCACCTTCGAGTACGACATCATTTACCGGCCAGGGGCCCTTAACGAATCCCCTGACGCCCTCTCACGAGGGATGTGTGCCAGCGCCACCGGGGATCGGCTACAGACCCTCCACAACGACCTCTGCCACCCAGGGGTCACGTGGCTGTTCCACTTCATAAAGTCCCGTAACTTACCCTACTCGATTGAGGAAGTTCGGTCTCTGACCAGGAACTGCCGCACTTGCGCTGAGTGCAAGCCTCGGTTCTACCGCCCAGATAGAGCCCACTTAATCAAAGCTACACGGCCCTTTGAGCGGCTCAGCTTAGATTTCAAGGGCCCCCTCCCGTCCGTCGACTGCAATGTTTACTTCCTGAACATTGTGGACGAATACTCCCGGTTCCCATTCGCCTTCCCCTGCCCAGACATGACCAGCGCCACGGTCATTAAATGCCTCAACAGCCTGTTCTGCCTGTTCGGTATGCCGAGCTACATCCATACGGATAGGGGGGCGTCCTTCATGAGTGAAGAGCTACGCCAGTACATGCTGTCCAAGGGGATCGCCACGAGCCGTACCACCAGCTACAACCCCCGGGGTAACGGCCAAGTGGAGCGAGAGAACGGGACAGTATGGAAAGCAGTCACTCTAGCTCTAAGGACCAAAGGCCTCCCTATCTCCCGCTGGCAGGAAGTCCTCTCGGATGTGCTCCATTCGATACGGTCGCTATTGTGTACGGCCACCAATGCCACGCCTCATGAACGAATGTTTGTCTTTCCCCGGAAATCCACCTCAGGCGTATCCATGCCGTCATGGCTCTCCACCCCAGGTCCGGTACTCGTGCGAAGGCATGTGAGGGGCCACAAGACGGACCCTCTCGTGGAGCCAGTACACCTACTCCACGCCAACCCCCAATACGCATATGTCCAGCACGCCGACGGAAGGGAGGACACCGTGTCCATAAAAGACGTCGCCCCAGCCGGCATCGACAACAACCACGGCAATAGCAGCAACAACGATCACAGCAACTCTTACCCACCCACTACTCTTTCATCACCCCCGGAAGAACATCGACCAATGGCACCCCCACCAACTACCCCTTCAACAACCCTGGCAGCACCCCCGGCAGAGACCCAGGAGACTACCGGGGACACCCAGCCGACACCCGCGGCACCACAACAGCCACGTCGGTCGCAGAGGACTATCAAACCCCCGAACAGACTAAATCTATAGAAGGGGTGAATGTGATGAAATATTCCATTCATCACTGCCTGTGACTGTGGTCGGTTTCAGTGTCATTTCCCTTCCCCCAGTCCTCATTGTATTGTTTATTGGAATGTGTTGGAATGTGCTGTGTGTGTAGGGCTCCGCCCACACCTGGCCCCTTTTGTAAGCTAGCTCAGTCTGGCCTCAGTCTCCAGAAGGAAGATACCTCTCTCTCTTACGTGTTACTTTCTAAGTTAATAAAAGCCTTGTTTTGTTTCGCTAACATCGAGTCTCGGAATTATTGAGGCACATCAGGAGGTCCACCCTCTCGACCAGGGGGTCCATTTTATGGGCCCTCGCGTGCTTTCGCAGCAAGACGGGCCCCGGAGAGGTCAGCCAAGTTGGTAGCGTGGTTCCCGTAGTCGACTTCCTGAGGAAAACAAACATTCGTTCATGGGGGGTGGCGTTAATGGCAGTGCAAAGCAGTGACCGGATGGAATGCAGCGCTGCCGGAGGACTTCCTGCCAGCGAGAGGTTGGGAGGCCCTTGGACTTTAAGGCTAAGAGAACGGCCTTCCAGACAGTCGCGTTCTCTCTTTCCACCTGGCCGTTCCCTCGGGGGTTGTAGCTGGTGGTCCTGCTTGCAGCAATACCTCTCGCTAGTAGGAACTGGCGAAGTTCCTCGCTCATGAAGGAGGAGCCCCGGTCGCTATGTATATAGTTCGGGAACCCGAACACGGCGAAGAGGTCGTTCAGGCATTTGATGACCGTGGTACTGGTCATGTCTGGGCAGGGGAAGGCAAAGGGGAAACGGGAGTACTCGTCAATGATGTTGAGGAAGTACACATTACGGTCAGAGGACGGGAGGGGCCCCGTAAAATCGATGCTCAAGCGCTCGAAGGGGCGGGTGGCCTTGATCAGGCTTGCTCTGTCCGGCCTAAAGAAATGCGGTTTGCATTTGGCACAGGTTTGGCAGTTCCTGGTCATGGTCCTGACCTCCTCGATGGAGTAGGGCAGGTTGCGGGCCTTAATGAAGTGGTAAAGTCTGGTGACTCCGGGGTGGCAGAGGTCGTTGTGGAGGGTCTGCAGTCTATCAATTTGCGCGTTGGCGCATGTACTTCGTGATAGAGCATCTGGGGGTTCGTTCAGTTTACCAGGCCGGTACAAGATCTCATAATCATAGGTGGAGAGCTCGATTCTCCACCTCAAGATCTTGTCGTTCTTGATTTTGCCCCTCAGCTTGTTATTAAACATAAAAGCGACCGAACGCTGGTCGGTGAGGAGGGTAAATCGTTTGCCTGCCAGGTAATGCCTCCAGCGTCGTACAGCCTCCACAATCGCCTGGGCCTCCTTCTCGACCGAGGAGTGTCGGATCTCAGGGCCCTGGAGGGTCCTTTAGAAGAAGGCCACCGGTCTCCCCTCCTGGTTAAGGGTTGTGGCTAGGGCGAAGTCGGATGCATCGCTCTCCACTTGGAAAGGGATAGACTCATCCACCGCGTGCATTGTGGCCTTAGCAATGCCTCCCTTAATGAGGGAGAAGGCTGCGCACGCTTCTGCCGTCAGGGGGAAGGAGGCGTACTTCATGAGGGGTCTGGCTTTGTCCGCATAATTCGGCACCCATTGGGCATAGTAGGCGAAGAGCCCCAGGGTCCTCTTCAGCGCCTTTGGACAGTGGGGGAGGGGAAGCTCCATGAGGGGGCGCATTCTTTCGGGGTCGGGGCCGATGACTCCGTTCTCTACTACGCAGCCGAGGATGGCAAGGCGCGAGGTGTTAAACACACATTTCTCCTTATTGTAGGTGAGGTTCAGCCGTTGGGCCGTACGGAGGAATCTCTCCAGATTAACATCATGGTCCTGCCGGTCGCGGCCGCAGATGGTGACGTTATCTAGATAGGGGAACGTGGCCTGCAGCCCGTTCTGGTCAACCATCCGGTCCATCTCCCTTTGGAAGACCGAAACCCCGTTGGTGACGCCGAGGGGAACCCTAAGGAAGTGGTAGAGGCGGCCATTCGCCTCAAAGGCGGTATACTGGCGGTCCTCAGGGCGGATAGGGAGTTGGTGGTAGGCCGACTTAAGGTCGATGGTAGAGAATATTCGGTACTGTGCAATCTGATTGACCATATCAGATATGCGGGGAAGGGGGTATGCGTCCAGCTGGGTGTACCGGTTTATGGTTTGGCTGTAGTCGATGACTAGGCGGTTTTTATCGCCGGTCTTAACGACTACGACCTGGGCACGCCAGGGGCTGTTGCTCCTCTCGATGATGCCCTCTTTCAGGAGACGCTGCACCTCAGAGCTAATAAAAGCTCTGTCCCCGGCGCTGTACCGCCTGCTCTTGGTAGCGACGGGTTTACAGTCGCGGGTGAGGTTGGCGAACAGGGAGGGGGGCGGAACCCTGAGGGTGGATAGGCCGCAGGTGGTACGCGGTGGGCGGTTTAAAGGCTGTTGGTTGTCGACTGTGAGTGGGGGGAGGGGTCCACCGTATGCCAAAGTGACACTTTGAAGGTGGGATTGGAAATCCAGCCCTAGTAGGACGGCAGCGCAGAGTTGGGGCAGGACGAGAAGTTTAAAATTTTTATACTCCGTGCCCCTAACCGACAGGGTCACAACACAGTATCCGCTGATGTCTGTTGAATGGGACCTCGACGCCATCGAGATCCGGTTGCGCGTTGGCTGGACAGTGAGGGAGTAGTGGCTCACCGTGTCTGGATGGATGAAACTCTCCGTGCTTCCGCTGTCGAACAGGCAGGTCGTGGCGTGGCCGTTTACTTTGATGTCCATCATGGACTTGGACAGGTGATGCGGGCGAGCTTGGTCCAGTGTGACGGAGGCTAGTGTATGGCTGAGCGAGCTGCTGTAGTCTGCGGGTGAGGCTGCGGTCGGGTCTGGAGACAAGGTGGCGGTCGAGTGTGGTGAACAAAATGGCGGTGCCCACGACGTTGCATAAAATGGCGGAGAAGATGGCCGCCCCCACAACTCACATGAGGCACTGCCGGTGTCGGTGGCCTTGATCAAAGATGGCCGCCCCCACGACTCACACGAGGGGATACTGGCATCTGTGGCCTTGATGAAAGATGGCCGCTCCCACAACTCGCATGAGGCACTGCTGGCGTCTGTGGCTTTCCCCCTGCAGGCCTTCGCGAAGTGGCCTTTCTTGTGGCAGTCGGAGCAGGTCGCGTTTCTTGCAGGGCAGCGCGCCCTCGGGTGTTTCGCCTGGCCACAGAAAAAGCAGCCGGCGGCCCGATCGCGGGGCTCCGATGTCGCAGCCGGTACCAGGGGTGGCGGTCCCGATCGGGTCCGGGACGCCGACGCTGAGGTAGGTCCCAGAGGCGGCGGTGCGAGTGGTATTGCGGTCGGGGTCGGGCCCGAGTCCCAGGGTCGCGCAGCACAGTACCTGGAATACGCCTCGAGGTCCCGATGGGCCACTTCCAGAGAGCGAGCGAGGGCTGCAGCTGTGTTCAGGTCGAGGTCCTTTGATTCGAGCAGTCTTTGCCGTGAGTAGTCGGACCGAAGGACTTTCACGAAGGCATCGCGGATATTCTCTTCAGTATTTTCTGCAGCCGTTACAGCTTTAAAGTCACAGTCCCTGCCGAGTGTTTGTAGCGCACGTAAAAATTCATCTACAGACTCTCCTGGCTGTTGCGGGCGGGATCTTAGGAGATGTCTGGCATACATAGAATTTACCAGGCTCCGGTATTGCTCTTTCAGCAGGTTGAGGGCGGCCTCGTATGTAGTAAGGTCCTGGATGAGTGCAAATACTTTAGGGCTCACTTGGGCGGTCAGAACTCTTAGTTTGGATCTCTGAGGCACGCCGGATTCTCCCAGGTAGGATTCGAAACAGCTCAGCCAGTGTTTGAAGTCGAGGGCTGAGTTTGCTGCCTGTGGGTTTAGATCCAGGTACAGCAGTCGGAGGGCTCGCAGCCAGGCCGGCTGCTGTGGCTGTTGTAGCTGGGCGTCTGACTGGTCGTTTGGCTGCTCCGTTAAAGACATTTCAAAATTTAGCCAATAAAATTGATATACCTATCAATTCATCCAATGAAAAGCGACGAGTTAAGACAGTAACTATAGGTTTTTATTGGCTAAATAACAGAGCCCACCCTCGTGGGTGATCGGATCCAACAAGGAGGAATACCAGCCAGTCGACCACCTTTATGCCTGGGCAAGTAGGTGGAGCCATGGGCGGAGTCAGCAGTGGTCAGCCCAGGTATAACAGCGTGACAAGAGGCGACCTCGTGTAGTGATACAACAGTGTAAACAGTGATAACCATAGTGTAACGATATAACAGTGATAACCATAGTGTAACGATAGTGAACGATAAAAGTGGTTTACCACACTACCTCCAATCACAGTTTGCAGACCTCCTACGTGCCACCGGGACTAAAGACTGCGGAGTATGTCTTCATCCGACATGACGCTCACCGGGATCCGCTCAAGCCTCCTTACACTGGTCCTTTCCGCATCATCGAACCGGGTGACAAATCCTTTTTGGTCGACGTCGGAGGGAAACCGGATCACATCTCGATGGACCGCTTGAAGCCGGCTCACCTGGACCTGGACTACCCTGTCGTAGTCGCTCAACCACCCAAACGTGGCCGACCGCCCGTGGCCGCCGCACCTGATCAACCAAAGCCGCCTGACAACCCGTCTGCGCTCACCACGCCTGCTCAGCCGCCACCGACTGCCAACGCGTCCACTGGTCATCAACTTCCTCTACCAGGGTATCGAAGTCGATCAGACAGGTTCATCAGGCCTCCTCCTCACCTCACCTTTTCTGATAAAGACAATTCTGGGGGGGCGCATGTGGCGGAGCCACCAAAGGACTCAGAGCGGTTGTACATAATTCCTTTAACAGCAATGTAGTTACTGTCTGTGCCTGTACCTTTAATTACACTGTTTGACTGTACAATGCCAGTTACCTTTACAACACGTGATGACGTCATGCCGTTAGTCACGTGATGCCCCAATGGCAGGAAGAACGTGATGACATCATGACGTCATGACGTCATGACATCACTCTCCTGATCAGGGGATCAGTCCTCATGGAGCCCTCAAGGAGAATAGACCTGTTATTGGTGTGTCCTAGCAGTTTCCAGTTTAAACTCGTTTGTTTTCATTAAAGTTCATTAATTTAATTACCTGAATCAAACTCAGTCTTTTTGATAGGAACCTCTGTTCCTACAGTAGTCAGAGTAGAAATAGAAGGATATTTCAGATGAATATGTGGCTAGAGGAATGGTGCAATGGGGAGGGATTCAAATTCCTGGGACATTGAAACTGGTTCTGTGGGAGGTGGGGCCAGTACAAACTGGACAGTTTGTACCTCGGCGGGATCGGGACCGATGTCCTAGGGGGAGTGTTTGCTAGTGCTGTTGGGGAGGATTTAAACTAAAATGGCAGGGGGCTGGGAACCTGTGCAGGGAGACAGAGGAATGGGAAGCAAGGATAGAAAAAAAAGACAGTAAGGAGAAAAGCAAAAGCGTAAAGCAGAGAAATCAAGGGTGTAAATCAAACATGGCCACAGTAAATAATAATTCTAAAGGACTAAGGCCTAGAAATTCAGTAAAGCCGCATTTTGGGCGCTAGTCCTGGCAATGCGCAAAGTTTAGCGCCAGGCGCAATATTGGGTTGCAGCGCCCCTAAAGGTGATTGCGGCGCTAAATCAGGCACTGCACGCTACACTTAAGGCGCTAACCCGGCAGCGCAACCCAATTTCGCCGTGGCGGGGCGCAGCGAGGGTGCTGTCAGTAATCACTTTCCCTGAGACACAGTGGCGCCAGCCAGCTCTTAAAGGGGCAGGTCAATTGGCATCACCAGACACACTCACTGCCTTGTAGGCCTTCAAAGTGGTGGGAGCCTACCTGTGGCGCACCAGCCTAGCAAGACATGGAAAGGGTGAGGCAGAGGGCGGAACGACTCACTGATGGGGCATTGGATGCTTTGGTTGGCGCAGTGGAATCAAGGCCAAGGAAGATGGTCGGAATGTGATTTATGTTTTGGACAGTCTCCCGGGTGTGAGAGGCAGTTATGTGTCAGTGTATTAGTTTTGCTTTCTGTTGCCATAGCTTTCTCATGTTTGAAGGAACCACATTTTGTGTAATGAAACTCTTTCTTCATTTACAATGGCCATGCCTTCTATTTACATGCATCTTGCCCTTCACAGGCTTGGGGGTATCAGACCGGTTCCATTCCTGTTCTTGGAATGGCAGCAAGCATTCCGTGAGAGGGGCCTAGAAGCTACTTCTGATCAGCCTCTGACGCGCAGCCTGAGAAGAGCCGCTCGCGTAGAAGTTCAGGCCAGCAGCCATTTCTCAGCCGCCGACAGAGATGTCCTGCACCTTATCTGAGGCTGCATATCTGGCTGAAGCAGCTGGCACAGCTCAGTCACCACCTCCTTTCTAAATTGCAGCCTTCTGACACACTGCTCCTCCGGCATGTTCATGTAGGAAAACTGCTGTCGGATAACCCTGCCAGCGTAAGGTCTGCTGTGGCGACGTCTGTTGGCCCTCCTCCATCTGGCCATGCCCGCCCCCCTCTCCCAGCGTCTCAGTGCCCTTTCTAGATGATTCAGAAGCAGGAAGTTCCCCTCCAATGCAGCCCCCATAATAAGTGCCCACAGGAAGGTTCCCCGTTGTCAAGGCTCACCAACAGCAAGGTGATGGTCAGAAGGCTGAAGATCATCTGCCTGCGCTGGCTCAGTGGTCAAATGGCTCTCAGTGTGCAGCTCAGCAACTCTTTGTAGCTCTCGAGGAAGTTGTGATCCAAAAATGGCTGCCGCTTTTAAACCACACCAGTCCCCTTTAAATAACGCTCCTCCAGCCTGAGAGCGACTTGGTAAGGCCCAGGTAAGCTGTCACTATTAGCGTCAGGCGCTACGGAGGGGGGCGCCACTGAATTTCCGATCCGGGGCGCCCAAAATGCGTTGCACACTCAAATGACGTCATAATCAGTCTGCGCCCATGAGCGGGCACTAAGATTTAGCGCCGGCGCTAAATGCATGCTCAATATGGGGCGAGGCGCTAGGCGCCCTGCGCCCGCCCGGAAATTGGCTAGCCCCCCACTTCTCGGCCTCTTTAGGCATTAATCGGTGGCGCTAACAACCGAATTTCTCCCCCTTTGTGTCTTAATGCGAGGAGCATTCGTAATAAGGTGGATGAATTAGCTGCGCAAATAGATGTAAACAGATATGATATAATTGGGATTACGGAGACATGGCTCCAGGGAGACCAAGGCTGGGAATTCAACATCCAGGGGCATTCAATATTCAGGAAGGACAGGCAAAAAGGAAAAGGTGGTGGGGTAGCATTGCTGATTAAAGGGGAGATTAACACAATAGTAAGGAAGGATATTAACTCGGATGATGTCGAATCTGTATGGGTAGAGCTGAGAAATACCAAGGGGCAGAAAACGTTAATGGGAGTTGTATACAGACCTCCAAACAGTAATGCTGAGGTTGGGGATGGCATTAAACAGGAAATTAGAGATGCGTGCAATAAGGGCACAGCAGTTATCATGGGTGACTTTAATCTACATATAGATTGGGCTAACCAAATTAGTGACAAAACTGTGGAGGAGGAATTCCTTGAGTGTATACGGGATGGCTTCCTGGACCAATATGATGCCATCTTAGACTGGGTATTATGTAATGAGAAAGGATTAATTAGCAATCTTGTTGTGCAAGGCCCCTTGGGGAGGAGCGATCATAATATGATAGAATTCTTCATTAAGATGGAGAGTGAAGTAGTTGACTCAGAGACTTGGGTCCTGAATTTAAATAAATGAAACTATGATGGTATGAGGCACTAGTTGACTAGGATGGATTGGGGAATGTTACTTGAAGGATTGATGGTGGATAGGCAATGGCAAACATTTAAAAATCGCATGGATAAACTACAGAATTTGTTCATCACTGTTTGGCATAAAAATAAAACAAAAAAGGTGACGCAACCGTGGCTAACAAGGGAAATTAGGGATAGCATAAGATCCAAGGAGAGGACATATAAATTGGCCAGAAAAAGCAGCAAACCTGAGGATTGGGAGCAGTTTAGGATTCAGCAAAGGAGGACAAAGGGATTAATTAAGAGGGGGGAAATAGAGTATGAGAGTAAGCTTGCAGGGAACATAAAAACTGACTGTAAAAGCTTCTATAGCTATGTAAAGAGAAAAAAAATTGGTGAGGTCAAGCGTAGGTCCCTTGCAGTCAGAATCAGGGGAATTTATAATGGCGACCAAAGAAATGGCAGACCAATTAAATACATACTTTGGTTCTGTCTTCACAAAGGAGGACAGAAATAACCTCCCAGAGATATCTGGGAACATAGGGTCTAATGAGAGGGGGGAATTGAATGAAATCAGTATTTGTAGGGATATGGTGTTAGGGAAATTGATGGGATTGAAGGCCAATAAATCCCCAGGGCCTGATAATCTACATCCTAGGGTACTTAAGGAAGTGGCCCTAGAAATAGTAGATGAATTGCATCTTCCAAAATTTTATAGACTCTAGAACAGTTCCCATTGATTGGAGGATAGCTAATGTAACCCCACTATTTAAAAAAGGTGGTAGAGAGAAAACAGGGAATTATAGACCGGTAAGCCTGATGTCGGTAGTGGGGAAAATGCTAGAGTCTATTATAAAAGATGTAATAGCAGAGCACTTGGAAAACAGTGACAGGATTGGACAAAGTCAACATGGATTTACAAAAGGTAAAATCATGCTTGACTAATCTACTGGACTTTTTTGAGGATGTAACTGGTAGAATAGATAAGGGAGAACTAGTGGATGTGGTGTATTTGGACTTTCAGAAGGCTTTCAATAAGGTCCCGCACAAGAGATTAGCGTGCAAAGTTAAAGCACATGGGATTGGGGGTAAGGTATTGACTTGGATAGAGAACTGGTTGGCAGACAGGAAGCAAAGAGTTGGAATAAACGGGCCTTTTTCCGAGTGGCAGGCAGTGACTAGTAGGGTACTGCAGGGATCGGTGCTAGGATCCCAGCC
Organism: Somniosus microcephalus; assembly: GCF_052327205.1. Lineage (NCBI taxonomy): Eukaryota > Metazoa > Chordata > Chondrichthyes > Squaliformes > Somniosidae > Somniosus > Somniosus microcephalus. The sequence goes on from NC_141015.1 coordinate 14,342,019, forward strand.
ATTCACAATATATATTAATGATCTAGACGAGGGAACTAGATGTAATATCTCCAAGTTTGCAGATGACACAAAGCTGGGTGGGCGTGTGTGCTGTGAGGAGGAAGCAGCAAAACTCCAGTATGATTTGGACAGGTTGGGTGATTAGGCAGATGCATGGCAGATGCAGTATAATGTGGATAAATGCGAGGTTATCCACTTCAGTGGCAAAAACAGGAAGACAGATTACTATCTGCACGGCAATAGATTGGGAAAAGGGGAAGTGCAACAAGACCTGGGTGTCCTTGTGCACCAGTCGTTGAAGGTAAGCATGCAGGTGCAGCAGGCAGTTAAGAAAGCAAATGGTATGTTGGCCTTCATAGTGAGAGAATTCGAGTAACAGGAGCAAGGATGTCTTGCTGCAGTTGTACAGGGCCTTGGTGAGACCACACCTTGAGTATTGTGTGCAGTTTTGATCGCCTTATCTGAGGAAGGATGTTCTTGCCATGGAGAGATTCACCAGACTGATACCTGGGATGGCAGGAATGACATATGAAGAGAGATTGGGTCGATTAGGCTTATATTCGCTAGAGTTTAGAAGAATGTGAGGGGATCTCATTGAAACTTATAAAATTCTAACAGGACTAGACAGACTAGATGCAGGAAGGATGTTCCCGATGGCGGGGGAGTCCAGAACCAGGGGTCACAGTCTAAGGATAAGGGGTAAGCCATTTAGGACTGAGATGAGGAGGAATTTCTTCACCCAGAGAGTGGTGAACCTGTGGAATTCTTTACCACAGAAGGCAGTTGAAGCCAATTTATTAAATATATTCAAGAAGGAGTTAGATATATTTCTTAAGGCTAAAGGAATCAAGGGATATGTGGAGAAAGCAGGGACAGGGTACTGAATTTGGATGACCAGCCATGATCTCATTGAATGGCAGAGCAGGCTCGAGGGGCTGAATGGCCTACTTCTGCTCCTATCTTCTACGTAAGGGACCATGCAATCACTGGGTTTTTTCAGAATGGTTTGATAAAGGCTCCACTGGATCAGTAATTTCCAATGCGTGTGTGTGTGGGGTTGGGTGCGGGGGGGTGTGAGTGGGGGGCTGCTGGTGGTTTCGGGGGGAGTGGTATCGAAATCCTGCTGCATTCCCCTGTCAGGGAATGACAGATTCGGTAAAGCTAGAACAAACGAGCCGGGCTTTTGACCTTCAGAGGATTGCTGAAAGGATTGGCTTTTCTGCCAAGAGCAAGACTAAAATGTGCCAACATACTGGGTTTGTCCTCCTTAGAGCAGAGAAGGTTAAGGGGAGATTTAATAGAGGTGTTCAAAATCACGAAGGGTTTTGATGGAGTGAATAAGGAGAAACTGTTTCCAGTGGCAGAAGGCCCAGTAACCAGAGGACACAGATTTAAGGCAATTGGCAAAAGAACCAGAGGCGACATGAGGACACATTTTTTTACGCAGCGAGTTGTTATGATCTGGAATGCGCTGTCTGAAAGGGCGGTGGAAGCAGATTCAATAATAACTTTCAAAAGGGAATTGGATAAATACGTGAAAAGGAAAAATTTGCAGGATTACAGGGAAAGAGCAGGAGATCGGGGCTAATTGGAGAGCCCTTGCAAAGTGCCGGCCCAGGCACGATGGGCCGAATGGGCCTCCTTCTGTGCTGCAAGATTCTATCATTCTATCGGCTGGCTACCACAAAGCCTGAGCTTTGCGATAAAGCTAATGATCAGGGGAGCAACGTTCCTCAACCCCACCCACACAGATAAAAACAAACTCGGGGAAAATGACAAGTGCGGCAGTAACCCTGCTGCATTGTCAGGTAGCTGTCAGTGTTCATTTCCGTTCTCTTGTATACACTTCTGGTATCGCTATCCCAGTGCGATGGTTGCAGGTATCTTACACAACTCTTTACAGCTCTATGTAAGCGATAGGCCATTTTTATGTGAAAACCATGCTGTGCAGGTTACTCATCCATGGTCCCCAGCTGTCCTCCCTATCTGATTACTCCAGCATTCTGAAACAAGGATCTGAATAGGGAAAAACAGGTCGGGAAGGCTGGCAGTCTCTCAGCTCCTGCATTACATTAATAGAGCTGACATTCTACTTTCCTGATACGCGGCCAACAGGTCTTTAATTTCCCCGAACTATTTCTAAATAAATGCAGCAGTCATGAATACTGCATGCCTGACACCATGAGTGAATGGCTGCCCATAGGATGCCCTCCAGGTAACTTTCGATCAGAAGTTATTAACTGAGGGCAAAGCCGTCAGACTGCTCCAGGCTTCATTGCGGCTGATTAAATGGCTGACGTGAAAATAATGCTTTGACTCACACTGACGTAATAAAACTCACTACGCACTTGGTTTGAGTATAAAGCAAGGCTTTAATCAACTTGTTTCAGAACATGGAGGTCTAGTTGTATTTCACTAGCTCCTTGTCTTACAAAATGTCCCTGGAAAGCTGGGGCCCACGCCCGAGTATTTATACTCCTTGGATGGCGCCACCAGCTGGCCGTCCAGCGTTATTTCATAAGTAGTTTCTTGATGATGAGATTTATAACACACACCTTTCTCCATTTTCATAGAATATGCAGCACAGAAACAGGCCATTCGGCCCAACTGGTGTTTATGCCCCACACGAGCCTCCTCCAATCCCTCTTTATCTAACCTCTGGAGTGGTCCGTGAGTCTTTGGAACTCTCTTCCTCAGAGGGCGGTGGAAGCAGAGTCTTTGAATATTTTCAAGGCAGAGGTAGATAGATTCTTGGTAAGCAAGGGGGTGAAAGGTTATCGGGGGTAGGCGGGAATGTGGAGTAATCAGATCAGCCATGATCTTATTGAATGGCGGAGCAGGCTCGAGGGGTCGAGTGGCCGACTCCTGCTCCTAATTTGTATGTTCCTATGTATGTAGTGAGACTATGAACCCATGGTTTAGCTGACTGAGAGGTGAGAGTGCTACCCACTGAGCCACAGCTGAAATGAGGTTTTAGGAGGGGTGATTAAAAGCTTTGACAAAGAGGTGGGTTTTAAGGTGCTCTTAAAAGAGGAGAGGGAGGTGAAGTCAAGGAAAGCAGAGGGAAGTTGCATGTAAATGTATTTGAGAGGATTGGGTGCTAGATATGTCACAGGGCAGTTCGATGTCCTCGTTTTTCCTTTGATCGTCTTAGCTGCCATTTGGTGACCAGTGACATAATGAATTATGAAGAGACAGGCAAGAAGTTATATTTCTAGGACCCGCCTCCCCATCTTTCGTAATCAGTTTCTGTGCTGTAAATTCTATGTAATTCAATGTAATTTACAAGGATGATACCAGGACTGAGAGGGTACAACTAATGAGCAGATCCTTCTGTTCCTTTCTCCCTCATGTGTTTATCTAGCTTCCCACTTAAGTGCATCTATGCTATTCACCTCAACTACTCCTCATGATAGCGAGAGCCACCTTCGCACCACTCTCTAGGTAAAGAAGGTTCTCCTGAATTGCTCATTGGATTTATTAGTGAGATTCTTGTATTGATGGCCCCTAGTTTCAGACTGATCCTCAAGTGGAAATGTCTTCTCCACGTCTACCCGAGCGAACCCCTTCAGCAGAATTTTAAAGACCTCTATCAGGTCACCTCTCAGTCTACTCTTTCCTAGAGAAAAGAGCCCCAGCCTGTTCAATCTTTCCTGATAGTTGCACCCAATGTTCCCTCTGAGCTGCGAGGCTGCACAGCTGCACAATAATGGGAAAGGTCCCGCGCAGGCCGCGCACTGGCTTTTCCATTGTGAATACCACACGTATGCGCAGAAATTTAAAGGGACCTCGCAGTAAAAGAAACTAGGCCGAGCAGAACAAAGCTCAGCTTACAAGGAACATTAGTTGTACCCTCTCAGTTCTGGTATCATCCTTGTAAATTACACTGAATTACATAGAATTTACAGCACAGAAACTGATTACGAAAGATGGGGAGGCAGGTTCTAGAAATATAACTTCTTGTCTGCCTCTTTATAATTCATTATGTCACTGATGACCAAATGGCAGCTAAGACTATCAAAGCAAAAACGAGGACATTGAACTGCCCTGTGACATGTCTAGCACCCAGTCCAATCAAATACATTCACATGCAGCTTCCCCCTGCTTTCCTTGACTCCACCTCCCTTTCCTCTTTTAAGAGCACCTTACAGCCCACCTCTTTGACAAAGCTTTTAATCACATCTCCTAAAATCTCACTTCAGCCATGGCTCAGTCACCTCTCAATCAGAAAATCCTGGGTTCAAATCCCACTCCAGAGACTCAAGCACATAATCCAGGCTGACACTTCAGTGTTAGTACTAAGGGAGTGCTGCACTGTTGGAGGTGCTGTCTTTCGGATGAGATGTTAAAACTGAGCCCTCATGTGGACATAAAAGATCCAATGGCTCTATTTCAAAGCAGAGCAGGGCAGTTATCCCTGGTGTCCTGCCCAATATTTATCCCTCAACCAACATTATTACAAACATATTGGCCCAGAAATTCGGGTTTCTACGGGTGAGTACGCACGGGGTACTCACCCGTAAGCCCAATGGAAGTGCCGGTTTCCTGCATGCACTGCGCATGCGCGGGAAACCGGCACTTCCGTTCCTCTGAACGAAGGGGTTCAGAGGTTGAACACGTGCGCAGGGGAGGCAGCATGTGCGCTTTGAACTTACGTTTTTTTTACAGGTTTTTCTGTGAGGTTAAGTCTTTAGAATTTAGAAATTTTAAAAGCAGGCGTAAGGCCTGCTTTTTACAAGGTAAGTGGTCAATTAATTAAAATTAAAACATTTTTTCAACAGGTTTATTATTTTTAAATACTTTAAAGCAAGGTAAGTTTATTTGTAGCCCCATTAGAATATAAAATTATATTTTTCAAAAATTTAAATTATTGTTTAAAATAGTTATTTAATGTAATTTATAGTTTATTTAAAAAATGTGATTTAAAAAAAAATTATTTGAAGGTTTACTGCTATTTTGGGGCCGTAGTATTTATAAGTCTTGACAGCTCTTCCTGTCAGACTTATGAATGGGAATTTCCCTCCTCCGATTGGCTGCCCATGGCCCACGTGATCCCAGGGGACGCATCGAACTAACTGCGCCCCTGGGATACGCAAGCACTGCGCGCCGGCAGCTGGACCAGGCCCCGGATCAGAATTCCACGGGGGCCCAGAGCTCAATGGCCGGCGCGCAAGGTAAGTGCAGGTCGGGGGCTTGCACCCGCGGGAAGCCTCCGACCCGAATTTCTAATAGCTGGTCATTTAACTCATTGCTGTTTGTGGGAGCTTGCTGTGTGCAAATTGGCGGCCATGTTTCCTACATTACAACAGTGACTATACTTCAAAAGTACTTCACTGGCTGTAAAGTGCTTTGCGACAACCTGAGGTCATGAAAGGCGCTATAGAAATGCAAGTCTTTCTTTCTCTCAAGACTCAGATTGTTAGATTTTTGTTAGGTAAAGCTATCAAGGGATATGGAGCAAAGGCGGGTAGGTGGAGTTAAAATACAGATCAGTCATGATCTAATGGAAAGACAGAGCAGGCCCGAGGGGCTGAATGGCCTCCTCCTGTTCCTATGTATCCACTTCCTAAAACAGTGGTACAGCTGCTGCTACATGAAGTGGGCAATAGGAGAGTTGGCCTATGGGGCATTGAAGGGCACGTTCTCCACGGGAGAGGCATCTGGACCGCATGGGAATCGATTCTCTGCATCTTGTCATTTTCCATTGATTCAGACTAACAGACAATCACCGACCCGGACTGGACAATGTCATGATGCTCGCTCCCAGAGTGCAACGGGAGCAGCGATGCAGAAAATCACCCGCCTAAAACCAGAAGGAATAGGCAACCTTCATCTCTCTGGGTGAGATTTGAACCCACCAGGCGAAAGGACGGTGTACTGATGGTATGGTTTCCAACTCCTGTGGCTCCTATACAAAGGCCAAACACCATCGTACTCAATTACAGTGTGTGCATTTTAACCTGTCAATGAGACGCTTGTAGTTGCCACAGTGCTTGGGATCTTGTTAGATCGTACGTCTGGTTGCGACTGAGTGTAACACAACTCCTGCCCGTTTACAATATGAATCGACTGGACTGTGATAGATGGGAAATCCACCTTGTTTCAAATCATAAAAGACTCCACATTTTTTATGTTACTTTCAGGGAATTTGTAGGTTGCTTGCCCATTTTAAAGTGTATCCCTGATCAACAGTCTATTCAGGAAACTCTTTTTACTGGCACCTAAATAACCGGAAATCTCTCTTAACCGGCAAAATTCAGGAGTGGGTTCAGGTAAGTTTTACTTCATATTAGTGGCCGTGTAACCGGGGTTCCTGGATCTGTGGCCGTGTAACCGGGGTTCCTGCACCAGTTGCCATGCAGCCGGGGCTCCTGCACCTGTGGCCGTGTACGGGGCTCTCGTACCTTAGTAAGTATACCTCTCTGTAATCCGGACTTTTTGATCAACCGGCACCACGCCGGCCCCGTCGGTGCCGGATAAAAACGAGTTTCCTGTATCTCCTTACTGGGGACTTTAACTAATGTGTCAACGTTGTATCAAAGGGGCTTTCCTGACCTGATGACCAAGTATCATGAATGACCACCACTGTCAGTGCTGGCTAGCCCACTGGAGGGGGTGGGAGTGGCGAAGGAGATCGCCCTTTGTTACCACAGATATTGAAAACCCGTCAGGCACTTCTTTGATTGGCAAGGTTGTATGATTGGGAAGATTACCTTGTTGTTACCTTCCACTGTCCCAGTTCAGATTTGAAAACAAAGAGGGGGTATAATTGCAACTCATATCAAGGTTACTTAAGTGAATCGTTGCAGCTAATGAGCCGGGACTAGTGGAACACTCTGTGAATATCCAATTTCACACATGAACTTTACATCATGAACACTTGGTCTAAACTAAGAGTAATACGCTACCAGATCCTCCAGACATTTATTATTTTGAAACAGGGACTGTGCATTAAAGTTCTGTAATCTAATGAAATCTTGTTTCTCTTTCATTTTACCCCCCCCGCCCCCGCCACTAATAAATTTGATCCATGTTTGTAGCACGCGATACGCGGTCTGTCCGAGTGATATTTGTCCACCAATTAGAGGGACCAGGCGCATCCAGCCATAACGCGAACTATTTTTGCCGCACTGTCGGAGGTGATACGCTTATCAATTACTTCATAAAAGGTGATGAGTCGAAGAAGAGATGATGAGTCGAAAGAAGAGATGAATAAGGCTTTTATTAGCTAAGAAGAGACCATGCTTCTTCGTGAGTGACTGAACAAGTCTGAACGAAACCCACACAGTGGTGGGTGGAGTCAGCTGAGGCATGCCTCCATACACAGCGCCACCCAGAGGTGGCAATATACAATACAGTGGTTTACCACATTCACCCCTTGTTTAATGTGAAGTCCGGCGGGGTGAAGGGTACTACAAGTTAAGTCTATCAGGAGGCCTTGTCTGACGTCCTGATCGTCGTGGTGGCGGCGGTGGTGTTGCAGCATCCGACGTCGGGTCTGGTGTCTGGGTGGTTGGCGAAGATTCCTGGGGCTTTGGCATGCCGTCTGCAGGGGTTGGGTTGGGAGGGGTGGTGGGGGATAACAGTGGTAAGGGGGATAACGGTGGTAAGGGGGATAACGGTGGTAATTCAGGGGTACCCGAGGGTGCGAGATCTCGTATGGAGACCGTGTCCTCCCGCCCGTCTGGGTATGTCACCCAGGCATACTGGGGGTTGGCGTGTAGGAGGTGCACCCGCTCGACCAGGGGGTCCGTTTTATGCGTCCTCACGTGCCTCCGCAGTAGGACGGGCCCAGGAGAAGTCAACCATGCCGGTAGCGAGGTTCCCGATGTAGACTTCCGGGGGAAAACGAACATTTTCTCATGAGGGGTCGCATTAGTGGCAGTACAAAGCAGTGACCGAATGGAGTGAAGCGCTGCAGGGAGGACCTCCTGCCAGCGGGAGGTCGGAAGGCCCTTAGATTTTAGTGCTAAGAGGACTGCCTTCCAAACCGTCGCGTTCTCCCTTTCCACCTGGCCGTTCCCCCGGGGGTTGTAACTGGTGGTCCTGCTCGTGGCGATACCTCTTGTTAGCAGGTACTGCCGAAGTTCGTCGCTCATGAACGATGAGCCCCTGTCGCTATGTATATAGCTGGGGAACCCGAACAGAGCGAAGATGTCATTCAGACACTTGATGACCGTGGTACTGGTCATGTCTGGGCAAGGGATGGCAAAGGGGAAACGGGAGTACTCATCAACTATGTTGAGGAAGTACACATTGCGGTCAGCGGAGGGGAGGGGCCCTTTAAAATCGACGCTCAGGCGTTCGAAGGGGCGGGTGGCCTTGATCAGGCTTGCTCTGTCCGGCCTATAGAAGTGCGGTTTGCACTCGGCGCAGATTTGGCAGCTCTTGGTCATGGTCCTGACCTCCTCGATGGAGTAGGGCAGGTTACGGGATTTGATAAAATGGAAAAACCTGGTGACCCCCGGGTGGCAGAGGTCATTGTGGAGGGACTGCAGCCTATCACTCTGCGCATTGGCGCATGTACCACGTGATAGGGCATCTGGGGGCTCATTGAGTTTCCCTGGCCGATACAAGATATCATAATTGTAGGTGGAGAGTTCGATTCTCCACCTCAAGATCTTGTCGTTCTTGATTTTACCCCTCTGCTTATTATTAAACATAAAAGCTACTGAACGCTGGTCAGTGAGCAGGGTAAATCGTTTCCCGGCCAGGTAATGCCTCCAGTGACGCACCGCTTCTACAATAGCCTGGGCCTCCTTTTCGACGGAGGAGTGTCTCGTCTCAGGGCCCTGGAGGGTCCTTGAGAAAAAGGCCACGGGTCTGCCCGCCTGGTTAAGGGTCGCGGCTAGGGCGAAGTCAGAGGCATCGCTCTCCACTTGGAAGGGGATGGACTCATCCACCGCGTGCATTGCGGCCTTCGCGATATCGTTCTTGATAAGAGTGAAGGCTGCACACGCCTCTGGTGTCAGGGGGAATGAGGTGGCTTTGATGAGGGGCCTGGCTTTGTCTGCATAGAGGGGCACCCACTGGGCGTAGTAGGAGAAAAACCCCAGGCATCTCTTCAGTGCTTTTTGGCAGTGGGGAAGGGGTAGCTCCATTAGGGGGCGCATTCTGTCGGGGTCGGGCCCGATGACTCCGTTCTCCACCACGCAGCCGAGGATGGCCAGGCGCTTGGTGTGAAACATACATTTTTCCTTATTGTACGTTAGGTTCAGCCGTTGGGCCGTACGGAGGAAATTTGCTAGATTAACGTCGTGGTCCTGCTGGTCGTGGCCGCAGATGGTGACGTTATCCAAATAGGGGAAGGTTGCCCGCAGCGTGTTCTGGTCAACCATTCGGTCCATCTCCCTTTGGAAGACCGAAACCCCGTTGGTGACGCCGAAGGGGACCCTAAGGAAGTGGTAGAGGCGGCCGTTTGCCTCGAAGGCAGTATACTGGCGGTCCTCATGGCGGATGGGCAGCTGGTGGTACGCTGACTTAAGGTCGATGGTGGAGAATACTTTGTATTGCGCAATCTGATTGACCATATCAGATATGCGAGGGAGGGGGTACGCGTCCAGCTGGGTGTACCGGTTTATGGTTTGGCTGTAGTCGATTACCATGCGGCGTTTTGCAGTGGTTTTAACGACTACAACCTGGGCTCGCCAGGGGCTAGTGCTACCTTCGATAATGCCCTCCTTCAAGAGCCGCTCCACCTCAGAGCTGATAAAAGCTCTGTCCCCGGCACTGTACCGCCTGCTTTTGGTAGCGATGGGTTTACAGTCGCGGGTGAGGTTAGCGAACAGGGGAGGGGGGGGGGACTTTTAATGTGGAAAGGCTGCAGGTGGTTTGCAGCGGGCGATTTAAAAGTTGTTGGTTGCAGACTGTGAGTGGGGGGAGGGGTCCACCGTATGCTAGTGTGACACTCTTAAGGTGGCACTGAAAATCCAACCCTAGCAGGACGGCAGCGCAAAGACGGGGCAGGACTAGCAGTTTAAATTTTTGATATTCAGTGCCCCCTACTGACAGGGTCACCACACAGTAGCCGCTGATGTCCATTGACTGGGACTTGGACGCCATAGAAATGCGATGGTGCGTTGGCAGAATCGTGAGGGAGTGGCTACGTACCGTGTCGGGGTGGACGAAACTCTCTGTGCTCCCGCTGTCGATCAGGCAACTGGTGGCGCGGCCGTTTACCGCGATATCCATCATGGAGCTGGATAGATGGTGAGGGTGGCCTTGATCCAGCGTCACGGAGGCCAGTATGTGGCTTAGTGAGTCACTATAGTCATCCGCCGAGACGGTGGTCGGTTCCGGTGACGAAATGGCGGTTGAGTGCGTTGGATACGATGGCGGCGGATGCCATGCGGCCGGGGGTACACAAAATGGCGGATAAGATGGCTGCTCCCACGGCCCGCACGCTGCGCTGCTGGCTGGCTTCCCCTTGCAGGCGTTAGCGTAATGGCCTTTCTTCCCGCAGCCCGAGCAGGTAGCTGTCTTAGCTGGGCAGTGCGCTCTGGGATGTTTTAACTGGCCACAGAAATAGCATTTTTGGGCCTGGTTACTGGGCATCGAAGCAGTTCTTACCGGAGGCTGCTGTCTCGGTTGGGTCGCTGCAGCGGTTGGTGCCGGGGGCGGCGGTCCCGTGTCCCACGGTTTCGATTGCCATGTCTCGGCGCCGTTACGGGGGTATGCCTCGAGGTTTCGGTGGGCCTCCTCTAACGAGAGCGCAAGGGCAATGGCCGTCTTCAGGTCGGGTTCCTTGCTTTCTAGCAGTCTCTGCCGGGTGTGGTCTGACTGGAGGCCCCTGACGAAGGCATCACAGGCGAGTCCCTGCGCGTGCTCCACAGCCGTTACCGCTTTACAATCGCAGTCTCTGCAGAGTGCCAGTAGCGCCCGTGCAAATGCCCCTACCGATTCTCCCGGTTGCTGCCTGCGGGATCCCAAGAGGTGTCGGGCGTAAATTGTGTTCACTGGGCGCGTATATTGCCCTTTTAGTAGCTCGAGGGCCGCCACGTACGTATTAGAGTCCCGGATTAGCATATATACTTGATGGCTCACCTGGGCGGTCAAAATTTTCAGTTTGTGATCCTCCTCTGTAACCTGTGAGATTGCGAGGAAGGATTCAAAGCAGCTCAGCCAGTGTTCAAACTTGGCTGATGCACCCACATCTTGAGGGTCGAGGTCCAGGCGTGGTGGTCTGAGGGCTCTCAGCAATGTCTGCTGTATCCGTTGCTGTTGTTGCTCCTCAGGTGTCGCCATTTAACTTTTAGCTAATAAAATTGATACGCTTATCAATTACTTCATAAAAGGTGATGAGTCGAAGAAGAGATGATGAGTCGAAAGAAGAGATGAATAAGGCTTTTATTAGCTAAGAAGAGACCATGCTTCTTCGTGAGTGACTGAACAAGTCTGAACGAAACCCACACAGTGGTGGGTGGAGTCAGCTGAGGCATGCCTCCATACACAGCGCCACCCAGAGGTGGCAATATACAATACAGTGGTTTACCACAGGAGGTGCCGTCTTTCGGATGAGACGTTAAACCGAGGCCCCGTCTGCTCTCTCAGGTGGACGGAAACGATCCCACGGCACTATTTCGAAGAAGAGCAGGGGAGTTCTCCCCAGTGACCTGGCCAATATTTATCCCTCAACCAAAATAATTTAAAAAACAGATTATCTGGTCATTATCACATTGCTGTTTGTGGGACCTTGCTGTGCGTAAATTGGCTGCTGCGTTTCCTACATTACAAGTGACTACACTTCAAAAGTACTTCATTGGCTGTGAAGTGCTTTGGGACATCCTGAGATTGTGAAAGGTGCTGTAGAAACACAAGTCTTTCTTTCTATTGACACAATAGGACCTCGATTGGTATTTATACCTGAATCCGGCAGTCACGTCACCCGCTGCCAAAACCAACGATGTTAAAGTCAGAGTTCAGCAGGAACCGAGCGGGAACTGAGCGGCTCCATTTTAACTGCTCGACCGTTCTGTTCCCGCCCAGTGGGGGGACTTAAATGTCCCCCGCCCCCCCCCCCCAATTGTTTCTATAGAAACTGAAACTGCATAATTACAAAATGAGCATCACTGAGCACTTCACTAAACATGTGGCGTGTTTGAAACGTCCCTGTTTAGGACAGGGTACAATTGCCACCTTGCGTGGCAGTGGGGCAGGGATTGGAAAGGTCAAAGCAGAGACAAGTTAAATACCCTTTAAAGTGGTGCGTTGGGCCTTCCGTCAGGTTTCAAATTATCTTTCGCCAGTGCGAGGGTTTAGGCCTGGGCAGCCCATAATACCATTTTCACACAATGGTGCTGATTTGCCAGTCTAAGAAAAAAAAATACACTTTGTTCATTCTGTTCAGCAACTTGCATTTAAATAGTGCCTTTAACACGGTAAAACATCCCAAGGTGCGTCACATGAGCGTTACCAAACAAAGACACTGAGCCACATAAGGGATATGAGGACACATGACCAAAAGCTTAGTCAAAGAGGTGGGTTATAATGAGCATCTGAGTGAAGAAATTTCTCCTCATCTCGGTCCTAAATGGCCGACATCTTATCCTGAGACTATGCCCCCTATTTCTAGACTCTCCAGCCAGGGGGAAACAGCCTCTCAGCATCTAGCCTGTCAAGCCCTCAAGAGCGGGTACCCTAATTTCCCCCTCCCTAATCGTAAGGAGGAGAGAGCGATAGAGAGGCAGAGAGGGTTAGGGAGGGATTCCCAGAGCTTGGGGCCTTGGCAGCTGAAGGCCAGAATTGGACGAGCTCAGAGATCTCGGAGGGTTGTGGGGCTGGGGGAGGTTACAGAGATAAGGAGGGGTGAGGCCATGGAGGGATTTGAAGTCAAGGAAGAGGCTTTTAAATGTGAGGTATTACTGGATCAGGAGCCACTGTAGATCAGCGGGCACGAGGGTGATGGGTCAATGGGACTTGGTTCGAGTTAGAATACAGGAAGCAGGAGGACACTTCCTTCACAGGGCCTTTCCAGTGTGTTTTTTTTAAAGAACTTGCATTTATATAGCGCCCTTCACAACCTCAGGACGTCCCAAAGCACTTAATTTTGGCCGTGCAAAGTAATTTAAATGTGACCCCTTAAACTTGGCCCAGTCCTCCTCTGAGATATTGTCACAAAAACTGTCTGATAGTTTTTCTCTGTTTCAAATGGGTTCCTCCTGTCACTCTCATTGTAGCATCACATCCGAGGCAGCCAGTGTATTTTGAGCGATTAGTGTTCACTATGTTAAAAGAACTGATATGGGGTGCTATAATTAGCTTCAGTACCCATGGGTTAGGGAGGGGGAAATTAGGGCACCCGCTCTTGAGGGCTTGACAGGGTAGATGCTGAAAAGCTGTTTCCCCCTGGCTGGAAAGTCTGGAACCAGGGGTCATAGTCTCAGGATAAGGGGTCGGCCATTTAGGACTGAGATGAGGAGAAATTTCTTCACTCAGAAGGCGGTGAATCTTTGGAATTCTCTACCCCAGAGGGCTGTGGAGGCTCAGTCGTTGAGTATGTTCAAGGCTGAGATCGATCGATTTTTAATCACTAAGGGAATCAGGGAAATGGGGATCGTGGAGTTGAGGTCGAAGATCAGCCATGATATTATTGAATGGCAGCGCAGGCTCGAGGGGCCGTATGGCCCACTCCTGTTCCTATTTCTTATGCTCATATGTTCTTTAGATCGCTATGTAGCACCTCCTGCTGGAAATTGGGTACGTGTGCAATTGATGACAGAATTAGGATTGACTGTGATGCACCCCACGCTAAAATAGCCTGCTTGCATTCAGCGCCCAGCCAAGCAATGGAGAGCAGCCAGTGTGATGGCATGAGAGGGATCATAGAAATTTATGACACAGAAGGAGGCCATTCGACCCATCATGTCAGTGCCAGAAACACAAACCACCCAATGTGAGGCTTAAACCCACGACCAACATTTCCTTTAAGCTGCGCGACTGCGCTCCGGGGAACCCACGCAGCCGGCTTGCTGGCATTTCAGTGTAAAAACCACGCATGCGCGATATTTTTAATGGCCCATGCAGCCCCTTAAAGGGGCCGTGCAGCGCCAAAATAATCAGAGGGACCATTGCCCACAACCCTGAGATTAAGAGTCTCGTGTTCTATCGACTGGGCTAGCTGGGCTTACAACTGAAGGGGACACAACTGAGGCAAAAGGGGGTCACTGTGGCCTCTCTTGCGAACATACATACATCCGAGTTAGGAGCAGGAGTAGGCCACTCGGCCCCTCGAACCTGCCCTGCCATTCAATAAGATCATGGCTGATCTGATTACTCCACATTCCTGCCTACCCCCCGATAACCTTTCACCCCCTTGCTTACCAAGAATCTATCTGATGCGCCTCAATAACTTCAAGGCTCAAAGTTAACTGGATAAAACAAGGCTTTTATTAGCAAAGAAAGATGCCTGTGTCTTCACCTAGCGTTCTGGTGTTCTGCTGCAAGACAAGCCTGGGCTTGTCTTAAGTAGGGCCAGGTATGGGCGGAGCCGACACACCCAATGGGGAGAAAGGGGGCGGTGCACTATATACAATACAAGGTAAAACACAGGAGCAGGCAATACAATATATGTAGTTAAATACAGAGTCTGATGAATGACATATTTCATCACACTATCTACCTCTGCCTTAAAATTATTCAAAGACTCTGCGCCCACCGCCCTCTGTGGAAGAGAGTTCCAAAGACTCGCGACCCTCTGTGAGAAAATATTTCTCCTCATCTCTGTCTTAAATGGGCGGCCCCTTATTTTTAAACAGTGACCCCTAGTTCTAGAAGGAGATGCTCGCTTTAAAAGGAACAAATAAAAGGTTGTGAAACCGCTCGGTGGGTGCAGTAATCAGTGCACGCCCATGAGATTTGACTTGTGGCCACCGAGGTGTTAGAATTCCCAGTCATTCCCGTCATTAAACCATAATGATGTTCACTGGGGTGCTATTGAATTTGTTAAGATCTAAAATTAATAGATAAATGCCTTAGCACCTTTAATATGACTGGATCATGCATCACTCATAGTAACTGTGCCAAGGAATAGAGGGAATATAAATATCTAACTCCGGTTCATTACTGAGCTGGTGCAGAGGCACATTAAGTAGCTTTAAGTAGCTAAGTACTGACATAGAGACATTTAGATTGGAAGACATTTATGCAATGGTCTGCAGCGTCTTCAAGCAAAATACTGTATAAATCCCCTGGCACCAATCTACGTTGATGATATCAGCCCCCAGGAATTGTAAGGTGGCTGAGAACACTTTCTCAGGGAGTGTAACCATTAGAATTATTTTGTGAGGGAGGAAATGGCTTCTAGTTCCATTTGTAGATCAAAACCTAGTTATTAAGCACACAATCTGACACCTTTTAAAACAGAAGAATATTTCACAACAGGTTATAAATAATTGGTTGGAGGAGTGAAGTATTTTTTTAAAAAAGAAAAGCAATCATCTTACATGAGAACAGCTTATATACAAAATGTACTGTTGGGTAATGGACTGAATAACTATCTTAGCAGCCAACATCCTGGCTGCAAGTCATTATTGCCTCGTAAGAAACCGAGGGCCTGGCTGTTTACAAGGAAGATAAGAAAACCAACACAATCAATGTTTATTCACCAGACTAAAGGAGCCCTTTGTCCCTTTATCCCTGCTTGTGCCTGTTACAGAGTCAGTACTGGGTCAAACCCTGCCTCTTTGTTATTTTATACTGTACACGGGCAGGAAAACGATCAGCCGGCCCCTTGTATCACCGTGCCGTGTATCACCTTGTATCACAGTGCCGTGTATCACCTTGTATCACCGTGTCATGTATCACCATGCCGGGAATCCCGTGCCGTGTTTCACCGTGCCGTGTATCACCGTGCCACGTATCACCATGCTGGGAATCCCGTGCCGTGTTTCACCGTGCCGTGTATCACTGTGCCGTGTATCATCCTGTATCACCACGCCGTGTATCACCTTGTATCACAGTGCCGTGTATCACCTTGTATCACCGTGCCATGTAGCACCGTGCCATGTATCACCGTGCCATGTATCACCATGCCGGGAATCCCGTGCCGTGTTTCACCGTGCCGTGTATCACCATGCCGTGTATCACCTTGTATCACTGTGCCGTGTATCATCCTGTATCACCACGGTGTATCATCCTGTATCACCACGCCGTGTATCACCTTGTATCACTGTGCCGTGTATCACCTTGTATCACCGTGCCGTGTTTCACCTTGTATCCCCGTGCCGTGAATCACCTGGTATCACCGTGCCGTGTTTCACGTTGTATCACCGTGCCATGTATCAACGTGCCGTGTATCACCTTGTATCACTGCGCCGTGTATCACCTTGTATCACCGTGCCGTGTTTCACCTTGTATCACCGTGCTGTGTTTCACCTTGTATCACCGTACCGTGTCTCACCTTGTATCACCGTGCCGTGTTTCACTTTGTATCACCATGCCGTGTTTCACCTTGTATCACCGTGCCGTGTATCATCATGCCGTGTGTCACCGTGCCATGTATCACTGTGCCATGTATCACGTTGTTTCACCGTGCCGTGTTTCACTGTGCTGTGTATCACCTGGTATCACCCTGCCATGTATCACCTTGTTTCACTGTGCCATGTTTCACCGTGCTGTGTATCATCATGCCGTGTATCATCGTGCCATGTATCCCCTTGTATCACCATGCCATGCCGTGTATCACCGTGCTTTGTATCACCGTGCCGTGTATCACCTTGTATCACTGTGCCGTGCCGTGTATCACCGTGTCATGTATCACCTTGTATCACCGTGTTGTGTTTCACCTTGTATCACCATGCCGTGTATCATCATGCTGTGTATCACCGTGCCGTGTATCACCACGCCGTGTATCACCATATTTCACCGTGCCGTGTTTCACTGTGCTGTGTATCACCTTGTACCACCGTGCCGCGTATCACCTGATATCACCGTGCCGTGTATCACCTTGTTTCACTGTGCCGTGTTTCACCGTGCTGTGTCTCACCATGCCGTGTATCACCGTGCTGTGTATCAGCTTGTATCACCGTGCCGTGTATCACCTGGTATCACAGTGCCATGTATCACCTTGTTTCACCATGCCATGTTTCACCATGCTGTGTTTCACCGTGCGTGTATCACCTTGTATCACCGTGCCGTGCCATGTATCACCTTGTATCACTGTGCCGTGTATCACCGTGCCATGTATCACTGTGTCATTTATCACCGTGCCGTGTATCACCTTGTCTCACCATGCCGCGTTTCACCTTGTATCAACATGCCGTGTATCACCTTGTATCACCGTGCCATGTATCACTGTGTCATTTATCACCGTGCCGTGTATCACCTTGTCTCACCATGCCGCGTTTCACCTTGTATCAACGTGCCGTGTATCACCTTGTATCACCATGCCATGTTTCACCTTGTATCACTGTGCCGTGTATCACCGTGTATCTCCTTGTATCACCGTGCCATGTATCACCTTGTATCACCATGCCGTGTCTCACCTTGTATCACCGTGCCGTGTCTCACCTTGTATCACCGTGCCGTGTTTCACCTTGTATCACCATGCCGTGTATCACCTTGTATCACCGTGCCGTGTTTCACCTGGTATCACCGTGCTGTGTATCACCTTGTATCACTGTGTCATGTATCACCTTGTATCACTGTGCCATGTATCACCTTGTATCACTGTGCCGTGTTTCACCGTGCCGTGTTTCACCATGCTGTGTATCACCTTGTATCACCGAGCCGTGAATCACCTGGTATCACCGTGCCGTGTATCACCTTGTTTCACCGTGCTGTGTTTCACTGTGCCTTGTATCACCGTGCTGTGTATCACTGTGCCATGTATCACCTTGTATCACCGTGCCGTGCCGTGAATCACCGTGCCGTGTATCACCTTGTATCACCGTGCCGTGTATCACCGTGCCGTGTATCACCATGCCGTGTATCACCTTGTATCACCACGCGGTGTTTCACCTTGTATAACCATGCCTTGTATCCCCTTCTACCACCCTGCCGTGTCTCACCTTGTTTCACCGTGCCGTGTTTCACCTTGTATCACCCTGCCGTGTCTCACCTTGTATCACCGTGCCGTGTATCACCTTGTATCACGGTGCTGTTTTTCACCTTGTATCACCGTGCCGTGTATCACCTTCTATCACCGTGCCATGTTTCACCTTGTATCACTGTGCCGTGTTTCACCTTGTATACCATGTGGTGTATCACCTTTTATCACCGTGCCATGTATCCCCTTGTATCACTGTGCCGTGTTTCACCTTGTATCACCGTGCTGTGTATTACCGTATATCACCGGGCCGTGTTTCACCTTGTATCACCGTGCCATGTTTCACCTTGTATCACTGTGCCATGTATCACATATCACCGTGCCATGTATCCGTGCCATGTATCACCGTGCCTTGTATCACTGTGCTTTGTTTCACCTTGTATCACCGTGCCATGTCTCACCGTGCCGTGTTTCACCTTATATCACCGTGCCGTGTGTCACCTTGTATCTCCTTGCCGTGTCTCACCTTGTATCACCGTGCCGTGTATCACCCTGTATCACCTTGTATCACCGTGCCATGTTTCACCTTGTATCAACATGCCGTGTTCCACCTTGTATCACCGTGCCGTGTATCACCCTGTATCACCTTGTATCACCGTGCCATGTTTCACCTTGTATCAACATGCCGTGTTCCACCTTGTATCACCGTGCCGTGTATCACCTTGTATCACCGTGCCGTGTTTCACCTGGTATCACCATGACATGTATCACCATGCTGTGTATCACCATGCCGCGTATCACTGTGCCGTGTATCACCTTGTATCGCCGTGCCATGTATCACCGTGCCGTGTGTCTTGTTTTGCACACGTTGTACAAAAATAATAAATTGCAGGACAATGGAGTATTACAATTTAAACTCTTTTAATGAAGCATCAGGTCTGATCTGACTCACAGCAGTACAGCCCCGTGTGGACAAAATGGAGTCAGGACCCTGGGTCTTCCAAAACAATAGCAGTCCTTACAGATGCCTGCAGGCCAATGACAACTCAGCATGTGATCACGTGAATATAAAAGGTATTCCTTGCAGATGCCTGCGGGCCAATGATAAATCAATATGCAAATGTTACATCCCCTTTCTTTTAAAAGAAAAATGTTATGCATTACTTTTGAACCTTCCTTCTACATAATGTTCTCAGTAGCATCAACATATAAGTAAACTCAACATTTAACTAGCACTGAAAACATCTCAACGTTTCAATAATGATGTACAGTTTTTTTTTAGGGCAGCGATCCGCCTACAGCCTTTAACAGTTCACAAATCAAGGATAACTCTAGGCTTGACCTCTCGTCGGAATGACGGTGTTGTTCCTTGGTGTTCAGGAGGTGCCTGCGATTGCGGCGGTACACCTGTCCTTCTGGGGTGCGGACGTGATACGATCGCTCAGTGTTAGCTGGCTGGATGACGACTGCTGGCTTCCAGTAGTCATGCTCCTGGATTCTGATGGATTCTCCATTGTGCAGCAGCGGCAGTAGTCTAGCTGACCTGTCATAGTATCTCTTTTGGTGTTGCTGTCTCTGTACACGTTTTGCATGCACTTGCTTGCAGCTGACGACCTGCCAGGGCCTGTCTGGGATACGGTGAGGTATCATGGGCTCTTTGACATTTGATGGGTGGCGTTCTAGACAAATGGAACATTTTCCGACAATGTCCTCAATGTGTTTGCACATTCCGGGCCAAAACATAATGTCACGTGCTCTTTGTTTGCATTTTTCTATGCCCATATGTCCAGCATGAATTTTTGTCAACATCTCTTCTCTGAGACTGGTAGGAATGATGATTTTCTTCCCTTTGAAGATGATTCCATTGATTTGTGACAGTTCGTCTCTGTGGTTCCAGAATTCAGATATGCTCTGAGGGCATTTCCTCCTTTCCTCAGGCCATCCTTCATGTATGACTTTGCTCAGCAGTGTGAGTTGTGCATCTTTCTCTGTTCCTGCTCGGATCTCCTTCAGTTTTGAGTCACTCACAGGTAAGCTGTTGTACACCATGTGCACCTGCACATCCATGCCTTCACTAAGGCTGCTGTCCTGGTAGCTAAGAGACTTTCTGGAGAGTGTGTCTGCGACAGGAATGTCTTTGCCTGGACGGCGAATGATTGTGAAGTCATACTTCTGTAGCTGAAGGGTCATTCTCTGTAGCCTTGGTGGGGCTGCGGCTAATGGTTTCCTCATGATTGACTCGAGGGGCTTGTGGTCGAATTCCACAATGACTTGTCGGCCATAGACGTACTGGTGGAAACGCTTACATCCGAACAGAATTACATATAGCTCTTTCTCGATTTGAGCATAGTTGATTTCACTGTCTGAGAGAGATCTGGAAGCGTAGCCGATGGGCTTTCCTTCTTGCAGTAATACTGCGTCTAGTCCGTACTTTGACGCGTCCACTTGTAGTCTGAGCTCTTTGTTGGGGTCAAAGTAGGCAAGAACTGGTCCTGGTTCTCTGGTGATTAGGTCTTTCATTTTCTGAAATGCTGTGTCATATTGTTTGTCCCACAGGAACTTATTGGATTGTTTGAGCAACTGACGCATGGGTGCGTTAATTTCAGAGAGGCTCGGGGCAAACTTGGCTAAGTAGTTAACCATGCCTAGTACTGTCTCTAGCTCTGCGCGGTTCTTCGGCAGCTCCATCTTCTTGATGGCGGAGATTTTCTCTGGATCCGGCTTAATGCCATCAGTTGAGAGGCGATGCCCAAAATAACTGATCTCGGTGGATCCGATTATGCTTTTCTCGGGGTTGAGCTGGATACCTTTCTCCCGTGATCTTTGTAGCATCGCACGGTGGTTCCTGTCATGTACCTCTCTATTCCTGCCATAGATGAGGATGTCGTCTACGATTGCGACTACTCCGTCGAGGCCTTCATAGGTTTCGTCGATCTTCTGCTGGAATTCATCCTGAGCTGAGATAAGACCAAATGGTAAACGCAGAAATCGGTAGCGTCCAAATGGTGTGTTGAACGTTGTTAGCTTAGATGACTCTTCCGTGAGCTTGATAGTCCAGTATCCTGATCGTGCGTCCATTACACTGAAGTAATGTGCTCCCACTAGCTTGGGTGTGATGTCATCTAGCGTTGGTAGAGGGTAGTGAGGGCGTTTGATAGCCTTGTTCAAATCTCTCGGGTCGAGACAGACTCTGAGCTTGCCTGTATGTGGTTTCTCAACCACTACTAACGTGTTGTTTCCCGGACGATGATTTCTGTATTCTCCATGCTCTGCAGCTCCTCCTTCAGATGACTACATAGAGCAAGGGGTATCCTTCTTTTTGGGCAAACCACAGGGGTTGCTGCTGGGTCAAGGTGAATAGTGCATTCACCTGGGAATAGTCCGATTCCTTTGAAAACATCAGAAAACTCCTCCATGTCTGTCTGCTTCTCAACTGGTGCTGTCAATGATAGCACTAGCTTGGTGAGGTCCATGTCTAAACATGCCTTTAGACCTAGCACTGGAGGTGCTTGAGTGTCAATAACGTAAAAGTCCAACATCATGTCGCTTTCTTTGTACTTGCATTTCATCACGCATGTGCCTTTTACAATGAGCTGCTCACCCCCATAGCCAGTCAGTCTGCGTGAGGTGGGCTGTAGCTCACACTCATCCTTCAAGCTGTGATACTCACTCAGAGGAATTACGTTAACCTGAGATCCAGTGTCAGTTTAAACTTAAGCTCTTTGCCCTGTTTTCCT
The DNA here is from genome assembly GCF_052327205.1 of Somniosus microcephalus. NCBI lineage: Eukaryota > Metazoa > Chordata > Chondrichthyes > Squaliformes > Somniosidae > Somniosus > Somniosus microcephalus. The sequence goes on from NC_141015.1 coordinate 14,363,739, forward strand.
ATCTCAATATCGGCATAGGCTTGCTCAGTCCCTGAAATCTGTTTTTTCTGTGACACAGAATCAATAAACAGTTCCTCTGCATTTGGCTCTCTATCTGGCATTTGGCTATCACTCATTGTGCGTACTGTTTTTCCGAAAACAGTCCTGCAAACTTTAGCAAAGTGGTTCCGTTTACCACATTTAGTACATTGCCTTCCTTTGACAGGGCAGTGCTCCTTTTCTCCATGCCAGTTGTTTCCACAATATCCACAGTTTTTGAAGCATTTTATGTCTGTGTCGCCCATTTTTAGAACTCTCGCTATTCTTTCTGTTCTGAAACACGCTCTCTGGGCAGTGTTCTTTGGTGTGTATCTATTAACTGCGTGCACTGTCTGTTCACTCGAGCTGCTCGTGGCGCCGGTTATGGTTTTCAACTGTGCTTGGGCTATCTCGTGCGATCTAGCTATGTCTATAGCTTTGTCCAGCGTTAGCCTGGACCCAACATTCAAAAGTTTCTCTCTCACTTTAGCTGAATGTATTCCAAACACGATGCGGTCTCTGACCATCTCATCTTTATCTGCATATTCACAGTCTTTTACCAGCAGTTTTAACTCAGTCACGAACTGTTCAAACGACTCACTAGCTCCTTGTACTTTCTCCTGAAACTTGTACCTAGCGAATATCGTATTTGTCTTGGGCATCACATATGCTTCAAAACGGTCAAAATAACTTTTCAGTACCTTTGCTTCATCCGCGGTGAGAGACCATGTGTTAAAAATGTCTCTCCCTTTTTCTCCGATCCACAGGAGTAGGTAGCTGCATCTTTCTTCCTCCCCTTTGCTTTTCAATGGACCCGAAAACATCAACTCCACGTGTTGCTTGAACTTGCTCCATTCTCTAGGTAAGTTCAAAGATTCCCAATTCATTCGGGGGAAGGGAGCTCCAATGATGTCCATTTCAAATCCCTGTTCTGACACCATGTCTTGTTTTGCACACTTTGTACAAAAATAATAAATTGCAGGACAACGGAGTATTACAGTTTAAACTCTTTTAATGAAGCATCAGGTCTGATCTGACTCACAGCAGTACAGCCCCGTGTGGACAAAATGGAGTCAGGACCCTGGGTCTTCCAAAACAATAGCAGTCCTTACAGATGCCTGCAGTACAATGACAACTCAGCATGTGATCACATATGAATATAATAGGTATTCCTTGCAGATGCCTGCGGGCCAATGATAAATCAATATGCAAATGTTACACCGTGTATCCCCTTGTATCACCGTGCCGTGTATTACCTGGTGTCACTGAGCCATGTATCACCTTGTTTCACCGTGCCGTGTTTCACCATGCTGTGTATCACCATGCCGTGATCACCGTGCCGTGTATCACCTTGTATCACTGTGCCATGTATCACGTGCCGTGTATCCCCTTGTATCACTGTGCCGTGTCTCACCTTGTATCACCGTGTCGTGTTTCACGTTGAATCACCGTGCCGTGTTTCACCTTGTATCACCGTGCCGTGTTTCACCTTGTATCACCGTGCCGTGTTTCACCTTGTATCACTGTGCCATGTATCACACTGTATCACCTTGTATCACCATGCCATGTTTCACCTTGTATCGCCATGCCATGTTTCACCTTGTATCACCATGCCGTGTTCCACCTTGTATCAACGTGCCATGTATCACTGTGCCGTGTATCCCCTTGTATCACCGTGCCGTGTCTCACCTTGTATCACCGTGCCGTGTTTCACGTTGAATCGCTGTGCCATGTGTCACCTTGTATCACCGTGCCATGTCTCACCTTGTATCACTGTGCCGTGTATCACCCTGTATCACCGTGTATCACCGTGCCATGTTTCACCTTGTATCACCGTGCCGTGTATCACCTTGTATCACCTTGCCGTGTATCACCGTGCCATGTATCACCATGCCGTGTATCACCGTGTCGTGTTTCACCATGCCATGTATCACCGTGCCGTGTCTCACCTTGCATCACCATGCCATGTTTCACCTTGTATCACCATGCCATGTATCACCATGCCGTGTTTCAACTTATATCACCTTGCCGTGTTTCACATTGTTTCACCGTGCGGTTTATCACCGTGCCATGTATCACCGTGCCGTGTATCACCTTGTTTCATCTTGCTGTGTTTCACCGTGCTGTGTATCAGCTTGTATCACCTTGCCGTGTATCAACTGCTATCACAGTGCCATGTATCACCTTGTTTCACCATGCCATGTTTCACCATGCTGTGTATCACCGTGCCGTATATCACCGTGCCGTTTATCACCTTGTATCACCATGCCGTGCCGTGTATCACCGTGCCATATATCACTGTGCCGTGTATCACCGTGCCGTGTATCACCTTGTATCACCATGCCGTGCCGTGTATCACCGTGCCATGTATCACTGTGCCGTGTATCACCGTGCCGTGTATCACCTTGTCTCACCATGCCGTGTTTCACCTTGTATCACCGTGCCGTGTATCACCTTGTATCACCGTGCTGTGTTTCACCTTGTATCACTGCGCTGTGTATCACCTTGTATCACCGTGCCGTGTTAAACCTTGTATCACCGTATCATGTTTCACCTTTTATCACTGTGCCGTGTATCACCTTGTATCACTGTGCCGTGTATCACTGTGCCTTGTATCACCATGCCGTGTATCACCTGGTATCACCGTGCCATGTATCACCTTGTATCACCATGCTGTGTTTCACCTTGTATTACCGTGCCGTGGTTCACCTTGTATCACCCTGCCGTATATCACCTTGTATCACCGTGCCATGTATCACCTTGTATCACCGTGCCGTGTATCACCTTGTATCACCATGCCGTGTTTCACCTTGTATCACCTTGCCATGTATCACCTTGTATCACTGTGCCGTGTTACACCTTGTATCACTTTGCCGTGTATCATCTTGTATCACTGTGCCGTGTATCACCATGCCATGTGCCACCATGCCGTGTATCACCATGTCATGTTTCACCATCCCATGTATCGCCGTGCCGTGTATCACCTTGTATCACCGTGCCGTGTATCACTGTGCCATGTATCACAGTGCCGTGTTTCACCGTGCCGTGTATCACAGTGCCGTGTATCATAGTCCCATGTTTCACCGTGCTGTGTATCACTGTGCCGTGTTTCACCTTGTATCACCGTGCCGTGTATCATCGTGCTTTGTATCACCGTGCCGTGCATCATTGCCACATCAGAGAGGCTGCACACTCTGCTTTTATTTTGCTTTAATGGCCTCATCCTCTCAGGTGACTAGTGTGGCCACTGTGGTGACTGGTGCCGGTATGGGTGGCACATCGGCAGCGGTGACACACGGCACCAACTCTGACAGTGAGGGTGAGTCAAAGGCGTTCTCTGTCAAAGGATAAAGGAAATTCTTGTTTATATGTGGGTGAACACAAGGTTTTGTACATATTTGCATATGTATATTAATAAAAATTTGCAGGACTGCGGGGAAAGAGCGGGAGAGTGGGACTAATTGGAGGACTCTTTCAAAGAGCCGGCACAGGCACGATGGGCCAAATGGCCTCCTTCTGTGCTGTGTGATTATATATAGTTGAAATAGCTATAATATATATCATATATGTGTATGCTTATAATATATAAATATGCGTGTACATGTATATATATATATATTAATCTATATATATAAAGATGACTCACAGTATATTATAAAGCACTCAGAATTTTGCTTATAGTGACAATTTATATCATCAGACATTGATTATGTTACAATCTGGTCATATTCCAAGTTATTTTGCTTTTCTTTAATAAACTGCTAAGTAATCATTAACTGAAAGTACGGTTAGAATGTTGAGTATATACTCCCAGGCACAGTATTAAATGATAAAAACAATGTCAAATGCATGCTCAAGTCTTCCCTGCTGTGCAGAGGGTAGACCAGGCTTGTTCCTTATCGCTTTAAAAACATTTCGAAAGCACATCCCACACTGTGTGGAGGAGGGACTGCCTCCTGGTGCGTGTCAGACTCCCCGAGACCCAAGTGTTTGATGTACGTTGGTGGTCCACACTCTGCTGAGAAAAGTATCCACAAGCTATTCCCAGCACGGTGAAGATCCTTATTAAATCGAAACCCCGTTCCTCTTAGAGTTCCCGATCCGTACATTCCAACCTTGGGGCACTGGTGTGGGGCACTAGTCGATTATCTGTACAATTCATGGCCTTAAAGGTGCAGGTTAACTAAGAAAGTAACTTAATACTCTCTGAATCGAGTGTGCTTATCTGATTCAAGTGTAATGGTTTCATCCAAGATTATTTTTTACAGTCTGAGAGCTTATTTCTAAATATATTATTGCGACATTTTACAACTAAGCTACGAGGCTGTCTTATGGTTTTATAAGGGTTTTTGAGGGTGATTATCCAAATGGGTCTTCAGTAGTTATGCTATTCCATTTCTCACTGCTTGTCCTGCATAAGTTACATCAGTTCAGAACCTACAAGCAGGTGCAGTCTGGCTGTGTTCATTCGATCTCTCTCGGGTTTCAGAGCTGGCTATTCCACTTGCCTCATCCATCCTCAGTGTGATGCCATTTGTGTCGGCCATGGCTCAGTGGGTAGCACTCTCACCTCTGAGTCACAAGGCCGTGGGGTCACAGTCCCACTCCGGAGATTTGAGCACGTAATCCAGGCTGACAGTCCAGGGGAGTGCTGAGGGAGTGCTGCATTGTCGGAGATGCCATTAAACCGAAACCCCGTCTGCTCTTTCAGGCGGACATAAAATATCATATGACGCTATTTCAAAGAAGAGCAGGGGAGTTCTCCCCAGTGTCCTGGCCGATATTTATCCCTGAACCTACATCACAAAAAAAAAACAGATGATCACAGAATCACAGAAACTCCACAGTGCAGATAGAGGCCATTTCAGCCCATCGAGCCTGCACCGACACATATCCCACCCGATCCCCGTAACTCCTACACCAACACATATCCCACCCTATCCCCGTAACCCCACGTATTTAATCCCCCTAACACTAAGGGTCAATTTATCATAGCCAATCAACCTAACCCGCACATCTTTGGACTGTGGGAGGAAACCGGAGCACCCGGAGGAAACCCACGCAAACACGGGGAGAATGTGCAAACTCCACACAGACAGTCGCCCGAGGCCGGATTCGAACCCGGGTCCCTGGCGCTGTGAGGCAACAGTGCTAACCACTATGCCACCGTGGATCTGGTTATTTTTCTTCTGTTTGTGGGAGCTTGCTGTGCGCAAATTGGCTGCCATGTTTCATACTTTACAACAGTGACTACACTTCAGAAAAGTGCTTCATTGGCTGTAAAGCACTTTGGGATGGTGAAAGATGCTATATAAATGCAAGTCTCTCTTTTCACATATATTTCTCTGCCAAACCAGTTATCGTGAGAACGTACCGTTTTCAGTTCAAAAGAAAACACTGACAAGAGTCAGCGAGTTCACCTTTGAGGGTCAGTCCCCCTCCAATATGCTTGCTGCATCATACCATCCACAGCACCATCCATTATGCCAGAGCTTCCTCCACAAGCCCAACAGGTTGCAGGGTTTTACTTGCGGCTGGGGTATTTGCTCACAGCCCTTTGACCTTTCCCAGAGAAACATAGAAACATAGAAGATAGGAGCAGGAGTAGGCCATTCGGCCCCTCGAGCCTGCTCCACCATTTAATGAGATCATGGCTGATCATCCAAATTCAGTACCCTGTCCCTGCCTTCTCCCCATATCCCTTGATCCCTTTAGGCTTAAGAAATATAACTAACTCCTTCTTGAATATATTTAATGAATTGGCCTCTACTGCCTTTTGTGGTAGAGAATTCCACAAGTTCACCACTCTCTGGGTGAAGAAATTCCTCCTCATCTCTGTCCTAAATGGCTTACCCCTTATCTTTAGACTGTGCCCCCTGGTTCTGGACTCCCCTGCCATCGGGAACATCCTTCCTGCATCTAGTCTGTCTAGTCCTGTTAGAATTTTATAAGTTTCAATGAGATCCCCTCTCATTCTTCTAAACTCCAGCGAATATAAGCCCAATCAACCCAATCTCTCCTCATACGTCATTCCTGCCATCTCAGGTATCAGTCTGGTGAATCTTCGCTGCACTCCCTCCATGGCAAGAACATCCTTCCTCAGATAAGGCGACTAAAACTGCACACAATACTCAAGGTGTGGTCTCACCAAGGCCCTGTACAACTGCAGCAAGACATCATTGCTCCTGTACTCGAATCCTCTCGCTAGGAAGGCCAACATACCATTTGCCTTCTTAACCGCCTGCTGCACCTGCATGCTTACCTTCAGCGACTGGTGCACAAGGGCACCCAGGCCTCGTTGCACTTCCCCTTCTCCCAATCTATTACCGTTCAGATAATAATCTGCCTTCCTGTTTTTGCCACCAAAGTGGATAACCTCACATTTATCCACATTATACTGCATCTGCCATGCACCTGCCCAATCACCCAACCTGTCCAAATCATACTGGAGTTTCTCGGCATCCTCCTCACAGCACACACACCCACCCAGCTTTCTGTCCTCTGCAAACAGAGAGCTGTTCTTGGCCCATTCACTGGGCCGCAGGTGAGGTGCTGCATAGGGTCACCTGGGAGCGATGGTGGAGCACCTTCTCCAATGAGCTGGACAGGTTGCCTCAGACATGATGTGCTCAAAAAACTATCATTTACAATGAAGTTCATGGCACGCAAGTACTTGGAGGGGACGCTGGGTTTGGGGTGAACCCACTTCATCAGTTTATACCTCTAGAAATTCTTCTCCCTCAACTGTTGTTACACTTCATCACCCTTCCCCCTTAGACTTAGAGAGACCTTCTTGGTGCTAGTTTGCACTCAACCAATACAGAGTTCATAAATTTATAGGCACAGAAGTTAATAAAGGATAGTAGCAAAAGGGAAAGGAAAATTTTTATGTCATATCAGTGTAAATTCACCGTCCCTCCACTGCCAACAGGGAGCCAGTTTGGAGCGAGCACGGGTCAGAGAGGGCTACAATATCGCAGCCCTGTGTCTTCAACCTGTGCTCCCCTCCAGCTGGCTGCCTGGGCAGTGCAGGCGACTCCACCCTAAACTTACCCATTAACTCTATCCTGTGGTTAACGCAAGAAAGGGCCATTCAGCCCATCGAATCTCACCCTTCTGGTATCGGCTGCACTTAACCCGGTCATGGTGCAGCAGCACCGGCGGATGAGGTGAATTAACGTAACGACTCTTCAACCTCTGGGGCCGAATCCAGCCTTGACTGTTGGGGTGGAAGCTCCCCCCTCGTTGCTGGCCTGATGTGAGATGAGTTTCTGCAGTCTCCCAGTAAGCATAAGCACAGCAACTTTAAAATGTATGTTTTGATTTCCTAGCAGCGACGTATTTTACTGATGTGGGCGTCACTGGCAAGACTGGCATTTATTGACCATCCCTAGTTGCCTTGAACTGAGTGGCTTACTAGGCCACTGCACAGGGAAGTTAAGAGTCAACCAGCTTGGTGTGGGACTGCAGTCACATAGAGGCCAGACCGGGTAAGGACGGCAGATTTCCTTCCACTAAAGGACATTCGTGAACCAGTTGGGTTTCTGACGACAATCCAAAGTTTTTTTAAATTTGTTTATGGGATGTGGACGTCGCTGGCAAGGCCGGCATTTATTGCCCATCCCTAATTGAGAAGGTGGTGGTGAGCCGCCTTCTTAAACCGCTGCAGTCCGTGTGGTGAAGGTACTCCCACAGTGCTGTTAGGGAGGGAGTTCCAGGATTTTGGCCCAGTGACGATGAAGGATCGGCGATATACTTCTAAGTCAAGATGGTGTGTGACTTGGAGGTGGTGGTGCTCCCATGCGCCTGCTGCCCTTGTCCTTCTGGGTGGTAGAGGTCGTGGGTTTGGGAGGTGCTGCCGAAGAAGCCTTGACAAGTTGCTGCAGTGCATCTTGTAGATGGTACACACTGCAGCCATGGTGCGCCAGGGATGGAGGGAGTGAATGTTTAAGATGGTGGATGGGGTGCCAATCAAGCGGGCTGCTTTGTCCTGGATGGTGTCAAGCTTCTTGAATGTTGTTGGAGCTGCACTCATCCAGGCAAGTGGAGAGTATTCCATCACACTCCTGACTTGTGCCTTGTAGATGTTGGAAAGGCTTTGGGGAGTCAGGATGTGAGACACTCGCCGCATATAGGCTAGACTGAGTAAGGAAGGCAGATTTCCTTCCACTAAAGGACATTCATGAACCAGTTGGGTTTTTGACGACAATCCAGTTTTTTGGAGGACTAAGTTTCTCATTTCCAGATTTTTTCAGCTGAATTCACATTCTCAAACTACCGTGATTAGGATTTGAATTCACGTTCAATGGATTCCGAGTCCAGTAGCAGAACCACGGCACCAGTGCCCCCTACAGACAAATGATCTGCTCCCCATTGCTTGAGTATGAGCCTCTTTTCCCTGCCCGTCAAACTGTCGGTGGATGTGCTCTTTTTCCTGGATGGTGCTGAGGGGTTGATCACGCTGCAATTTGCATCTGTGTCTGATCACTGACGAGGTTAACAAATTTTCTCTCCAGTTTTTGCCTTGCCCTCCTCTCCTGAAGGCATTCACTGGGGTACAGCCTAACGGCTGTGCTGGTCCTCTAGCACCTTGCCCAATTGCCCATTATTTCTGTGTGAGCCTCGATGGTGGGGGCTGGTGGGCTATCCGACTGCATGTGGCTTTACAATGTGCTCAATGCTGGCTTGACCTAACCTACCTCTATTCACAGGCTTCGAGGAACGGTCATGGAATAGCAAATCAAGAGCATGTTGCCTGGCTAATAATGCTCTTCCTAACTCTGGGCCATCAGAGGCCAATTGTAGCCACTGCCCCACCTGGAACTGACAACCTCAGCACTGACTGCTGATCCACCCCAGTGCCCACTTGCTCTGTGCTGCTGAAAGATGGAGACTTTGCCGCTGAAATTCTTTCACCCCCCCACACCACCCCTCGAAACTTTGGTGGGGAATCCAGAAGAAACCGCACCCCACCTCACCCCACCCCACCCCACCCCAAGCAGAGGGCCAATTACGTCAGGTGGTCGCAAGTTTCCTGGTTGCCTTGTGAGTTGCGGGACTTCCTTTCAAAGGTGAATGACGGATCGGGCAGGAGCTGAGGAAGGATTTGCTAAGCCAGAGTTCTTGCTCCGAGCCTCAGTCAGACACCGGCGTGTCAGTGGTGGCTGGCATCACCAGCAAGGCGAGGCGTACCATCCTCCATAAGGGTATATGGGGTCCCCAGCAGCAGAGAACAACTTCTATCCTGGATGAGACCCCCTTTCTTGAGGGCTGACCAGAGCAGTACTTGGGTTCGAGCCCCACAGATGGGCACACAAGGCAAATTTCCCCTGGCATTTGGCAGGCAGATACCAATGAAGTGAGTATACCCACCTGCCCCATGCGAATGGGGTGTCCACCCACCCACCCCGTGGTTAGTTCTGAAGGGCTAAATGGATCCTTGGTGAACCAGTTGGGATTGGCATCCATGCAATGTCTGGGTTGTCAGTCCTGAGCCAGCAGCGGCAGTTGTTCAACACAACTGGTCACGTAAGAGGTGGGTATAGATCTGAATTCCCAAGTGGTAAGAAACAAAGAAAGAACTTGCATTTATATAGCGCCTTTCAAAACCTTAGGACATTCCAAAGCATTTTACAGCCAATGAAGCACTTTCGAAGTGTAGTCACTGTTGTAATGTAGGAAACGCGGCAGCCAGTTTGCGTACAGCAAGCTCCCACAAACAGCAATGCGAGAATGATCAGATTTTAGTGATGTTGGTTGAGGGATAAATATTGGCCAGGACACCGGGGAGAACTCCCCTGCTCTTCTTCAAAATAGTGCCATGCAAGCTTTTACATCCACCTGAGAGGGCAAACAGGGCCACGGTTTAATGTCTCATCCATAAGACGGCACCTCCAACAGTGCAGTGCTCCCTCAGCACTGCAGTATCAACCTGCATTATGTGTTCAGGTTTCAGGCGTGGGATTTGAACCCACAACCTTCTGACTCAGAGGCAAGAGTGATACCCACTGAGCCACAGCTGACATTCACAGCGTCCCTTCAAGACGAAAGTCAAAGACATTATCTGGAGAAAGGGAAGATCGTTTCCAGTAACCTGCAATGAATCTCCAGGTCCATTACCCCCCTCCCACCAGTGGCACTGCAGGCCAAGACAAAGAAACCACCTCTTCTCGATGTCAAGGCAATTCCCATTCCATCTTCAATTAACTATTCCAAGCAGGAGAGTGTGTATCCAGTGAAAATATGCTGAGGGTCCGCTGGTCACCCTAATCAAAGACAGAGGCCAAACACAGCCACGGAGTGAAAATACAGCAGTGTTGACATTGGCACTTACTGCAATTTGCAAATAAAATGCAATGTGTGGCATTTCAAAATTAATTAAACCTGACATCTCCTCATGATGACAGCACCGAAGGGCAGTCAAGCGAATGCCAGCTTGGCTCAGTTGATAGCACCCCTCGCCTCTGAGTCAGAAGGCTGTGGGTTTAAGCCCCACCCCAGAGACTTGAGTTGATGATCCAGGCTGATGCTCCGGTGCAGTACTGAGGGAGCGCTGCACTGTCAGAGGTGCCATCTTTTGGATGAGATGTTAAACATCTGCCCGCTCAGGTGCGTTTCTACTTGAAGAAGAGCAGGCCAGCTCTTCCTTTGCCATCACCAGTATTTATCTCTCTGCAACATCCCCAAGAACGGATTACCTGGTCATTATCACATTGCTGTTTGTGGGAGCTTGCTGTGCACAAATTAGCTGCCAAGTTTCCTAAATCACAACAGTGACTACACTCCAAAAATACATCATTGGCTCTAAAGTGCTTTGGGACATCCTGAGGACGTGATAGGCACTATATAAATGCAAGACTTTCTTATGATTTGGGGTTAAGTAGTAAAAACAAAATCTGCGATTTTTAACTTTGAAAGTTCCCTGGGAATTTAATTTTCACGCTTTTGATGTCCCCTTTAAATTTGAGATCTTTTTGAACATTTTTGGGGCCCTTTTTCCTAATAATTTGAACCAATTGAATGGCTTAGAATTAAAAAAAAAAAAATTTTAAGCATTTCTTTTCGTTTTCTGCACATTTACTTCAAGAAAATCAGCACCCTTTGAAGAGGCTCTGTCAGATTTTGCTGGAGAGCTCAGCGTATAAATACATTGAAACTTGCGGGGTTATTTTAACCTAAGCTGCCCGGTGGGTTTGGGCCGGACCCCATTTTGCAGCCCATTAACGTCAATGGAAAGCAGAATCAGGCATGTTGTAAACTGGGCTTTGTGACCAGAACCTGCCCTATTCCCACCTGGTGGGTTCGGTGAAAATTACCGCGGTTCAGTTGCTAGCACTCTTGCCTCTGAGTCATGAAGGTTGTGGGTTCATAATCCCACTCCGGCAACTTGAGCACAAAATCAAGGCTGATGCTCCAGTGCAGTGCCAAGGGAATGCTGCACTGTCGGAGGTGCTGTCTTTCGGATGAATTGTAGAATGATACAGCATGGAAGGAGGCCATTCAGCCCATCGTGCCTATGCCAGGTCTTTGGTAGTCTGTTACTATCCTCCTCACCGTTCACTACATTTCTGAGTTTTGTATCATCTGCAAACTTTTAAATTATGCCCTGCATACCCAAGTCCAAGTCATTAATATATATCAAAGAGCAGTGGTCCTAACATTCTTAGGCAGTCCCTCGGAACTGAGGATGACTTGCTTCCACATTAAAAATGAGTTTGCAGGTGACTGATGAGTCCAATGTGGGACCTACAGACTCTGTCATAGGTGGGGCAGATGGTGGTTGAAGGGGCGGGTGGGTGGGGTGCTTGGGTTGACGTGTGCTCCCTGCGCTTGGCTTCCGCTTGCTCCTGGCGAAGAGACTCGAGGTGTTCGGTGCCTTCCCGGATGCTTCTCCTCCACTTTGTGCGGTCTTCGGCCAGGGATTCCCAGGTGTCGATGGGGATGTTACCCCTTTTCAAGGAGGCTTTGAGGGTGTCCTTGAAGCGTTTCCTCTGCCCACCTGGGGCTCTCTTGCCGTGCCGGAGCTCCGAGTAGAGCGCTTGTTTTGGGAGTCTCATATCGGGCATGCGGACAATGTGACCCGTCCATCGGAGCTGATTGAACGTGGTCAAAGCTTCGATGCTGGGGATGTTGGCCTGAGCGAGAACACTGACATTGGTGCACCTATCCTGCCAATGGATTGGCAGGATCTTGTGGAAGCAGCATTGGTGATACCTCTCCAGTGCTTTGAGGTGCCTGCTGTACATGGTCCATGTCTCTGAGGCATACAGCAGGACGGGTATCACTGCTGCTCTGTAGACCATGAACTTAGTGCCGGGTTTGAGGTCCTGGTCTTCAAACACTCTCTTCCTCAGGCAACCGAAGGCTGCACTGGCACACTGAAGGCGGTGTTGGACTTTGTCGTTGACATCTGCCCTTGTTGACAGTAGGCTCCCGAGGTATGGAAAGTGGTCCACGTTGTCCAAGGCCTTGTCGTGGATTTTGATAAGCGGGGGGGCAGTACTGTGTGGTGGGGGTAGGTTGGTAGAGGACCTTTGTCTTACAGATGTTTAGTGTAAGGCCCATGCTCTCATACGCTTCGGTGAAGGTGTTGACGATGGTTTGGAGTTCGATCTCCGAGTGAGCGCAGACGCAAGCGTCGTCTGCATACTGTAATTCGACGACAGAGGATGGGACGACCTTGGATCTTGACTGGAGGCGACGGAGGCTGAACAGTTTCCCGTTTGTTCTGTAAATTAGCTCCACTCCAGCGGGGAGCTTACTGAGGGTGAGATGGAGCATTGCAGGAAGGAAGATCGAGAAGAGCGTTGGTGCGATGACACAGCCTTGTTTGACCCCGGTTCATACGTGAATTGGGTCTGTGGTGGAACCGTTGGTCAGGATCACGGCTTGCATGTTGTCGTGAAGCAGGCGGAAGATGGTGACAAACTTTTGAGGGCAGCCGAATTTGAGGAGGACATCCCTCATGGTTGACAGTGTCGAAGGCCTTTGTGAGATCAAAGAAGGCCATGTACAGTGGTTGGCGCTGTTCCCTGCATTTCTCTTGTATTAACATACGGTGAAGATCATGTCCATTGTGCCTCTTAGTGGGCAGAATCTGCATTGCGACTCTGGGAGGAGCTCTTCGGCCACTGGGAGAAGGCGATTGAGGAGGAATCTTGCGATGACTTTCCCTGTGGCAGACAGCAGGGAAACTCCTCTGTAATTACCGCAATCGGACTTGTCACCTTTGTTGAAGATGGTCACAATTACGGCATCTCTGAGATCCCCTGGCATGCTTTCCTCCTTCCAGATAAGAGAAATGAGTTCATGAATTGGCGCCAGTAGTGCTTCTCCACCATGCTTTAGTGCCTCGGCGGGGATTCCAACTGCTCCTGAGGCCTTGTTGTTCTTCAGTTGTCGGATGGCCTTTTCAACCTCATGCTGTGCTGGGGTTGTGCTGAGATGGTGGCGGGTAGCATGTTGCGGGATGGAGTTGAGGACACTCGCGTTGAAGACCGAGTCTCAGTTAAGGAGATCTTCGACGTGCTCCTTCCAGCGGGCACTGACTGCCTCTCTGTCCTTGATGAGTACCTCTCCGTTCTTGGCCTGCAGTGGGGTAGGGCCTTGGCTGCTTGGGCCGTAGATGGTCTTGACTGCGCTAAAGAATCCACGCACATCGTGGTTGTTGGCTAGCTGCTGGGGAACACCACTGTATACCTCTCTCTAGTCTGAAAAACAACTGTTCACCACTACTCTCTGCTTTCTATCCCTTCGTCAATATTGTATCCACGCTGTCACTGTCCATTTAGTCCCACGGGCTTTAGTTTTTCTAACAAGTCTTTTATTTGGTTATTTGTCAAACACCTTTTGAAAGTCCATTTGCAAAACATCAACCACACTACCCTCATCAACCCACTCCCTTACTTCATCAAAGAACTCAACCAAGTTTATCAAACACGATTTGCCTTTAACAAATCTGTGCTGACTTTCATTTATTAGCCCATACTTTTCCAAATCCCAATTAATTTTGTCCCGGATTTTTGTCTCTAAAAGTTTCCCCACCACCGACGTTAGGCTGACTGGTCTGTAGTTGCCACGTTTATTCCTCTCCCTTTTTTTAAACAGGGGTGTAACATTTGCAATCCTCCGGTCATCTAGCACCACCTCATATCTAAGGTGGATTGGAAGATTGTGGCCAGAACCTCCACAATTTCCACCCTAACTTTCCTCAGGAACCTAGGATACATCCCATCCGGACCGGGTGATTTTTCTACCGAGGCCTCGTCTGCCCTCTCAGGAGGTAGTGCCACATAGTCGTTGTGCAGATGCTGGTCCTCTTTGATACCCCATGGCACCCTCCCTTCCAGCCACCAGTGCAGCATGGCTGGATGGAGGGGGAGGCAGGTCTGAGGCAGGAGCTGACTGGTAGTCACTGGCTCTGATGCCTGTTGGCCGCAGGGCTCCTTACAGAAGATGGCACACCTCTGCTTCTAGTTGTCTGCTGCCCCAAGGCACTGGGAGAGCTGCTGGGAGGGCAGTGCCCCACAGCTATTGCCAAGTAGAGTGACAATGCCTGGTTGGTGGAATGTTGGCGAGGGGCATCCAATCAGCCTTTGCTGGCTTATCTTCCACCTGCAACTCGCATTTACAAAGCGCCTCAAACATTGAAAAATGTGCCATGGTGCTTTGCAAAGACACGAGAAAAACAGATGCCAAGCCAACAACACCAGCAACAACAACAACAACAATTTGTATTTATATGGCGCCTTTAACATAGTAAAACATCTCAAGGGGCTGCACTGGATTATTTTAAGACAAACAATTTGACACCGAGCCACATAAGGATAAATTAGGGCAGGTGACCAAAAGCTTGGTCAAAGAGGTAGGTTTTAAGGAGCGTCTTAAAGGAGGAGAGAGCGGTAGAGAGGCGGAGAGGTTTAGGGAGGGAACTCCAGAGCTTAGGACCCAGGCAACAGAAGACACGGCCACTAATTGTTGAGTGATTATAATCAGGGATGCTCAAGAGGGCAGAATTAGAGGAGCGCAGAGATCTCGGGGGGTTGTGGGGCTGAAGGAGATTACAGAGATGGGGAGGGGCGAGGCCATGGAGGGATTTGAAAACAAGGATGAGAATTTTGAAATTGAGGTGCTGCTTAACCGGGAGGCAATGTAGGTCAGCGAGCACAGGGGTGATGGGTGAACGAGACTTGGTGCGAGTTAGGACACAGGCAGCCGAGTTTTGATGACCTCAAGTTTACATAGGGTAGAATGTGGGAGGCCAGCCAGGAGTGCCAAGAAAGGAAATTAGGAGGGGTGGTCAAAAGCTTGGCCAAAGAGTTGGGTTTTTAAGCAGAACCTTGAAGAGGTAGATGGAGATTTCAAGGTGGAGAGGTTTAGGGAGGGAATTCAGAGTGTGGGACCTAGGCAGCATGGTCACCAATGGTGAGGCGAATGGAGGGGGAATGCAAAACAAACCAGAGTTAGTGGAAATGAGAGTGGGGCGAGAGGAGGCATTATAGGGCTGGAGGAAATCGCAAAGATAGGAAGGGACACAGACATTGAGGGATTTAAAGACAAGGGCAAGAATTTTAAGTCTGAGGTGCTGGGGGATGAGGTGCCAATGTGGGTCATCAAGGACTGGGTAGTGGGCAAGTGCGACTTGGTGCAGGATCGGATACAGGCAGCACAGTTTTGGACGAGTTTTCGGAGGGTGGAGGATGGGATATCGGCAAGGAGATTATTGGAGTAATCATAGAAATCATAGGAACATAGAAGATAGGAGCAGGAGTAGGCCATTCGGCCCCTCGAGCCTGTTCCGCCATTCAATGCGATCATGGCTGATCATCCAAATTCAGTACCCTGTCCCTGCTTTCTCCCCATATCCCTTGATCCCTTTAGCCTTAAGAAATATATCCAACTCCTTCTTGAATATATTTAATAAGTTGGCCTCAATTGCCTTCTGTGGTAGAGAATTCCATAGGTTCACCACTCTCTGGGTGAAGAAATTCCTCCTCATCTCAGTCCTAAATGGCTTACCCCTTATCCTTAGACTGTGACCCCTGGTTCTGGACTCCCCCGTCATCAGGAATATCCTTCCTGCATCCAGTCTGTCTAGTCCTGTAACAATTTTATAAGTTTCAATGAGATCCCCTCTCATTCTTCTAAATTCTAGCGAATATAAGCCTAATCGACCCAATCTCTCTTCATACGTCATTCCTGCCATCCCAGGTATCAGTCTGGTGAATCTTTGCTGCACTCCCTCCATGGCAAGAACATCCTTCCTCAGATAAGGTGACCAAAACTGCACACAATACTCAAGGTGTGGCCTCACCAAGGCCCTGTACAACTGCAGCAAGACATCCTTGCTCCTATACTCGAATCCTCTCGCTATGAAGGCCAACATAGCATTTGCCTTCTTAACCGCCTGCTGCACCTGCATGCTTACCTTCAGCGACTAGTGCACAAGGATACCCAGGTCTCGCTGCACTTCCCCTTTTCCCAATCTATTGCCATTCAGATAATAATCTGTGTTCCTGTTTTTGCCACCAAAGTGGATAACCTCGCATTTATCCACATTATACTGCATCTGCCATACATCTGCCCAATCACCCAACCTGTCCAAATCATACTGGAGTTTCTCTGCATCCTCCTCACAGCACACACGCCCACCCAGCTTTGTGTCATCTGCAAACTTGGATATATTACGCCTAGTTCCCTCATCTAAATCATTAATATATATTGTGAATAGCTGGAGTCATGGCACCGATCCCTGCGGTACCCCACTAGTCACTGCCTGCCACTCGGAAAAAGACCCGTTTATTCCAACTCTTTGCTTCCTGTCTGCCAACCAGTTCTCTATCCAAGTTAGTACCTTACCCCCAATCCCATATGCTGTAACATTGCATGCCAATCTCTTATGCGGGACCTTATCGAAAGCCTTCTGAAAGTCCAAATACACCAAATCCACTGGTTCTCCCTTATCTATTCTATCAGTTACATCCTCAAAAAATTCCAGTAGATTAGTCAAGCATGATTTACCTTTTATAAATCCATGTTGACTTTGTCCGATCCTGTCACTGTTTTCCAAGTGCTCTGCTATTACATCTTTTATAATGGACTCCAGCATTTTCCCCACTACCGATGTCAGGCTTACCGGTCTATAATTCCCCATTTTCTCTCTACCACCTTTTTTAAATAGTGGGGTTACATTAGCTACCCTCCAATCCATGGGAACTATTCCAGAGTCTATAGAATTTTGGAAGATGACCAGCAATGCATCTACTATTTTGAGGGCCATTCATTCAATTCCTCCCTCTCATTAGACCCTATGTTCCCCGACATCTCTGGAAGGTTATTTGTGTCCTCCTTTGTGAAGACAGAACCAAAGTATGTATTTAATTGGTCAGCAATTTCTTTGTTCCCCATTATAAATTCCCCTGATTCTGACTGCAAGGAACCTACGCTTGACTTCACCAATCTTTTTCTCTTCACATATCTATAGAGGCTTTTACAGTCAGTTTTGATCCCCGCAAGCTTACTCTCATATTCTATTTTCCCCCTCTTAATTAATCCCTTTGTCCTCCTTTGCTGAATCCTAAACTGCTCCCAATCCTCAGGTTTGCTGCTTTTTCTGGCCAATTTATATGTCCTCTCCTTGGATCGTATGCTATCCCTAATTTCCCTTTTTAGCCACGGTTGAGTCACATTTTTTGTTTTATTTTTATGCCAAACAGGGATGAACAAATTCTGTAGTTCATCCATGCAATCTTTAAATGTTTGCCATTGCCTATTCACCGTCAACCCTTTAAGTAACGTTCCCCAATCCATCCTAGCCAACTCACACCTCATACCATCATAGTTTCCCTTATTTAAATTCAGGACCCTAATCTCTGAGTCAACTACTTCACTCTTCCTCTTAATGAAGAATTCTATCATATTATGATCGCTCTGACCCAAGGGGCCTCGCACAACAACATTACTAATTAATCCTTTCTTATTACATAATACCCAGTCTAAGATGGCCTGATCTCTAGTTGGTTCCTCGACATATTGGTCCAGCAAACCATCCCGTATACACTCTAGGAATTCCTCCTCCACAGTATTGTTACTAATTTGGTTAGCCCAATCTATATGTAGATTAAAGTCACCCATGATAACTGCTGTGCCCTTATTGCACGCTTCTATAATTTCCCTTTTAATGCCATCCCGAACCTCAGCATTACTGTTTGGGGGTCTGTATACAACTCCCACTAACGTTTTCTGCCCCTTGGTATTTCTGAGCTCTACCCATACAGATTCCACCTCATCAGAGCTAATATCCTTCCTTACTATTGTGTTAACCTCCTCTTTAAACAGCAATGCTACCCCACCTCCTTTCCCTTTTTGCCTGTCCTTCCTGAATATTGAATACCCCTGGATGTTGAATTCCCAGCCTTGGTCACCCTGAAGCCATGTCTCCGTAATCAAGTCTGGAGCAGACAGAAGCATAAATGAGGGTTTCATAAATTGAGAGGAAATGGAGTCATAAATTCAAATTGAAATGGAATAGGACACTGAGATTGTGAGCAATTTGGTTCAGCCTGAGACAATGACTGCAGAAGGGGTTGGAGTTTGTAATGAGGAAGTGGAGTTTGTGACGAGGGCCACAGGCAATGGCTTCAGTCTTACTAATGTTTAGCCAGAGGATGCCAAGCATCCTCCATGACTGGATGTCAGAGAAGAAGTCTGATAGCACAGAGGCAGTGGAAGGATCGAGAGAGGTGGTGGAAGGATAAAGCTTGATGTCCTTGGCATGCTTGTGGAAGTTGACCCATGTCTGCGGATGACAGCAGGTACCACTGAAAGCATATCGACAGTGATCAGGAAGGACTGGGTCTGAAGAACCATCCAGCATAACAGTTGGTGAGGCCTTCATGATATTGGTGCCATTGGACCTCCTGTCACCATCACACGTACTTAACCTTTGTCAAAGCGAGGTGCGTGCCCCTCTGTCCATTGATGGGATGTGAGAGCACCAGGGAATGGGCAACCTGAGATACATAGGCCGCGATTTTACTAACCTCGGCAGGTCCATGGCGGGCGTTGGTGGCGGGTCCTGACCCCGCTGCTGTCTCCATCCCGGCCTCTGAATTGAATTTCCCCTGATTGGGCTTGTTAAGCACACCCAGCACGTTTCCCAGACAATTAGTGGAAGCAGGTCTGGTGACATCATTTGATGACGTGTCATCAGGCGGTTTCCTTAAAGGGCCCACGGCCAACTTTATTTTGACAATTGTGCTGTCAGTGTTCTACAGCATTGAGGTGCTGCAAACACTGACAATGACTGCACAGAGGTACAGGGCTGCATCCAGGCTCTCCTGCTGTACCTCTCATCACATCCCCATCACTCTGCCTTCCCTACCCTACTCCTGCACATCCTTACTCACACCAACTTACCTTGCACCTCCACCCATCCCTCTCTCTCTAGCTACATTATCATATCCCCATCTCCCTAGCCACCCCTCACACTCACCCTCATCCTAGTGCAAGCATACCAACTAACAACACACAAGGGTAGCCACTTGGATGTTTTATCCAAAGTTCTTGTAAAGTTTCTGTTAATGTGTTGTTAAACATCGAAACCTTTATTTTCAACACTTTGCGTTCTTGGACAGATTTGTGTGCATCTTTGGAAGTGGCTTAGTGAGTTGCAGTGAATGGTGAGACATAACGGTACACCCCCGCAATGGTGATGAGTGTGAAAGGAATGGCTATGGCATTGAAGGGATGCTTTATGGTGTTGGTGTGGGGTGGTGCCAACCTGGCGCATCATGTGATAGCCAGGGTGTACATTGTCAAGTGAAGTAAATCTGGCCATGGTGAGGCCATCCCTGGCCTCCCGGGCAGCAATGTGGTCGGGCGCTGATGCCCTGTGTCCTGTGAAGCATCAGTTGATTGCGGAGAAGGTTGGTGTTGTTGTTGGTGCTGCTGGTGTGCCTGGTGCTGCTGGTGTTGGAGCTGATCGTGGTGGGATTCTGAGGACCAAGGTGAGAGAGTAAAAAGGGCACCCATGCTGATGGAATAGATGGCAGGTGAAGTAGAGATAACAGACGCAATCTGTCAATGGTGAGAGAGGTAATGAGGTCAGACTGGATGGAGACTTGTGTAAAGGCTTGCAGCATGGTGAATCTGTTGTGAAAATGCAGTGAGGAAGAGTTTGTGGCTGAGGGGAGATATCTCTGTAAGGTGCGAGCTTTTACTGTACATTTGAAGCTGCCAACTCAACAGCTGATTCAATGGCCACTGGCCTCCCGCCTCAGCTTAATAGACGTGGTCCATGACCAGCATGGACCCTGTGGGCGAGCTGTCAAATGTAGAAGGTGAGCTGAAATTCATTCTTAAGTGGATCTAAACAAGCCACTAATTACCTGAATTGTGTCCCCCGCTGTGAACCCGCCGCTGCGTGTTGGGTCTGCTCAGCGCTGACAGACCCGACATCGGGGAAAGGCGCGTGGCGGCGTATTCACAGTGGGGTCCCGACCAGCTGGGGGGGGAAAAACACTTTCCCACCCGACCCCCCCCCCCCCTGGAAAATCCAGCCCATGGTGTCCCTCACCTGGACTTCCTCTTCCTCCTCCAAAAAGCTCACGGACCAGGGCATTCACAAAGGAGCACTAAAAAAAAAAAGAGTAATTCCCAGAGACAGGATGGCCTAATTGTCAAGCATGATCCAACTGAATGCCTGAGCAGGCGTGATTGGCTGAATTGCTTGTTCCAAATGTTCCTATATTCGTAGAAGAAGAAAAAATAAGAAAAAAGTGCAGAAGTGACTTTAACACTGCCCTTTTTGCCCTTTAGAGAAGCTTCCACTTGCAGTTGATCCACTGAGACCCAGAGATGACCATGACATCAGGATGTGGTTTGAGAATGGCACTGTACTGTTTGGAATAAGACAGGGTAGGCGTTCCGCAGTCACTCTGGTTTTCTGAATTATGAAGCTCTGGCTCGTTTTAAGCTGAATCTTTCGGTGCCCCCTGTCCAGGCCCAGTGGAGATGCACATCTTTGCCCAACTGGCGCAGCAACCCAATGTCACCAGCGCCCACCCCTTTTCCCCGACTCCCCCTCCCCTCCCTCCCCCAGTCAGTTACACCCCATGAACTGCCACACACAGGGCACAGCCAACACAAAAAATCGACTGCCCAGGACTGAAGGGAAGCAAAACTGAACGGGGGAAATAATTCTTTGATATGAGTTAGTAAAACTATCAGGACTCCCTCTTTGAAATTATAAGCAAAATTATGCAAGTGTGAACTCTGGATAGCATTGTGCCATCTCCCACTGTGAGTGAATGATGCTGACTGCTCCCTCACTAGGTATGGAGGGGTTGGCAGTGTAGTCAGCACATAGTTAATGTCCTGTGACTTAATATTTACCACCCAGATATGAGCAGGGCATGGTGCAGAGCTCATTAAAATAGAGATAGCGAGTGTTTAACACAGATTAGACTATAACACTTCCCAAAGACAAGGCTGTGATTACATTGTGTAAATTGTCCCTTTAAAATACATGGCCCCTATCAGTGCGAAGACTATATTACAGTTTTAAACGTAGCCTTAGGCAGCTTGCAGCATTTTCCTTGGTTACTGGTGCACGGGCATTTTCTGAGGTTAGACTGGAGATAAACAGTGACCCTCGAATCTTCTCGACTGCGATGCAGCGCCAGTCGGATTCTCAGAGATAATACAGAGAAGGAAGCCTCAAAACCTTCGGGGAGCAGAATTTCCACCGGGCTTCTGCAGATCCCCAGCAGTGACTTTGGGGGGGAGATTGATTCGGCCCTTTCTCCGAGGTTTCCCGCCAGTCCTCCGCCAAAAGTTACGACGGAAGATCGGGAGGACTGCCGTGGAGATTTTTACCCCAGCTTCTTTAGCAGCTGCAACTCCGGCCTGTACAGCATACACACCAGGGTTAAAGATAGAAATAACAACAGAAAATGCTGGAAAAACTCAGCAGGCCAGGCAACATCCGTGGAGAGAAATTAAAGTTGACGTTTCGGGTCGAAACCCTTTTTCAAAACTGGAAAGGAAATAAAATAGATCGAAGGCAGGGCTGCGATAGAACAAAAGAAGTGAAGAGACATTAAGAGGTATTCAAAACCAGATGAGATGGTAATAGGACAGTGGAGACAAAAGACGGCTGAGATTAGGTGTGAAGTGTACTGGCAGGATAAGAGACAGCTGCCATGTGGGAGAGAGGGAAAAAAAGGAAAGGGGGGGAAGTGAAAACCCAAAACAAAGGTGTGGATAAAAAATATATATAAAAATGTAATAGGGGCCGAGGTTATGATCTGAAATTGTTGAACTCGATATTGAGTCCGGAAGGCTGTAAAGTGCCTAATCGGAAGATGAGGTGCTGTTCCTTGAGTTTACGTTGAGCTTCCGTGGAACAATGCAAGAGGCCGAGGACGGTGAGGTCCGAGTGGGAATGGAGCGGTGAATTGAAATGACAGGCGACCGGAAGCTCAGGGTCACCCTTACGGACTGAACGGAGGTGTTCCGCAAAGCGGTCACCCAATCTGCGTTTGGTCTCCCCAATGTAGAGGAGACCGCATCGTGAGCAGCGAATACAGTATACTAGATTGCAAGAAGTACAAGTAAATCGCTGTTTCACCTGGAAGGGGCGTTTGGGGCCCTGGACAGTGGGAAGGGGGGGAGGTATAGGGGCAGGTGTTACATCTCCTGCGCTTGCACGGGAAGGCGCCAGGCGAAGGGGAAGGGCTGTTGGGGGTGATAGAGGAGTGGACTAGGGTGTCTCGGAGGGAGCGGTCCCTACGGAATGCTGAAAGGGGAGGGGAGGGGAAGATGCGTTTGGTGGTGGGATCACTTTGGAGGTAGCGGAAATGGCGGAGGATTATCCGTTGAATGTGGAGGCTGGTGGGGTGAAAGGTGAGGGCAAGGGGAACCCTATCGTGGTTCCGGGAGGGAGGGGCAGGGGTGAGGGCAGAATTGCGGGAGATAGAACGGACACGGTCGAGGGCCGTTTGATAGCTTTGGCCGATGGAGTAAAGTGGGTGATATCAAATTGGACGCCCATAACACTCCCTGCCTGATTTAACTTCCATGGACTTCAATTGCCAGGGAAATCGGGCATGGTGTATAGCGGGCAGTAATTTGATAGTGCCCATTTTATACCATCTCCCAAAGTTAAAATGACCCCACCTTCTTTTTTTGTGCTCTTCAAGGTGAGGAGCATCAGTGCTGAAAAATGGAACACTTTCCCATCTCAGGCACCCAGTGTCAGCACCAAGCAACCCCAGGTTAGGTATAACAGCTTAATACAAAGTACAGCTCCTTCCAATATACCCTAACAATGTCCCTCAGCCCCCAATCTCACTAGCACCCCCTTCCGTGCCCTCGCTGAGTGGGGTTGGCGATTTAGTGGAAAATGAAGAGTAGGATTTGTAGGAACTGGGTTCGTGACTACCCAAACTCATTTCCCACAAGACTTTTACAATGAACACAGACGTTGGGGCTAAATTAAAACCCAGGTCCCAGAGTTAAAAAAAATATATAAAGATAGCAAACTTATTTTTTTCACCTCAGATTTATTTTTCAAATGGGCTTAGAATTTATGCCCAGATTTTGCCTTTGGCATTCAGCAGTGAAATGAGATGGAAGCCATCAAACTTCAAGATATCCGCAGCGCTCCTCACAGACAGAGAGACCTTTCAAAGCGCTTTACAAAGTTGAAGGAACGCAGTAGACGATCAGAAGGGAAAATGGAAGAGTGGGGCAGGGGGTGGTGGGGGAGTGGGGCAGGTGGTGGAGGCTGACAGCTTTATTTACTCTATCAGGACCTCTCATCACCTTGAAAACCTCTATTAGGTCACCTCTTAACCGTCTCTGTTCCAAGGAGAACAGTCCTAACTTTTCCAACCTCTCCTCATAACTGAAGTCCCTGATCCCTGGTAACATCCTGGTAAACCTCCTCTGCACCCTCTCTAACGTCTTTACATCTTTCCTGAAATGTGTTGCCCAGAATTGTCCACAATACTCCATCTGAGGCCTAACCAGTGATTTATAAAGTTCTCGCATGATCTCTGCTTTTATGTTCTATTCCTCTGTTTATAAACACAAGTAACCCATTTGCTTTTTAACCAACTTATCAACTTGCCCTGCCACCTTTAAGGATTTGTGTATATGGACACCAAGGTATTTCTGCTCATCTACACTTTTCAAAATCATGCCATTTGCAGTATACTGTCTTTCTCTATTAGTTCTCTTCATTGAACTCCATCGGCCGTGCTTCTGCCCATTTCACCATCCTGTCTATATCATCCTGAATCATATAACTATCCTCATCATGATCTATTACTTTGTCAAGTTTTGCATCATCTGCAAACTTTATAAAGCTGCTCCCTCCACCCGAGTCTAGGTCATTTATAAAAAATTGCAAAGAGTAATGGACCTAAAACTGACCCTTGGGAAACACCACTGCAAACCACCTCCCAATCCGAAAACCATCCACCACCACCCTTTGTTCCCTGTCACTGAGCCAATTTTATATCCATATCACCACTTTCCCCTTAATTCCATGGGCTTCCATCTTCTTAATAAGCCTCTGGTGTGGCACTTTGGAATGCCTTCCGAAAGTCCATATAAACAACATCTACTACACTATCTTGATCAACCTTCTCTGTTACCTCATCAAATAATTCACAGGAATGGTAGCATAGTGGTAATGTCACTGGGGTAGTAATCTGACGGCTTGGACTTAATGATCTTAGATGTGAATTCTAAATCCCACCACAGCCACTGGGAAATTTGCATTCAGTTAATTAAATAATAAATCTGGAAAAAAAAAAGCTAACATCAGTAATAGTGACCATGAAACTATTGGATTGTCATAAAAGCCCATCTGGTTCACTAATGCCCTTTAGGGAAGGAAATCTGCTGTATATGTGACACCAGACCCACAGCAATGTGGTTGACTTTTAACTGTGCTCTGAAATGGCCCAGCAAGCCATTCAGTTTTAACTAACCGCTACGAAACATTATAAGAATGAAATCAGACGGACCACTCGGCACTGGCTGCGGCACACCCAGCACAGTCAATCTTGCAAAGTCCTCCCCACCAACATCTGGGGACTTGTGCCAAAATTGGGAGAGCTGTCCCACAGACTAGTCAAGCAACAGCCTGACATAGTCATACTCACAGAATCATACCTTTCAGCCAATGTCCCAAACTCCTCCATCACCATCCCTGGGTATGTCCTGTCCCACCGGCAGGACAGACCCACCAGGGGTGGTGGCACAGTGGTATACAGTCGGGAAGGGATGGCCCTGGGAGTGCTCAACATTAACTCTGGGCCCCATGAAGTCTCATGGCTTCAGGTCAAGCATGGGCAAGGAAACATCCTGCTGGTTACCACCTACCGCCCTCCCTCAGCTGATGAATCAGTACTCCGCCATGTTGAACACCACTTGGAAGAAGCACTGAGGGTAACAAGGGCACAGAATGTACTCTGGGTGGGGGACTTCAATGTCCATCACCAAGAGTGGCTCAAGCACCGCTTCTGGCCGAGTCCTGAAGGACATAACTGCCAGCCTGGGCCTGCGACAGGTGGTGAGAGAACCAACATGAGAGAAAAACCTACTTGACCTCGTCCTCACCAATCTACCTGTCGCAGATGCAGCTGTCCATGACAGTATTGGTAGCAGTGACCACCTCACAGTCACTGTGGAGACGAAGTCCCATCTTCACACTGAGGACACCCTCCATAGTGTTGTGTGGCACTACCACCGTGCTAAATGGGAAAGATTCAGAACAGATCTAGCAGCTTAAAACTGGGCATCCATGAGCCATCAGCAGCAGCAGAATTGTATTCCACCACAATCTGTAACCTCATGGCCTGGCATATCCCTCACTCTACCATTACCATCAAGCCGGGGGACCAACCCCGGTTCAATGAGGTGTGCAGAAGAGCAAGTCAGAAGTAGCACCAGGTGTACCTAAAAATGAGGAGCCAACCTGGGGAAGCTGCAATGCATGCTAAACAGCGGAAATAGCATGCTATAGACAGGGCTAAGCGATCCCACAATCAACGGACCAGATCAAAGCTCTGCCGTCCTGCCACATCCAGTCGTGGATGGTGGTGTGCCATTAAACAACTAATGGGAGGAGGAGGCTCCATGAATATCCCCATCCTCAATGATGGTGGAGCCCAGCACGTGAGTGCAAAAGACAAGGCTGAAGCGTTTGCAAACATCTTCAGCCAGAAGTGCTGAGTGTATGATCCATATCGGCCTACTCCCGAGGTCCCCACCATCACAGAAGTCAGTCTTCAGCCAATTTGATTCACTCCACATGATATCAAGAAAAGGCTGAGCGCACTGGATACAGCAAAGGCTATGGGCCCCGAAAAAACCCCGGCTATCACGTTGAAGACTTGTGCTCCAGAACTAGCCGTACCTCTAGCCAAGCTGTTCTAGTACAGCTACAACACCGGCATCTATCTGACAATGTGGAAAACTGCCCAGGTATGTCCTGTCCACAAAAAGCAGGACAAATCCAACCTGGCCAATTACCGCCCCATCAGTCTACTCTCAATCATCAGCAAAGTGGTGGAAGGTGTCATCGACAGTGCTATCAAGCGGCACTTACTCACCAAAAACCTGCTCACTGATGCCCAGTTTGGGTTCCGCCAAGACCACTCATCTCCCGACCTCATTACAGCCTTGGTCCAAACATGGACAAAGGAGCTGAATTCCAGAGGTGAGGTGAGAGTGACTGCCCTTGCCATCAAGGCAGTATTTGACTGAGTGTGGCATCAAGGAGCTCTAGTAAAACTGAAGTCAATGGGAATCAGGGGGAAAACTCTCCACTGGCTGGAGTCATACCTAGCACAAAGGAAGATGGTTGTGGTGGTTGACGGTCAATCATCACAGCCCCAGGACATCGCTGCAGGAGTTCCTCAGGGCAGTGTCCTAAGCCCAACCATCGTCAGCTGCTTCATCAATGACCTTCCCTCCAACATAAGGTCAGAAATGGGGATGTTCGCTGATGACTGCACAGGGTTCAGCGCCATTCCACAACTCCTCAGATAATGAAGCAATCCATGCCTGCTTGCAACAAGACCTGGATGACATTCAGGCTTGGGCTGATACGTAGTAGGTAACATTCGCACCACAGAAGTGCCAGGCAATGACTATCTCCTACAAGCAAGAGTCTAACCACCTCCCCTTCACATTCAACGGCATTACCATCGCCAAATCCCCCACCATCAACATCCTGGGGGGTCACCATTGACCAGAAACTTAACTGGACCAGCCACATAAATACTCTGGCAACAACAATATATCAGAGGCCAGGTATTTTTCAGCGAGTGTCTCACCTCCTGACTCCCCAGAGCCTTTCCACCATCTACAAGGCAAAAGACAGGAGTGTGATGGAATACTCCCTGTTATAAATCTCATCAAGAAACTACTTATGAAATAATGCTAGACGGCCAGCTGGTGGCGCCGTCCAAGGAGTATAAATACTTGGGCGTGGGCCCCAGCTTCCCAGGGACATTTTGTAAGACAAGGAGCTAGTGAAATACAACTAGACTTCCATGTTCTGAAACAAGTTGATTAAAGCCTTGCTTTATGCTCAAACCAAAGGCGTAGTGAGTTTTATTATGTCACTCCCCACTTGCCTGGATGAGTGCAGCTCCAACAACACTCAAGAAGCTCGACTCCATCCAGGACAAAGCAGTCCGTTTGATTGGCACCCCATCCACCATCTTAAACATTCACTCCCTCTACCACCGACGTACCTGGCTGCAGTGTGTACCATCTACAAGATGCACTGCAGCAACTCGCCAAGGCTTCTTTGGCAGCACCTCCCAAACCCACGACCTCTTCCACCTAGAAGGACAAGGGCAGCAGGCGCATGGGAACACCACCACCTGCAAGTTCCCCTCCAAGTCACACACCATCCTGACTTAGAAGTATATCGGCCAATCCTTCATCGTCGCTGGGTCAAAATCCTGGAATTCCCTACCTAACAGCACTGTGGGAGTACCTTCACCACACGGACTGCAGCGGTTCAAGAAGACAGCTCACCACCTTTTCGAGGGCAATAAATGCTGGCCTTGCCAGCAATGCCCAGATCCTGTAAGCGAGAAAAAAAACAGTTGCACATATACACTACAAATGCAAAACAAATGTGCATATAATTACCGTGGATGTGACGTCGCACTATTGAAACACATTCAGACACCATTTATCTATATATATATAAAAGGATATGTCTATCTGTCTGTCTCTCTGTCTGTCTCTCTTTCTGTCTCTCTTTCTGTCTCTCTGGCCGGCTATACAATCAAAAGTTATAGAGCGTACCTACGCATATGTTATATCAAAAGAAAGCTCATCATTAGGGGACTCTTGTAGGCGTATTTACTTTTTGCTCTGACAAAAATTGTGCCGACGGTCGGACAAAGATTGTGCCGATGGTATCCAAAAAACGTTCAAAATTCCTCTTATTATCTGCTCATTTGCATCGAGTGGGGGCGGGTTCATTGTGTGTGCGGGCGGGCCATCCTACAGTTGAGTGACGTGATGACTGACCAATCCTACAGTTCAGTGACCTGACGGTTGACCAATCGGTGCGTGTGTGGGCGGGCCTTATCATTCTGAACCGAGGTGAGTCGCCGCCATCTTGATTCCAAACTTTTCCTTTCTTTTTCCCGCTTTCTGCGTGTTTCTTTTCAAATCTACATTTCCAGCAAAAAAAAAGTTGCTTTTAAAACACAAATTGTTTTTTTAAAAAAGTTAATTAATTTGTAAATCTTTTCTCTAACCTCTATAATTCTCCTACCTTTCACCGTTTTTCCAGGCCTGGGGCCTAGGCTTCTCCAACTGCCAGCAGTGCAACTCTAGACCCAGGCTCCCGGCCTAGACAGAGACAAACACTGGCAGAGGGGAGAGGGTGTGCTGCCTCAGCTCCATTCCCGGGGTCAGTAGGTGGGGAGGTTTCATAAGCAACTGGGGTAGGTCGCAAGCCCCGAATAATAATCTGAAGATCCTGTGTTTGCAGCTGAGGAAATTTCTTCTGCTGACAGCCCCAGGTTAACGGCAGCCATCTTTGTCAAGGAGGGCACAAAGTTTCAGTGCGACGCCATTTTGATTCAGTGTGCAACAGAGCGCATGCGCGGCCATCTTAGTATAGGAACATAGAGTGGGTGGGGCTTCTGTGCTCCAAATCGGGTCCTGGTGACCGAGACAGACAATCGACTGTGTGGGCGGGGCCTAATCTTTCCAACTGAAAAGCAAGCGGCGGTCATTGTTTGTGATACAACACACTGAGAGGTGAGGACCCCTTTTTTAATAAAAAGATTGGTGAGGTTGTAAAGTGTATGTTATACAAAGATTTACCAAAAATGTTTTATAAGTACTTTAAGTTTCATGTTTCCCCACCCCTTGCTCCCCCAGCTCCCTTTCCCCCCGCTCCCTTTCCCCCCCGCTCTCCCTTTCCCCCCCTCTCCCTTCCAACCTTCCTTTCCCCCCCTCCCTTTCCCCCCTCCTTCCCCCACACCTCCTTCCCCCTCAAACCCCCCCTCCCTTTCCACCCTTCCCCCTCCACCCCCCCACCCCCCCTTCCCCCCAGCCCCCCTTCCCCCCACCCGACAACGCCACCCCCCTTCCTCCTCCTTCCCCCACCCCCCTTCCCCCCCACTTCACTCCCACACCCCCTTCCCCCACTTCACCCCCCCACACCCCCTTCCCCCCCCACACCCCCACCCCCACACCCCC
Organism: Somniosus microcephalus; assembly: GCF_052327205.1. Taxonomy (NCBI): domain Eukaryota; kingdom Metazoa; phylum Chordata; class Chondrichthyes; order Squaliformes; family Somniosidae; genus Somniosus; species Somniosus microcephalus. Next base: position 14,393,511 of record NC_141015.1, read on the forward strand.
TTCCCACCCACCCCCCCTTCCCCCCCACAACCCCCTCCCACCTCCCACTTCCCTCCCCCACCCCCCTTCCCCCACCCACCCCTTTCTCCCCCACCCACCCCTTCTCCCATCCCCCACCCACGTCACCATTCTCTCCCCCACCCTTCTCCCCACCCACCCACCCCACCCTTCTCCCCCCCACCCACCCCACCCTCCTCCACCCCCCACCCACCCCACCCTTCTCCCCCCCCACCCACCCCACCCTTCTCCCCCCACCAACGTCACCATTCTCACCCCCACCCACCCCACCCCACCCTTCTCTCTACCCACCCACCCCACCCTTCACCCCCACCCACGTCACCATTCTCCCCCCCACCCCACCCTTCCCCCCCACCCACCCCACCCTTCTGCCCCCCCACCCACCCCACCCTTCTCCCCCCCACCCACACCCCCTTCTCCCCCACACCCCCCCACCCTTCTCCCCCCCACCCACCCCACCCTTCTCCCCCCCACCCCCCCCACCCTTCTCCCCCCCACCCACCCCAATCTTCTCCCCCCCCACCCACCCCAATCTTCTCCCCCCCCACCCACCCCACCCTTTTCCCCCCCACCCACCCCACCATTCTCCCCCCCACCCACCCCACCCATTTCTCCCCCACCCACCCATTTCTCCCCCACCCCTTGCTCCCCACCTCTTGCTCCCCCACCTCTTTTCCCTTTCTCTCCTCCCCTCTCTGTCTCTCTCTCTCCCTCCCTCTGCCTTTGTCTCCCTCTCTCTCACTCTCATTCCCTCTCTCCCTCCTTTGCTTTCCCTCTCTCTCTCCTTCCCTCTCTCTCTCCTTCCCTCTCTCTCTCTCCTTCCCTCTCTCTCTCTCTCCTTCCCTCTCTCTCTCTCCTTCCCTCTCTCTCTCTTTCCTTCCCTCTCTCCTTCCCTCTCTCTCTCTTCTCCCCCCATCTTTCTCTTCCCCCCCCGTCGCTCTCTCTCTTCCCCCCCCGTCGCTCTCTCTCTTCCCCCCCGTCGCTCTCTCTCTTCCCCCCCGTCGCTCTCTCTCTTCCCCCCCAGTCGGTCTCTCTCTTCCCCCCGTCGTTCTCTCTCCCCCCCGTCGCTCTCTCTCTTCCCCCCCAGTCGCTCTCTCTCTTCCCCCCCAGTCGCTCTCTCTCTTCCCCCCCAGTCGCTCTCTCTCTTCCCCCCCAGTCGCTCTCTCTCTTCCCCCCCAGTCGCTCTCTCTCTTCCCCCCCAGTCGCTCTCTCTTCACCCCCAGTCACTCTCTCTTCTCCCCCAGTCACTCTCTCTTCCCCCCCCAGTCGCTCTCTCTCTTCCCCCCCAGTCGCTCTCTCTCTTCCCCCCCAGTCGCTCTCTCTCTTCCCCCCAGTCGCTCTCTCTCTTCCCCCCCAGTCGCTCTCTCTCTTCCCCCCCAGTCGCTCTCTCTCTTCCCCCCCAGTCGCTCTCTCTCTTCCCCCCCAGTCGCTCTCTCTCTTCCCCCCCAGTCGCTCTCTCTCTTCACCCCCAGTCGCTCTCTCTCTTCCCCCCCAGTCGCTCTCTCTCTTCCCCCCAGTCGCTCTCTCTCTTCCCCCCAGTCGCTCTCTCTCTTCCCCCCCCAGTCGCTCTCTCTTCCCCCCCAGTCGCTCGCTCTCTCTTCCCCCCCAGTCGCTCTCTCTCTTCCCCCCCAGTCGCTCGCTCTCTCTTCCCCCCCAGTCGCTCTCTCTCTTCCCCCCCAGTCGCTCGCTCTCTCTTCCCCCCCAGTCGCTCGCTCTCTCTTCCCCCCCAGTCGCTCTCTCTCTTCCCCCCAGTCACGCTCTCTCTCTTCCCCCCCAGTCGCTCTCTCTCTTCCCCCCCAGTCGCTCACTCTCTCTTCCCCCCCAGTCGCTCGCTCTCTCTTCCCCCCCAGTCGCTCTCTCTCTTCCCCCCCAGTCGCTCTCTCTCTTCCCCCCCCAGTCACTCTCTCTCTTCCCCCCCCAGTCGCTCTCTCTCTTCCCCCCCAGTCACTCTCTCTCTTCCCCCCCAGTCGCTCTCTCTCTTCCCCCCCCAGTCGCTCTCTCTCTTCCCCCCCAGTCGCTCTCTCTCTTCCCCCCCAGTCACTCTCTCTCTTCCCCCCCAGTCACTCTCTCTCTTCCCCCCCAGTCGCTCTCTCTTCCCCCCCAGTCGCTCTCTCTCTTCCCCCCCAGTCACTCTCTCTCTTCCCCCCCAGTCGCTCTCTCTCTTCACCCCCAGTCGCTCTCTCTCTTCCCCCCCAGTCGCTCTCTCTCTTCCCCCCAGTCGCTCTCTCTCTTCCCCCCCAGTCACTCTCTCTCTTCCCCCCCAGTCGCTCTCTCTCTTCACCCCCAGTCGCTCTCTCTCTTCCCCCCCAGTCATTCTCTCTTTTCCCCCCAGTCGCTCTCTCTCTCTCTTCCACCAACAACATGCCCTCAAAAGACCCTCGGCACCGCCGGGCACTTCAGCTAGTAAATAATACAATAACTCTTCAGGAACGTCAGTTTTTCATACCCACTTTGTCTATACGGCCTATTCAGAAAATCTTTCTTCACATCACTGCCCAAGTCATTTATTTTCCACAGATTTATTAATGATTGCTGTGCTGCCTCCGCATTTCAAGAAACGATTAGTGGGGAGTGGGATCACCCTGGCACAGTGAGGGAAAAGGGCCTTCCTGTCACAGACTGGGGAAGAGTAGAGTCGCCCTGGCACAGAGACAGTTGAGGGCGGGGGTTACCATGCTGCTTGCCTATGGCTTTATTATAATGGAATGTCAGTTGGGTTTTTACAGCAAACTAGAAGTCAGCCCACAAATGACTAGATTTATTGAGCTCAATTTCACATTTTTCCATCGTGTTGATTTGAACTCAGCATCTCCAGGGGACTGTTCCTAAACCACAATCATTACACCACCATACCCGAAATACATTGCATTACATGCTGGGCAAATGAGAATGGATTTTGGACATATTCAATAAAAGGGAACAAGTTGCAGCCATTGGAGTAATTTTGAGGTGAAGCAACTGTTCTAATGTAGGAAACGCAACAGCCAATTTTACGCACAGCAAGGTCCCACAAACAGGGATGAGATAATCTGTTTTCGTGATATTGGTTTAGGGATAACCCAGTTTAAAGCATCTCAGTTATCAAGAGAGGCTAAAAGAGTTGGGACTCTACACTCTAGAGAAGTATAGACTTCGGGGGGATCTGATGGCGGTTTATAAGATAATGAAGGGAATAGATTATGTTCCCAGTTGACATTTTATTTCAATTGAACAGGTTAGGCAAGACCAGGGGTCACAATTTTAAGTTGTATAAGGCCAGATCTAAGTTAGATGTCAGGAGGTGGTTCTTTTCCCAGAGAATAGTGGACCTCTGGACCAGGCTGCCGGCTCGTGCGATGGATGTGAACTCGCTGAATTCCTTCAGGCGAGAGCTGGGCCTGTTTCAGGCTGGAGCGGAGATCACCTCTTACAGAAGGGAGGTACTGCAGGAAATTCAGGGCCAGGGTGATCTCCTGGAATAGTTTCAATCGCCTAGATGGGTCGGAGAGGAATTTCCCAGATTTTTTTCCCCCAAATTGGCCTGGGTTTATCTTCCTTTTGCCTCTCCCAGGAGATCCCATGGTTTCGGGTGGGGTGGAGTGTACATGTTGTGATAGACCAGGCATCGCGATTGTGTGGGACGGGCTCGATGGACCAGAGGCTCTTTACCTGTCTGTCATTGCTCGTATAAATATTGGCCAGGACGCCGGGGAGAACTCCCCTGCTCTTCTTTGAATACTGACATGGGATCTTTTACATCCACCTGAGAGGGCAGGTTTAATGTCTAATCCGAAATATGTCCTTCTAGGACAAAATACTGTACAGATAATCTGGACCTCAGAACCAACTCCAGCACTATGCACTGGTAATAGAGGCCAGCCAATCTTTGGCCGAATTCAATCGTTTTCCCCTAGATACATTGTCCTGATCAGTGACTTCAATTGTCAGCATAATGATTGGTCAGGAAGCAAAATAAAACTGCCTCATGTATACCATACACAGCCTGTATTGACCATGCCAAACTGGCTCGACACCTGATGATATTATTTAGATTTAGATTGGGCCTCGATTTTAAAATTCTTACCCTTGTTTTCAAATCCCTCCATGGCCTCACCCCTCCCTATCTCTGTGACGTCCTCCAGCCCCACAACCCTCCGAGATATCTGCACTCTTCCAATTCTGGCCTCTTGAGCATCCCTGATTTTAATCGCTCAACCATTGGTGGCCGTGCCTTTAGCTGCCATGGCCCTAAGTTCTGGAATTCTCTCCCTAAACCTCTCCACATCTTTTCCTCTCCTTCCTCCTTTAAGACGTTCCTTAAAACCTGCCTCTTTGATCAAGCTCTTGGTCACCTGCCCTAATATCTCCTTATGTGCCTCGGTGTCAAATTTTGTTTTATAACACCTTGTGAAACACCTTGGGATGTTTTACTACTCATCTCAGTCTTAAATGGCCGACCCCTTATTCTGAGACTGTGACCCCTAGTTCTAGACTCCCCAGCCAGGGGTAACATCCCTTCAGCATCTACCCTGTCAAGCCCTGTAAGAATTTTATATGTTTCAATGAGATCACGTCTCATTCTTCTAAACTCTGGAGAATATAGGCCTCGTCTACTCAATCTCTCCTCATAGGACAATCCACCCATCCCAGGAATCAGTCTGGTGAACCTTCGTTGCACTCCCTCTAAGGCAAGTATATCCTTCCTTAGGTAAGGAGACCAAAACTGTACACAATACTCCAGGTGTGGTCTCACCAGGGCCCTATATAATTATAGTAAGACTTCTTTACACTTATACTCAAATCCTCTTGTAATAAAGGCCAACATACCATTTGCTTTCCTAATTGCTTGCTGTACCTGCATGTTAACTTTCAGTGATTCGTGTACAAGGACACCCAGGGCCCTCTGAACACCAACATTTCCCAATCTCTCACCATTTACAAAATATTCTGCTTGTTTATTTTTCCTACCAAAATGGATCACTTCACATTTCCCCACATTATACTTCATCTGCCGTGTTCTTGCCCACTCACTTAACCGGTCTATATCCCTTTGCAGCCTCTTCGAATCCTCCTCACAGCTTACTTTCCCACTTAACTTTGTATCGTCAGCAAACTTGGATACATTACACTCTGTCCCCTCATCTAAGTCATTGGTGCAGATTGTAAATAGCTGAGGCCCAAGCACTGATCCTTGTGGCACCCCACTAGTTACAGCCTGCCAACCCAAAAATGACCCGTTGATTCCTACTCTCTGTTTTCTGTCCGTTAACCAATCCTCAATCCATGCTAGTATATTACCCCCAATCCCATGAGCCCTAATTTTGTGCAATAAACTCTTGTGTGGCACCTTATCGAATGCTTTTTGAAAATTCAAATGCACTACATCCACTGGTTCCCCCTTATCTACCCTGCTAGTTACAACCTCAAAAAATACTAATAGATTTGCAAACACGATTTCCTTTTCATAAATCCGTGTTGACTCTGCCCAATCATATTATGATCTTCTAAGTGCCCTGTTACCACGTCCCTAATAATAGATTCTAGAATTTTCCCTACTACTGATGTCAGGCTAACTGGTTTGTAGTTCCCCGTTTTCTCTCTCCCTCCTTTCTTGAACAGCAGAGTTACATTGGCTACTTTCCAATCCACGGGGACCATTCTAGAGTCTAGGGAATTCTGGAAGATCAAAACCAATGCATCCACTATCTTTACAGCCGCTTCTTTTAAAACCCTAGGATGGAGGCCATCAGGTCCAGGGGACTTGTCCACCTTTAGTCCCATTCATTTCTCCAGTACTGACAGTTATAGATATTAAGGACAGGTGACTAAAACAGGTAGCTTTTAAGGTGCATCTTAAAGGAGGAGAGAGAGGTGGAGAGGTTTAGGGAGGGAATTCCAGAGCTTAGGGCCTAGGCAGCTGAAGGCACGGCCGCCAATGGTGGGGCGACAAAAGTAGGCGCTGCAAAAACAAATTGGAGGATCGCCGGGATTTCAGAGAGTTGTAGGGCTGGAGGATGTTACAGTGATAGAGAGAGGTGAGGCCATGAAGGATCTTGAACACGAGAATGAGAATTTAAAAATCAAAGGCATTGGTGTAAAAAGCACCAGGCCTGTATTATGAGCACCAGCGGTAGATACAGCGATCGATCTTTCTACTGCATGTGCAGAAAATGCACTGCCCACCCTCTACAAAGTGGACCATCGTGCTCCCTCCACACTGGCACTTGAAGCTCATCACCCCTTCGCTAGCTCATTATTTTGAAGCTGAAAATAAACATCGACGGGAACAATTATACAAATGAGCAAAATCCATCCCAACTGGTAGCGAATCTTAAATGTGGAGGAGTGATTTGAGTTTGAAAGCTGTCTTTCCCCAGGGCTCCTTGACATCTGTTCTGCACATTCTCAGGGTGCCATATATTAATCCCAATTAAGGCTTTTTATGTTACAAATATTTGACTTTGCAATGTTGCAAGTGTAATTACGAATTAGGCAGCGAGCAGTTCCCAGTCTGCTTCGAGCTGCAGCTCATGTAGAACTGAAGTCAGCTCCTCTCGTCTCGAGTTCAATGGGTCGGAATGATCTCATTTCTCGTACCAGCAAGACTGAGCTAGGGCACCGCAAGAATGTTTTGTTGTGCTAAACACTGCTTTAAAACATTGAGGGGGAGAAATTCGGTCTCGCCCCATTTGGGGCACAATTATCGGCCGGGCGCAAAGTTTAGCGCCTGCCGCTAATTATCGCCTCCGACTGCAAACTTGGCTTCTATCGCCCCTGGAGGTGATTGGAGCGCTAAATCAGGCGCTACACACCTCTCTTAAGGCGCTAACGCCGGGGAGTGAGGCGCTACCTCAGAGCGCTGGCGAAGCTCATGTGATGTCAGTCAGCAATGGAACACAGACAGACTGGTGCCGGCCAGTTCTTAAAGGGGAGGGTCGATCTTGCTCTCCATCCACATCCTGCTCATTGCAGCCTAGAATCTGGGCCTGGAGAGACCTGTACATCAAATCTGCTGGAAAGAACAATGGAGAGGCCCAGGGAAAGAGCTCAGAGTGCAGCCCCCACAGTCTCTTCTAAATCAATGCAAGGAAGGTCAAATCAAAATGAACCTGCAAAGTGCTGCTCAGTACCCAAAACACCTTCACACAGTGTTGAGTCTCTCCAGAAGTCTCTTTCTCTCTCTCAGAATGCGTGGTGCAAAAATGTCGCCGACAAAAAAAGGCAGGAAGCAGTCGCCTTTATATAGCTCTCCCCCAGTTCCTTCCCGACTGTAAAACGCTCCCCTCAACATGTCGTTGCTAGCGGTAGGCGGTAAGGCAGGGGGTGCCACTCAATATCCGGTCCGGGGCGCTACCGGGGCGTTGCACGTTCAACTGGCGTCACGATCTGCGGGCGCAGGAGATCGTGGCAGTAGTGTTTAGCGCCGCCGCAAAATGTCTGGTCAATTTTGCGAGCGACGCAAATACTGCTGCGCCCCGGCACTAGTTGCTTTGTGCCCCATTAGCGCCCTCTATGGGCGCTAACGAGAGGCGCAAAACAACCGAATTTATCCCCCCCGAGAGCTTTCATCACCCGGTTTGTGAGGCCTCAGCTCATGGCAGCTGGCGTGGCCGTAGAGATGCTTCAATTGGTCTCAGTCCCCCCCCACCCACCGCCCCCTCAGCCTTGGCAGGGGAAATATTACCCAGCGTCCCTGCCCCCGGTAACTCCTGCTGGAAGGTGTGTTGGGTGGGGACAGGTTTAGACTCGAAGAGACGGTCCCCACAGTCAATCAGCCAGCTCACATCTGATCACCGGGACAAACCACTAGAGGGCATCTTGCACCAGTACAAACATACAAACAATGGCGGACGGGAAAAGACCCTTTGCTCCATCCAGCCTGCCCCATGCTATCGTGATGCCTTGTGATAGACAGACTCCCCACCCCACCCCACCTGAAACCAAGTGATCACCTGGGAGAGATGAAAAACCAGATTAAAAAACCCAGGCCAATTTGAGGGGGGAAAATCTGAGAAATTTCTTCTGCGACCCCCTTAGGTGATCAAAACTAGTCCAGGAGATCACTCTGGCCCTGATAATCCTATTAACTAATAATTAAACTGCTGACCACCCAGCTTCCCTTCCTGGCTCCCATGTTAGTGAACATTGTTAACGGTTCACTCTCCTCAGGTACTGTCCCCCTCTCCTTCAAATCTGCCGTCATCACCCCGCTCCTCAAAAAATCAACCCTTGACCCCCTCCGTCCTTGCAAACTACCGCCCCCATCTCCAACCTCCCTTTCCTCTCCAAAGTCCTTGAATGTGCTGTCGCCTTCCAAATCCCTGCCCATCTTTCCCTGAACTCAATGGCCGGAATCTTTACCTGAGCGTGCGGGCCGTGTAGCGGGTCGCCGTCCCGAACTCTTCAACAGCGCACTCTGCGCTGCACATTTAACTCAATGGCATCAATTGAAAGAACCATGCGGGTTTCCCGGCCAATTAAATGGAGCGGGTCTGACGACATCACCGATGACTCATTTTCAGCGCGGATATTTAAAGCAGCCTTGCACACATCTCATTTGAAGGTTGCTGTAGGAGAGATCCCCTAATTCCACCTCCGTAACATTGCCCAACTCTGCCCTTCCCTCAGCTTATCTGCTGCTGAAACCCTCATCCATGCCTTTGTTAGCTCTAGACTTGACTATTCCAACGCACTCCTGGATGGTCTCCCACATTCTACCCTACGTAAACTTGAGGTCATCCAAAACTGCCCGTGTCCTAACTCGTACCAACTCCCGTTCACCCATCACCTCTGTGCTCGCTGACCTACATTGGTTCCCGGTTAAGCAACGTCTCGATTTAAAAATTTTAAAATTTGTTTTCAAATCCCTTTCTGGCCTCACCCCTCCCTATCTCTGTAATCTCCTCCAGCCCCACAACCCTTCGACATTTCTGTGCTCCTCTAATTCTGGCCTCTTGCGCATCCCCGATTTTAATCACTCCACCATTGGCGACCACGTCTTCAGCTGCCTAGACCCTAAGCTCTGGAATTCCCTCCCTAAACTTCTCTGCCTCTCAACCTCTCTCTCCTTTAAGACGCTTCTTAAAGCCCGCCCCATCTGCCCTACTATCTCCTTATGTGGCTCAGTATCAAGTTTTGTTTGTTAATGCTCTTGTGAAGCGCCTTGGGGCCCTTCACTACATTAAAGGCGCTATATAAATGCAAGTTGTTATTGTTGTTGAGGTTATCTACGCTCCAGCCAGAAACAGGTCCAGCTCTCGCTTGAAAGAATTCAGCAAATCAACGTCCACCGCACGAGCCGGCAGCCTGTTCCAAAGGTCCATTGTTCTCTGGGCCTCCTGACATCCAACCGAGTTCTGGCCTTACACAAGTTAAAATTGTGACCCCCCCGGTCCTCCCTAACCTTCTTAATTGTAACAAACTCTCAATTCAAACACAATCTATTCCCTTCATAACCTTATAAACCTCGATCAGATCACGCCTAAGTCTGTGCTTCTCCAAAGTGTAGAGTCCCAGCCCTTTTCTCTTGAGAATTAAGATACTTTAAACATGGGAATTAGTCTAGTGGCCCTCCTCTGCACCCTTTCCAAAGCCTCAATATCTCCCACCATGTGAGGAGACCAGAACTGGGCACAGTTTTCCAACTGAGGTCTGACCAAGGTCTTGTACTGGAACAAAATAGTCTGCCTTGTCTTATAATCAATTGTCCTATGAATGCACCCCAACAGCCTATTCACTTTGAGTTATCGCTTCACGGCATTGCTCATTATGCCTTTAGAGATGTTTGCACCAGAATGCCCAGATCTCTTTCTTTCTCCACCTTCTTTAATACTTTTCCCCGAAAGGGTGTATGTATGTTGAGCATTCACTCTGCCCACATGCATATCACCGCACTTTTCCAAATTAAACCTCATTTGCCAGTCATGAGGCCAATCTCCCAACACATCAAGACCGGCCTGAATCCGTCGAGCATCGTCCACACCACTGATACTCGCGCAGATCTTAACCTCATCTGCAACCTCGCAGATCGTGCCCCCAACACCTACATCTAGATCATTAATAAAAATAGTAAAGAGCAACATCGATCCTTGTGGAAAACCACTGGTGGCCGGACCGTCTCCAAACAAATCCAAATCCCTCTCTAACTCTTTTCTACCAATAGCCTTCCAGCCAGTTCTCAATCCAGCTCAATATATTGGCCCAGAAATTCGGGTCTCCACGGGTGAGTACACACGGGGCACTCACCCGTAAGCCCAATGGAAGTGCCGGTTACGTGCATGCACTGCGCATGCGCGGGAAACCGGCACTTCCGTTCCCCTGAAAGAAGGGGTTCAGAGGTGGAATGTGTGCGCCGGAGAGGCAGCCCGTGCGCATCGAACTTATGTTTTTTTTGCAGGTTTTCCCGGGAAGGTAAGTCTCCAGGAGTTACACTTTTAAAAAGCAGGCGCAAGGCCTGCTTTTTACAAAGTAAGTGGTGAATTAATTAAAATTAAAACATTTTTTCCACAGGTTTATTATTTTTAAATACTTTAAAGAAAGATAAGTTTATTTTTAGCCCTGTTAGAAAATGTAATTAATTTTTTCAAAAATTTAAATTATTGTTTAAAATAGTTATTTCATGTAATTTATAGTTTATTTTAAAAATGCGATGTTTTTAAAAAAAATTATTTGAAGATTTAGTGATGTTTTGGGGCTTGTAGTATTTATAGGTTTGACAGGTCTTCCTGTCAAACCTATGAATGAAGCATTCCCTGCTACCATTGGCTCTCCATGGCCCACATGATCCCAGGGGACGCATCAAACTAACTGCGCCCCTGGGATACGCAAGCACTGCGTGCCGGCCGTTGGAGGAGGCCCAGGATCGCAATTCCACGGGGGCCCACAGCTCAATGGCCGGCGCGCAAGGTAAGTGCAGGTCGGAGGCTTGCACCCGCGGGAAGCCTCCGACCCGAATTTCTGGACCATTACCACTAATACCAGAGGTTTTGATCTTGTAGAGAAGCCTCTTCTGGGGTACCTTGTCAAAAGCTTTTTGGATGTCTAAGTAGAAAATGTCTACTGGGCTTCCCTCATCTATCATCTGGGTGACTTCTTCAAAAAATATAATCAAATTTGTAAGACATGATCTCCTTTTTTTGAAGTTATGTTTGGTGTCCCTAATATGCCCCTCTCTATCTAACTAATCATATATTACATCCCTAATAAGAACATAAGAAATAGGAGCAGGAGTCGGCCATCCGACCCTTCGAGCCTGCTCCGCCATTCAATGAGATCATGGCTGATCTTCTGCCTCAACTCCATTCACCGGCCCTATCGCCATATCCCTTGATGCCCTTACTAGTCAGAGATCTATCGACTTCTGTTTTGAATATACCCAATGACTGAGCCTCCACAGCCCTCTGGGGTAGAGAATTCCAAAGATTCACCACCCTCTCTGTGAAGAAATTTCTTCCCATCTCAGTCCTGAATGGCCTACCCTTTATCCTGAGGCTGTGGCCCCTGGTTCTAGACTCCCCAGCCAAGGGAAACATTCTCCCAGTATCCACCCTATCAAGCCCTGTAATAATTTTGTATGCTTCAATGAGGTCCCCTCATTCTTCTGAATTCAAGAGAATACAGGCTGAGTTTACTCAATCTCTTCTCATACGGCAGTCCCTCAAGCATCTTTCCTATTATTGATGACAAACTACTGGGTCTATAGTTGCCCGGGTCCATCTTGTTTCTTTTTATAAAGATAGGGACTACATTAGCCTCCTTCTAGTCTACAGGAACCATGCCAGAGTGCAGAGAAGAGATTTAATAGAGGTGTTCAAAATCTTGAAGGGTTTTGATAGAGTGGATAGGGAGAAACTGTTTCCAGTGGCAGAAGGGTTGATAACCAGAGAGCACAGATTTAAAGTGATCGGCAATAGAACCAGAGGCGACATGAGGACACATTTTTTTACACAGCGAGTTGTTGTGATCTGGAATGCATTGCCTGAAAGGGTGGTGGAAGCAGATTCACTAGTAATATTCAAAAGAGAATTGGATAAATACTTGAAGGGATAAAAATATAGGGCTATGGGGAAAGAGCAGGGAGTGGGACTAATTGGATAGCTCTACCAAAGAGCCGGCACAGGCACGATGGGCCGAATGGCCTCCTTCTGCGCTATATCATTCTATGATTCTATAAACTGTTAAATCTCTAACTTCTTCCAGGTCTGATGAAAGGTCATCAACCTGAAACGTTAACTCTGTTTTTCTCTCTCCGCAGATGCTGCCTGACCAGCTGAGTATTTCCAGCATTGTCTGTTCTGGTTATATGGTTGTTAGGATCCTGCCCATCAACACATAGCCACGGACACCTGTCCCCATCCATTCACTGTCCGCAGGACGGGTTCACCTAATATCGCCTGCGTGCCCGGGGGGTGGGCGATCTGCGGGAGGACGGATATTAGGTGACCAGATTTAACCCCTCGCTGCCGAGGCTGATGATGCCTTTCCCTGTCCCCCAGACCGAAGCGGAGGAGAGATTTGATGGTGTCAATAGAGAGAAACTATTACCTCTGGTGGCGGAGTCCAGAACAAGGGGGCAAAGCCTCAAAATTAGAGCGAGGCCGTTCAGGGGTGATGTCAGAAAGCATTTCTTCACACAAAGGGCAGTGGGAATCTGGAACACTCTCCCCCAAGAAGCTGTTGAGACTGGGGGGTCAATTGGAAATTTCAGAACTGAGATTGACAGATTTTTGTTAGGTAAGTGCATTAAGGGTTACGGAACCAAGGCGGGTAGATGGAGTTAAGATACAGATCAGCCATGATCTAATTCAATGGTGGAGAGACTCGGGGGGGCTGAATGGCCTCCCCCTGTTCCTATGTTCCTAGATACATTCAGGTACAATCTTCCAGTAGGCGGCAGGTTGAGAGAGGACCGCCGGGGCGCTGAAGAACCACTTCAGGCGTTTGGACCGGTGGGAGGTTGTCCCCAGAGAGGGTAGCGAGGAAAGTCGTCGTGGGCTGGGCCCCTCACAACTATCCAACAGTGCAAGGCATGGAACTTGGCACCTCAGGGGAGGAGCCAATCGAAGGAGAAGATGCTGGACTGCGGGAGCCAAGGGAGGCATCGCTCGGAGAGAGCAGGAGGCCCGAGTGCGGCTCATGGCCCAGACTTTCACCCAATGAGCCAGTGATCGCAAACCAAAGGGGAGACAGACACGGCTCTATTTTACTTAAAGGTTCTTATTTGATTTACAAGGAATTTTCCATAACTGTAAGTACAAATTGTAAAAGTAAACATGAATTCCTTTTTTTTTTAAAGTTAAATGTGACTCTGAGCTTTCACCCAATTGTTCAGTGAAGCCTGAGAAACAGATTTTAACTTCTAGCAATGTTCAACTCTCTTAGAAATTATTTACACAAATATAACTTGCAGAAAACAGTAACAATAGTTCGGAAACTTTGCCAACCTGAGTTAAACTAATGACAACACTGGAAACTGTTAGAACTGTTATATTTTATAAGAAATTTCTGGAAAATTAAATGCCCTCCTCTGGATGTATCCTGTGAGTCGCTCATCTGTGAGAAGGGAAAGATTTGAAAAAATTGAGATTCTGTACGGAGCTAATTAAACAAACTGATTAAAAATCTTTATGACAGCGAGCTGTGGCTGCTTACCTCGCACGCCTCAGCCTCACCCTGAGGGGAAAATTACTTTTCTCCCACTTTTACAGTCCCACGTCCTAACTCCTTGAGTACCCATTGATTCCGTCGCACTTACATTCAAACCACACTGGAAAATGTCATGGATTTCGCCCATTTTATGTTCGGGGGTATTTGAATTAGATTGGCAGGGAATTCCGGCATATCTGAGATCGCGAGAATGGGAGGTTTTCTTATTCTTTCATGGGTAGTGGACGTCGCTGGCAAGGCCAGCATTTATTGCCCATCCCTAATTGCCCTTGAGAAGGTGGTGGTGAGCCGTCTTCTTGAACCGCTGCAGTCCGTGTGGTGAAGGTACTCCCACAGTGCTGTTAGGGAGGGAGTTCCAGGATTTTGACCCAGCGACGATGAAGGATCAGCGATATATTTCCAAGTCAGGATGGTGTGTGACTTGGAGGGGGTGGTGTTCCCATGTGCCTGCTGCCCTTGTCCTTCTAGGTGGTAGAGGTCACGGGTTTGGGAGGTGCTGCCGAAGAAGCCTTGGCGAGTTGCTGCAGTGCATCTTGTAGATGGTACACGGTGTGCTGGTGGTGGAGGGAGTGAATATTTAATGTGGTGGATGGGGTGCCAATAAAGTGGGCTGCTTTGGCCTGGAAGGTGTCGAGCTTCTTGAGTGTTGTTGGAGCTGCACTCATCCAGGCAAGTGGAGAGTATTCCATCACACTCCTTACTTGTGCCTTGTAGATGGTGGAAAGGCTTTGGGGAGTCAAGCGCAATATTCCCTATAATTTTTTTTTTGGTGCGCGGTCCCTTTAAATTTGCTGCGCGGTATCTTTTCCGGCAGCAACAGCAGGTGAGCGGCCCGCGTGGGACTTCTCGATTGGTGCGCGGCTGCACACCTTAGGGTGAACATTGGTCAGCAAGTGAGACACTCGCTGCAGAATACCCAGCCTCTGACCTGCTCTTGTTGCCACAGTATTTACGTGACTGGTTCAGTTAAGTTTCTGGTCAATGGTGACCCCCCCTCCCACCCAGGATGTTGATGGTGGGGGATTCGGCCATGGTAATGCTGTTGAATGTCAAGGGGAGGTGGTTAGGCTCTTTCTTGTTGGAAAGGGTCATTGCCTGGCACATGTGTGGCACAAATGTTATTTGCCCCTTATCAGCCCAAGCCTGAATGTGGAACTCCAGCAGCGCTGTCCTGGGGCTGTGATGATTGGCCTCCAACAACCACAACCATTTTCCTTTGTGCTAGCTATGATTCCAGCCAGTGGAAACCCTCCCCGATTCCCATTGACTTAAATTTTCATCAAGTCAAATGCTACCTTGATGTTCAGGGCCAGTCACTCTCACCTCACCTCTCAGGTTCAGCTCTTTTTCCATGTTTGGATCAAGGATAGAGAGCAAATGGGGTCTCGGTCTAATGTCTCATCCGAAAGACGGCATCTCTGACAGTGCAGCACTCCCTCAGTACTCCACTGGAGTGTCAGCCTAGATTTTTGTGCTCAAGTCTCTGGAGTGGGTCTTGAACCCAGAACCTTCATGACTCAGAGGCGAGAGTGCTACCCACTGAGCCACAGCTAACACAAGGCCTTGACACCCTTCCTAAAGTGTGGTGCCCTGAATATGTCATATTGTAGGTATTCGGGTTCACCGATGTAGGTATTGGGCGAATTCCTACTTAATAATCGAGTTCGACTCCAGGAGAACAATCAAAAAGGTTTTTAATGCAGGAACAGAGGAATTCAAACAGGTTGCTGAGCTCGGTACAGGAGAGCCATAAAATAGGCCTTCACCAGACGGAGACGCCACGAGGACTGAGTAGGCAGTCCCGTGGATTGCGTGATGACGTCATCGCGTTCTTCCCGCGCTTGGGTAGTCACGTGACTTGCGTGATGACGTCATCGCATTTGCCCGCGCTTGGGACAGTCACGTGATATGCGACGTGACGTCATCGCGTTAACCCGCGTCATCGCATTCGCCCGCGCTCCCAAAGGAGGAAAGCCCCGCACCGGCTACATCGTTACGTTAAAGGGAATTATGTCCGGTAAGTAAGGGACACTCGGTGGTACCGCTACAATATGACCCGATCACAGACTTTTCTCTTTTGTTCTTTCCCCCCTTTTCCCTGGCTCTGTACTTGCTTATAAACTCTGAGAGAAGAAATTCCTCCTCATTTCCGATTTAAATGGGTGCCCCCTTATTCTGAAATTATGCCCCCTAGTTCTAGATTCTGCCATGAGGGGAAACATCCTCTCTGCATCTATCCTGTCAAGCCCCTTCAGAATCTTATGGCCTAGAAATTCAGTTGGGTGCGCCAGCCGTTAGCGCCTTAGGAGGAGTAGATCTCGAGCGCTAGGCGCTTAGCGCCCGGGCGCAGCGCGATCTGCGCCTCGCCCCAACTTCAGTACACATTTAGCGCCGGCGCAAAGTCTTAGCGCGCGCCCTGCTGCGCACGCAGATCATGACGTCATTTCGTCGTGCAACGCCCTTTGTGCGCCCCGAACCGGAACTTCACTCGCGCCGGCCCATTGTGCGCCGGGCGGCCCTAACGACTGTGAAGTGGAACGGTACACAGCCGATGCGGGCCGCGGGGAGCGCAAATTAAAGGGCCCTCCTGTACTAGAACTGGGGCTGGCTGGCTGGCTGGCTGGCTGGGAGGAGGAGGAGGAGGAGGAGGAGGAGGACTGGTGTGCCGGGAACACATAACAAACTGATGGAGAGAAACCCTCCCCAAAACCACAAATACACCAGTGTCGGCCTTTAAAAAAAACAATCCACCCTCCCCCTTTAAGAGCTCACCGGAGCCAGAGTGTCTGCCGTCAATCAGCAGCTTGCCGCACCTGCCCTGCGCCCAACTTCCGGTTTAGCGCCCCGGCCCGCCGGCTTAGTGCCTAAAGAGAGGCGTGCAGCGCCAGTTTTAGCGCTCGAGCAAACTCTTAGGGCGAAGCTAATGAATATCGGAGAAGTGGCCTCGATTTGGCGGCGGGCGCAAACTTTAGCGGCCGCCCGACTTTACCGCCCCAAAAGTGGCTAGAATGAATTTCTAGGCCTATATGTTTCAATAAGATCACCTCTCATTCTCCAATGAGTATAGGCCCAACCTGCTCAACCTTTCTTCATAAGACAACCCCTTCATCTCCGGAATCAACCTCGTGAACCTTCTCTGAACTGCCTCCAATGCAAGTATATCCTTCCTTAAATAAGGAGACCAAAACTGTACACAGTACTCCAGGTGTGGTCTCACCAACGCCCTGTACAGGTGAAACAGGACTTCCCTACTTTTATACTCCATCCCCTTTGCAATAAGGGCCAACACTCCATTTGCCTTCCTAATTACTTGCTGTACCTGCATGCTAACTTTTTGTGATTCATGTACCTCAGATCCCTCTGTACCTCAGCATTTTGTAATCTCTCCCCATTTAACTAATAATTTGACCCATTCCCGCCGCTGCTGCTCCCTGTGTATTATTGTAGGAGTTTACGTTGGGGTTCAGCCCCATGAGTCAGCCTCGGCTCAGTGGGTCAAACGCTCCTCAGAGTCCGAAGGTCGTGGATTCGAGCCCCATTGCGTGACCTGAGCCTCTGGCCTAGACCGCTACTTCGCTGCAGTACCGAGGGAGTGCTGCACTGTTGGAAGTGCCATCTTTCGGATGAAACGTTAAAAATGAGGCCCCGCCCACCTCTCAGGTGGATACAAGAGATTATTACAAAGTATTAAAACACAGAGAAAGGCCGTTTGGCCCATAGAAACATAGAAGATAGGAGCAGGAGTCGGCCATTCAGCCCCTCGAGCCTGCTCCACCATTCAATGCGATCATGGCTGATCATCCAAATTCGGTACCCTGTCCCTGCCTTCTCCCCATATCCCCTGATCCCTTTAGCCTTAAGAAATATATCTAACTCCTTCTTGAATATATTTAATGAATTGGCCTCAACTGCCTTCTGTGGTAGAGAATTCCACAGGTTCACCACTCTCTGGGTAAAGAAATTCCTCCTCATCTCTGTCCTAAATGGTTTACCCCTTATCTTTAGACTGTGACCCCTAGTTCTGGACTCCCCCACCATCGGGAACATCTTTCCTGCATCTAGTCTGTCCAGTCCTGTTAGAATTTTATAAGTTTCAATGAGATCCCCTCTCATTCTTCTAAACTCCAGCGAATATAAGCCCAATCGACCCAATCTTTCTTCATACATCATTCCTGCCATCCCAGGTATCAGTCTGGTGAATCTTCGCTGCACTCCCTCCATGGCAAGAACATCCTTCCTCAGATAAGGTGACCAAAACTGCACACAATACTCAAGGTGCGGTCTCACCAAGGCCCTGTACAACTGCAGCAAGACATCCTTGTTCCTGTACTCAAACCCTCTCGCTACGAAGGCCAACATACCATTTGCCTTCTTAACCGCCTGCTGCACCTGCATGCTTACTTTCAGCGACTGGTGCACAAGGACACCCAGGTCTCGTTGCACTTCCCCTTCTCCCAATCTATTGCCGTTCAGATAATAATCTGCCTTCCTGTTTTTGCCACCAAAGTGGATAACCTCGCATTTATCCACATTATACTGCATCTGCCATGCATCTGCCCAATCACCCAACCTGTCCAAATCATACTGGAGTTTCTCTGCATCCTCCTCACAGCACACACGCCCACCCAGCTTTGTGTCATCTGCAAACTTGGAGATATTACATCTAGTTCCCTCGTCTAGATCATTAATATATATTGTGAATAGCTGGGGCTCAACAGGTTTATGTCGTTGTTGATGGCTCACACGAGCCTCTTCCCACCTTATAACATTATATGGAACTATTTGGAAAAATCAGGGGGTTCTCCTGCCTTCCTGACTAGTATTTAGTCCCCAGACTAACACCACAAACACTGATTAACTTTTCATTTGTCGCGCTGCAGATTTTTGGGGTCTTGCTGTGCACAAATGGGCTTCCATGTTGGCCACACAACAGTGACCATGCTTCAAAAGTAGTTCACTGGCTGCGGGGCACTTTGGGACATCCTGAAGATGTGAAAGGGATGGAAAACCGCCTCACTTCCTACACGAGAACCACGTGCTTTCTCATCGGAGGGCAGTGTGACCGTCAGACAGCGCGGTGAATTTGGAATCCGGAGGTATGCGCATGACACATAGAATGACATCGAATATACAGCACAGGAACAGGCCATTCGGCCCATCTGGTCTATGCTGGCACGAGCCTCCTCCCACCCCACTTAGTCTAACCCCATCAGCATAATCCTCCATTCCTTTCTCCCTCATGTGTTTATTTAGCATCCCCTTAAATGTATCTCTGCTATTCGCCTCAACCACTCCCTGTGGTAGCGAGTTCCACATTCTCACCACTCTCTGGGTAAAGAAGTTTCTCTTGAATTCCCTATTGGATTTGCTGGTGACTATCTTATATTTATGACCCCTAGTTTTGGACTCCCCCCACAAGTGGAAATATCTTCTCTACGTCTACCCTGTCGAACCATTTCATAAATTTAAAGACCTCTATCAGGTCACCCCTCAGCCTTCTCTTTTCTGGAGAAAAGAGCCCCAGCCTGTTCTATCTAAAGTTACAGCTCTCCAAATGGCCCAGGTGTGAAGCAACTCATCAGACACGTGTGAGCATCGAACTGTAGCTGGGGGGTGGAGGAAGGCGGGGTAGCGATACTCCAATGGGCCTCCATGATATCTGGGTAAAGAAAGGGTGCGGGGCGGGATCAGCCATTCCTGCTCACTATCCAGAATTACACTGGGATGCGATGGCTTCCAGAGTCAAATAGTCCGCTGAAACTCACTCTCTAGGCTGACAGATGAGAGATGATCCTCTGAATCCTTCGCAACACAAGGCAGGGGGAGCAGAGGGGAAATTGGGGGGAAAATTCTACCCAAAATAAGCATCCTGTGATAACCCATCGCCGGCCCGATATTGATTCCAAACTTTTTTCACTGCATAAAATAAATATTAAAAAACAAAACAAGTTCAGCCAGACGGCAGAGACTCAGCCTCGGGGAGTGGAGCCTGACTCCAGGTGTGCTTGACATTGACCACACAGCAATGGTCTCTGTCCATCAGCGCACTGCTCCTCCCGCTCCCTGTCCGGCCCCTGTGGGCCACACGTCAATTCGACAGCCCGAGGCCTCACCACCGGGAGCCACTAGGTGGCAGCAGATACCTTCGCCCCCCATTCGCTGCTGATCACAAGTTGTGGAATTTTAACAATTCAATTTACTGAAAGCAAGTCAGCTTTAGTGTTGGCAAATTAAATATCAAACATGTTAAATGACCCTCTCCCTCCCTCCCCCTTGCTCTCTCTCTCCTTTGCTCTTTCTGTCTCTCCCTCTCCCTTGCTCTCCCTCTCTCTCTCCCTCTCCCTCCCTCCCCCTTGCTCTCTCTCGCTCTCTCTCTCCTTTGCTCTTTCTCTCTCTCTCTCTCTCCCTTGCTCTCTCTCTCTCCCCCTTGCTCTCTCTCTCTCTCCCTTACTCTCCCTTGCTCTCCCTCTCTCGCTCTCTCTCTCTCTCCCTTGCTCTCTCTCTCTCAAATTCAAATTCAAATTCAAATCGCTTTATTGGCATGATAAGGTACATCTTATGTTGCCAAAGCATCAAAATACATTTATGGTTGAACACATAAACGCAGTTCTATTCATACAGTGTATAAACAGGTATATCCCTGAGTGTATAAATATACATTCGCATTATTTATATATATTCTTTTCTTAGTTTACTGGTTGTCCCTCTGTTCATGGCAAGCTGTAACATAGTGTGCCGCCAGTGTTATACAGCTTCTCTCCTCCCCCAGTAGGTATGGGAGTTTTTGGTTGTCATTCAGATTTCTGAATTCAGGGCATATTTGTGAGAATTTTTGGTAGAAATTCTCCCTGATGCCCTGATATTTTCCACAGGCTGTGAGGAAGTGCATCTCTGTCTCCACTACTCCCTGACTGCAGTGAGAGCATATCCTGTCCTCTCTTGGCATCCTGGTCTGCCTGTGTCTGCCTTTTTCGATCGCTAGGCTATGTTCGCTAAGTCTGTACCTTGTCAAGGTTCTTCTCAGTTTGTTATCCTTTACCATGGTCAGGTAATCAGCTATGTTGTATTGTCTGTTTAGGGCCAGGTAGCAATTGAGTTTGCTTTGGGTTTTTGTTGTTTCTGCCCAATATGTCAGATATTTTTCCTTTTGCTTTGCGACGATTGTGTTGGGTCGAATTCTTTGTGTTACGCTGTCACTGTCCTGGGGCTGGTTATTGTTAGTAGTGTTAGTAGTTACTTCACTGAGTCCCAGGACTAGTTGACTGAGGGTATTCTTCTTTATGGTCAGCTCTTGGCATTTCAGGGCGTCGTAGTGATAGCATTGGGGGTTGCTCATTTGTAGGTGATTCCAAAATTTGGTGGCTCTTTTTTGGATAGTGATTATTAATGGATATTGGCCTAGTTCCGCCCTGCATGCATTGTTTACTGTTTTCCTTTGAGTCCGGAGGATACTTTTACAGAATTCTGCATGTAGGATCTCAATTGGGTGTTTGTCCCATTTTGCAAATTCTTGTTGTGTTAGCGGTCCCCATACCTCACTGCCATAGAGTGCAATTGGTTCAATTACTGATTTGAAAATTTTTAGCCAAATGCTAATTGGGATTTCTATTTGGATTGATTTTTTAATGGCATAGAAAGCCCTTCTTGCTTTCTCTTTCAGTTCATTCACAGCCAGTTTGAAGTTTCCCGTAGAACTGATTTTTAAGCCCAAGTATGTGTAGTTAGTGGTTTGTTCAATTTTGGTTGTTCCTAGTGTGAAATTTATTTTGGGTCCCTGATGTTTGGATCTTTGCTGGAACACAAGGGCTTTGGTTTTTTGGGGATTTATTGTCAGGGCCCAAGTCTGGCAGTACGACTCCATCAGGTCCAGGTTCTGCTGTAGACCCTCCTTAGTTGGTGACAGCAGAACCAGGTCGTCTGCATAGAGGAGGAATTTAACCTTGGATTCATATAGGGTGAGGCCGGTTGCTGTAGATTGTTCAAGTAGTTTTGCCAATTCATTTATGTAAATATTAAAGAGTGTCGGTGAGATTGGCGAGCCCTGCGTCACCCCCCGCCCCTGTGGGAAGTATTTTGTTTGTTTGTCTCCAATTTTAACTGCACATTTGTTGTTTGTATACATTGATTTAATTACATCATATGTTTTTCCCCCTACCCCGCTTTCGATAAATTTCAGGAATAAACCGTTATGCCAGATGGAGTCGAAAGCCTTCTGGAAATCTATAAAGCATGCGTAGATTTTGCTTTTGTTATTGCGAACGTGTTTGTCAATTAGGGTCTGTAGGGTGAAGATATGATCTGATGTTCTATAGTTTGGCAGGAATCCAATTTGGCTTTTACTCAAGACATTGTGCTCCTCAAGGAAGTTTATAAGTCTTTTGTTTATGATGCTACAGAATACCTTCCCCAGGTTACTGTTTACACAGATGCCTCGATAGTTGTTTGGGTCGACTTTGTCCCCACTTTTGTATATGGGCGTTATGAGTCCTTTGTTCCAGATATCAGGGAAATAACCGACACTCAGAACCAAGTTGAAGAGTTTTAGGATAGCCAGTTTCATTTTGTCGTCTGTGTGTTTAATCATCTCGTTTAGTATGCCGTCTGTCCCGCAAGCTTTTCCTGGTCGCAGGTCCTTGAGTTTTTCAAAAAGTTCTTTTTCTGTTATTATGGAGTCTAGCGGGTTTTGGTTATCTTTTATGGCCATTTCTAGCTTTTCCAGTTTTTTGCATATTTGGTGTTGCTCTGGTCTTAGTGTGTTTTTCTGGTATAATTTTTCAAAGTGGTTTACCCATGTGTCCCCATTTTGAATGGCCAATTCGTCGTGTTGTTTTTTGTGTAGTGTATTCAAGTTGTCCCAGAAACAATTGGAATCAATGGATTCCTCAATGGAGCTGAGTGTATTCTTAATATATTGCTCTTTTTTGGTTCTGAGTGTGTTTCTGTATTGTGTTAGTGTCTGACAATAAGTAAGGCGTAATTCCTCGTTTTCTGGATGTCTGTGTTTTTGGTTTGATATTTTTCTAAGTTTTTTCCCTCATGCTATGGCAATCTGGGTCAAACCATTTTTCATAGTTTTTTGTTTTGGGTTTGTTCTTGCGGGCTTTCAAGTTTGCACTTGTTGCCAAATTATCAAAAATATTGTTTAGGTTATTCACTGCCCGGTTTACGCCTTCTTTATTGTGAGTGTATATGTTATCCAGAAAGGTGTCCAAGAGAGCTTGAGTTGATGCATTGCTAATTGTTTTCTGATATTTTTCCGTGTCGTTTTTGGCCCATCTGTACGATTTTTTGGTGTTGTACAGTTTACTGGGTTGTGTTTCTATGTTGTTTGTTTCTGTCTTTTTGAGATACATAGTAATTTGACTGTGATCTGACAGTGTTGTTTGTGGTTTGACTGTGAATGCTCTGAAAGAGGATGGGTCCAAATCTGTAATCATATAGTCTACTGTGCTGCAGCCAAGAGGTGAGCAGTAGGTCGATCTTCCTAGGAGGTCTCCTATGAACCTACCATTGACAATGTACAGACCCAGGTTTCGACAGAGCTGTAGTAGCTGTTTTCCGTTGGTATTTGTCTGCTTGTCGCAGTTATGCCTGTATGGAAGGGAAGGGATGTCAAAGTGGTTATTCCCGAATACGTAATTGTTTCCCTGATTATTGGTGAAGTCTGGTTCTTCGCCCGTTCTTGAATTGAGGTCCCCACAGATCAACACGTTCCCCTGGGCCTGGTATTGGATAATTTCCCCCTCTATGTTGGAGAAGGTGTCCTCTTTAAAGTATGCTCTCTCTCCCTTGCTCTCTCTCTCTCCCTTGCTCTCTCTCTCTCTCCCTCACCCTCTCTCTCTCTCCCTTGCTCTCTCTCTCTCTCCCTTGCTCTCTCTCTCTCCCTTGCTCTCTCTCTCTCTCTCCCTTGCTCTCTCTCTCTCTCCCTTGCTCTCTCTCTCTCCCTTGCTCTCTCTCTCTCTCTCCCTTGCTCTCTCTCTCTCTCCCTCACCCTCTCTCTCTCTCCCTTGCTCTCTCTCTCTCTCCCTCACCCTCTCTCTCTCTCCCTTGCTCTCTCTCTCTCCCTTGCTCTCTCTCTCTCTCTCCCTTGCTCTCTCTCTCTCTTGCTCTCTCTCTCTCTCTCTCTTGCTCTCTCTCTCTCTCTCCCTTGTTCTCTCTCTCTCTCTCCCTCCTCTGCACATCCTCTCTTTTTCACGCTCTCCCAGGATTGCAGGGCTGAGATTGGGATCTTCAATCGGAGTCACGTCTTTACTAAGATGAACCTGCCTGGCCATCGTTCTTGTTGGTTTTGCAGCACATCTAGGATACGAGATATTTACCAAAATCTCTGTCAATCTTGGCATCAGCATTTAAATTTCCTGAGAATCTCATTAGCATAAACCGGCATAAAATAAATGGAAATCAGTGTAAACAGTCACGGAGCTTCCAGCACAGGCCATCCTTAACCACCTCATTGTGTATGAAACTTAAAGGTCGAAGCTATGAAACCATCCTTTATTCAGGTTAGGCTTGGCATGTTTAAGTAAATGCAATTATGGAAACTTTAAAATTTTTAATGTAATTTATTCTCATGCCATAAAAATTGATTCAAAAGATCCAGAAAATCCTCAGTGAAGGGACATAAAAAAAGTTTTAAAAATCACCACAAAGCACCAGAGATATGACTTTAGGTCCTGCTGCACCTAAAGTTTACAGCTCGCACAGAAATGCAGGAAACTCGCAAGTTTCAGAATAAAGGGTCGCCCTTTTAGAACTGAGACCGGGAGGAATTTCTTCTCTCAGAGGGTCATAAATCTGTGGAATTCTCTGCCCCAGAAAGCCGTGGAGGCTGGGTCATTAAATACATTTAAGGTGGAGATAGACAGATTTGTACAAGATAAGGGAGTGAAGGGTTATGGGGAGCGGGCTTTGAGCCCAAGGTCAGCCATGATCTTATTGAATGGCGGAGCAGGCTCGAGGGACCTGCTCCTATTTCTTATGCTCTGGTCTTTTTCATGGGAGCGGGGCTTTGTTAATGAGCCACGCATGTTCCATTGAATCGGCCCAGAAGAACGAGGAAACTTGGACGTAGTGTAACAGCGGGCGTAAGCATCCTTTGCCCAAATTTTCTCGATTTTTTTTGCGCTGAAAAGAGGCATCACTCCACACTTACACCGTTGTCTTGGGGCAGGTATTCGGGAAATTCCGGGCCAATACTTTCTCTGCTGCTCTGCACTCTGGGAAATGGCTACTTTCTTGGTGTGGGCATGACGGAAAAGATCAGGGCAGGTCAAGAAATAATAGATACTGAGGGGGGCGCTGGCTCAACGCAGACTCCTGCCCCGCAGTGTTAGCCATCCTCCAGCCCCTCCATGGCCCAATGCTCCGCGGTAGTGTCGCACGGTGAGTCGCTGCTCTAGCTGGTGACGGCCTTGCGGCAGATGGGCTTCTTGCTCACTGTTCCCGACACCCGGCTCGAAAACTCAATGGGCTGGATTTTCATTCAGAAGTCGGGAAGGAGGCGGGACTACAACTTTCGGGGTTGTAGTCCCGCCTCCATCAAGATGCGGCCTATCCACGCGATTTTAACTTGATTGACCTTGTTGAGCCCGCTGGGCGGGCTCAGCAGGCCAATTAAGGGCCACCCGGCAACAGGTGACGTCACAGACTGAAATTTCATCTGTCAAGAGGTTTTGACAGATGAAATATCAGCGTTTCACAGCTGTTTGAAGCTGTCAAACACTAACAGTCTTACTTCTAACGTGAGTCCTTCTCCACAGACTCAGTTAGAAATCTCTCCTGCACAGAAAGCTGCAGGCTGTCACTTTTGACAGTTCGCAGCCATTCTGCTTTCTGTGCCGGTGAGATGAGGGACTCCCGAGACCTGAAGGAAGGAAGGCTGAAAAGGTAAGTACAGGTAATTTAAACTTCTTTGAACACTTTAGACACACCAAACACACTTACCTTTGCA
This sequence comes from Somniosus microcephalus, assembly GCF_052327205.1. NCBI lineage: Eukaryota > Metazoa > Chordata > Chondrichthyes > Squaliformes > Somniosidae > Somniosus > Somniosus microcephalus. Next base: position 14,419,123 of record NC_141015.1, read on the forward strand.
CTCATGCACCCATCACTCACCTGAACACCGACATCGCGACCCCTCCAAACCCTTCATCCCGACGGTCCACCTCCTCTAACTTGGCGTGGTTTGGAGTCGTCGGGAATCCCACACTTCAGCAATAAAAATAGGGATTAGGCTAATCCCTTCCCGCCTCGGGTAGGCGGGTCCCAGTGCGGGGCGGGTATCCACCTCCTTTGAAACTGGCACGGAGGCGGGTTGGGTGCGGGACCCCTGATTTCGAGATTTTAACCCCCCACACGCCTCCAATCCCGACTCCACAGCCCAATGAAAATCCTGCCCAATGAGACTGTCACTTTAAGGAAAAAAATTTCGGCACCAAAAGAACCGGAGCTCCCCCTGGTGGTGTGCACAGGGCAGGACACGTCACCGCACCTTAAGCAAAAATACTGTTAAATTCCAGATATCAGACACTCAGCAGGGAAGTCTGTGCTTTTCCATTTCCGTCAGTCGGGTGTAGACGGCACTGAATCAGGGCCGTCCAGACTAGAGCTTGTAGACCACAGCTTGCCCTGCATTCACCTTGATCACGTATTTGGGGATTGGTTGATTCCTCGTACAAATAGAGGGCTTTTGCAACTAATACATAAGAACATAGGACGTAGGAGCAGGAGACGGCCATTCCGCCCTTCGAGCCTGCTCTGCCATTCAATAAGATCATGGCTGATCTGATCTTGACCTCAACTCCACTTCCCTGCCTGCTCCCCATAACCTTTGACTCCCTTATCGTTCAAAAATCTGTCTATCTCCACCTTAAATATATTCAATGACCCAGCCTCCACAGCCCTCTGGGGTAGAGAATTCCAAAGATTCACCACCCTCTGAGTGAAGAAATTGCTCCTCATCTCAGTCCTAAATGGCCGACCCCTTATCCTGAGACTGTGACCCCTGGTTCTAGACTCCCCAGCCAGGGGAAAAAGCCATAGAATTGAGAAACCCACAAATCATTTTACACAATTAATCAAGAGAACACATGAGAGAGAGGCAGAGAAAGAGAGAGCCAGAGAGAGAGAGAGAGAGAGAGAGAGAGGTAGAACGAGGGAGTGTGAGAGCGAGAGCGAGAGTGAGAGACAGAGAGAGCGAGAGCGAGAGACAGAGAGAGAGAGGCAGAGAGAGAGAGAGAGACAGGCAGAGAGACAGAGAGAGAGAGAGAGAGAGACAGACAGACACAGACAAAGAGGGAAAGAGACACAGGGAGAGAGATTTGTATTCATGATCCAGAAGTTACGATCCATGAGAGACGGTTTGAGAGGGTGTGAGAGAGAGGTAGAGCGAGAGAGAGTGAGAGAGAGTGCGAGAGAAAGGTCGAGCAAGAGAGAGTGTGTGTGAGAGAGAGGGAGAGGGCGAGGAAGAGCGAGAGAGTGAGAGAGCAAGAGAGAGTGTGTGAGAGCGAGAGAGAGAGAAAGAGAGTGTGTGAGAGAGATTGAGAGTGTGAGAATGAGAGAGTGAGTGTGAGAGAGAGTGAGAGTGAGAGTGAGAGAGTGAGAAAGAGAGTGAGTGTGAGAGGGAGAGAGTGAGTGTGAGAGTGAGAGTGTGAGAGAGAGTGAGAGAGAGTGAGAGAGAGTGAGAGAGAGTGAGTGAGTGAGCGTTAGAGTGAGTGAGAGAGTGTGAGAGAGAGTGAGTGTGAGAGAGTGAGAAGGAGAGTGTGTGAGAGTGAGAAGGAGAGTGTGTGAGAGCGAGAGCGTGAGAGTGTGAGAGTGTGAGAGAGTGAGAGAGAGAAAGCGAGAGCGAGAGAGCGAGAGAGCGAGAGAGAGTGAGAGAGAGTAAGAAAGTGTGTGAGAGAGAGTGTGTGAGAGAGTGTGTGAGAGTGTGTGAGAGAGAGTGTGTGAGAGAGAGAGTGTGAGAGAGAGAGTGTGAGAGAGAGAGAGTGTGAGAGAGAGTGTGTGAGAGAGAGAGTGTGAGAGAGAGTGTGAGAGAGAGTGTGAGAGAGAGAGTGTGAGAGAGTGTGAGAGAGAGTGTGTGAGAGAGAGTGTGTGAGAGAGAGTCTGAGAGAGTGTGTGAGAGAGAGAGTGTGAGAGAGTGTGAGAGAGAGTGTGTGAGAGAGTGTGAGAGAGTGTGAGAGAGAGTGTGAGAGAGAGAGTGAGAGAGAGTGACCAGCCCCAGACCAACACAGCCGTCCAAACACCAATCCGAGTGAACCAAATCATTAAAAAATGCAAAGAAACCTACCTGGAACATTGGAACAAAATAACCGAAAGCCAAAGCAGATTAGAATGTTACCGGGCCCTAAAAAGAGAATATAAACTGGCAGACTACCTCACGACCATCAGAGACACAAAACAGAGACAGACCCTCACCAGGTACAGACTAAGCGACCACCAACTGGAAATTGAAAAAGGCAGATACAAGAAATCCTGGCAGCCTAGAGAGAATAGAATATGCGATCAATGTCTGGCTGGCGAGGTTGAAACAGAAATGCATTTCCTCCTAAAATGCGAAAAATTCAACACATCAAGAAACATATTATTCAACAAGCTAAGCCAAACAACCCCAGATTTCAAGGAATTGGATGATCTGTCAAAATTGAGATTAGTCCTAGGAGAAGGAGACAGACCATACCTTGGGGCTAAATATGTAACAACATGTCACAACCTGAGGACTGTTTAAAAGTAAGACTGTTTAAAATTAATATTGAACGTACCAAATGAAGTAGAAAGACTGTTTAAAATTAATATTGTTTAAAAGTAATATTGTATATACCCAACAAATGTCAAATCGATTGACACCTACAGAATGTTGGAAAACTGTACCTTTTTGCTATGTAAGCTTTGGCAATATGGTTCTCTGTAAACTTTCATGCCAATAAAGCATTTGAACTGAACTGAACTGAACTGAACTGAGAGAGTGTGAGAGAGAGAGTGTGAGAGAGAGAGTGTGTGTGAGAGAGAGAGTGTGAGAGAGAGAGTGTGAGAGAGAGTGTGAGAGAGAGAGTGTGAGAGAGAGTGTGAGAGAGAGAGTGTGAGAGAGTGTGAGAGAGAGTGTGTGAGAGAGAGTGTGTGAGAGAGAGTCTGAGAGAGTGTGTGAGAGAGAGAGTGTGAGAGAGAGTGTGAGAGAGAGTGTGAGAGAGAGAGTGAGAGAGTGTGAGAGAGAGAGTGTGAGAGAGAGAGTGTGTGTGAGAGAGAGAGTGTGTGAGAGAGTGTGAGAGAGAGTGTGAGAGAGAGAGTGTGAGAGAGAGTGTGAGAGAGAGAGTGTGAGAGAGTGTGAGAGAGAGTGTGTGAGAGAGAGTGTGTGAGAGAGTGTGTGAGAGAGAGTGTGAGAGAGAGTGTGTGAGAGAAAGAGTGTGAGAGAGAGAGTGTGAGAGAGAGTGAGAGAGAGAGTGTGAGAGAGAGTGTGAGGGAGAGTGTGTGAGAGAGAGTGTGTGAGAGAGAGTGTGAGAGAGAGTGTGAGAGAGAGTGTGTGAGAGTGTGTGAGAGAGAGAAATAAGGACTAGTTGTTAGAAAAAGTTGTAACCAATTATCCTCAGCATTTATAGACAATTGAAATGATATTTTCTCCCCATTTAGACACGACAAACACATATCACTATTTATCATATTTTAACCCATCACAGTAACAGATCAATTTTAGCACGAAATCCTTATATATCTCAACCTGGAATATCCAAGGTCTACGCTCTTCTATGCTTGGCATGAAGAGTGGGACCCCAGAGTTCCTAGATGAGATCAAAGATCTAGATATTATCTTTTTACAGGAAACCTGGTGTAGAGGAGAAGGGCACACTGGCTGTCCCCATGGGTACACAGAGCTGGTGGTCCCCTCCAATAAATTGCCAGGAGTAACCCAGGGCAGAGAATCTGGAGGCATACTGATTTGGATTAAAGCAGAGCTTAGGAATTACATTAAATTTATAAAAAAAGGCGAAAACCACTTATGGCTCAAAATTAAGAGGGGCATCATCTCTAGCATGAAAGATGTTTTCATTTGCACACTCTATATCCCCCCGACAGAATCCCCGTACTTCAAAGAGGACACCTTCTCCAACATAGAGAGGGAGATTATCCAATTCCAGGCCAAGGGAAGTGTGTTGATATGTGGGGACCTCAACTCAAGAACTGGCGAAGAACCAGACTTCACTAATAATCATGGGAATAATTACATATTTGTGAATAACCACTTTGATCTCCCTTCCCATCCACACAGGCATAACTGCGACAAACAGACAAATGCTAACGGAAAACAGCTCCTGCAGCTCTGTCGAAGCCTGGGTCTGTACATTGTCAATGGTAGGTTATTGGGAGACTTCCTAGGAAGATCCACCTATTGCTCACCTCTTGGCTTCAGCACCATAGACTATATGATTACAGATCTGGACCCATCCTCTTTCAGAACATTCACAGTCAAACCACAAACAACACTGTCAGATCACAGTCAAATTACTGCATATCTTGAAAGGACAGAAACAACCAACACAGAAACACAACCCAGTAAGCTGTACAACATTACAAAATCTTACAGA